>NC_137195.1:32259156-32344156 GCF_960531495.2 Zeus faber
TGCCCTACGACTGCGATTTCGGCACCTGCACCAGACTCCTCTCCCTCCGCCAGGGTCCCCGTAGCGTCGCCGCCCTCATCGTCGAGTTCCGGACACTAGCTGCAGAAAGCGGCTGGAATGACGGAGCCCTGCAGGACATGTTTCAGCGTGCCCTGAACGATGAGTTGCGGGACGAGTTGGCGTGGCGGGATGAGCCCACGGACCTGGACCAACTGGTAGATACCGCCATCCACCTGGACAACCGGCTATGGGAGCGCTGGCGCGAGAGAGAGGGGGCGAGACTACAGCATGTGCCTCCCGCCTGGGCGGCCACGCCCCGGTCTCCAGCGCCCTACTACTACTCTCGGGCGCCGCCGAAGTCCCCCGACTCACTCTTATGCCGAGCCCATGCAACTCGGTCGCGCCCGGATCTCCCCCAAGGAGCGAGCCCACCGCATACAGACTGGCACCTGTCTGTATTGCGGCCGTCTGGGACACCTCCGAGCCACCTGCCCTGTCCGGCCGGAAGGGGGTGACTTCTCGGTAGGGTTACGTTCCCGTCGCTCCAGCTCCAACCCTCTCTCCCGTCCTCTGCTCCCAGCTACCCTCTCGTGGGGGGGTATAACACTCTCTTCCTCCGCTCTCATAGATTCTGGGGCGGATGCGAGTTTTCTCGACTTGGGAAGGGGACGAATGGAAGACTGCATTCAACACCCCGCTCGGACACTTAAAATATCTCGTAATGCCTTTCGGTCTGTCAAATGCCGCAGCGGTCTTCCAGGCCGTAATTAACGATGTCCTCCGGGACATGCTCAACTCGTTTGTCTTTGTGTACCTCAACGACGTCTTAATTTTTTCCAAATCCCTCTCCGACCACGTTAGACACGCACGCCTGGTGCTGCAGCGGCTCCTGGAAAACCGTCCGTTCATCAAGGCAGAGAAGTGTGTCTTTCATGTTCCGCCCGTTTCCTTCCTAGGATTCATCATTTGCCGAGGGAGGCTGGGGATGGACCCCAAGAAGGTGGCCGCCGTGATGGAGTGGCCAACCCCAGCCAATAGGAAGCAACTCCAACGCTTCCTCGGTTTTGCAAACTTCTACTGGAGCTTCATCCGAAACTTCAGCCGTATCGCGCTCCCCTCTCAGCCCTTACCTCCACTGCAGTGGGCTTCAAATGGACCCCCGTGGCCGAGGCCGCATTCCTCGACCTCAGAAGCCGCTTTTTGTCAGCCCCAATCTTGGCCCAGCCCGAAGCCAACCTCCAGTTCGTGGTAGAGGTGGATGCTTCGGACACGGGGGTAGGAGCGGTACTGTCTCAGCGCTCTCCAACCGACGGTAAGCTCCACCCCTGTTCCTTTCTCTCCCGCAAGCTCCCCCCACCCGAACGCAATTATGACGTGGGCAACCGGGAACTCCTGGCCGTCAAACTAGCCCTGGAGGAGTGGCGCCACTGGCTTGAGGGAGCAAACCACCCTTTCGTCGTCTGGACCGATCATAAGAACCTGGCCTATATCTGGCCTATAGCTCAACTCCCGGCAGGCCAGTTGGGCGTTGTTCTTCAGCCGGTTTAACTTCTCTCTATCCTACCGCCCAGGCACCAAGAATACCAAGCCAGACACCCTGTCCCGCGTGTTCACGCCAGAGGAGAATGCAGGGGATCCAGAACCAATCCTTCCACCCCCTTGCCTTGCCGCTACGCTCACCTGGGAAATCGAGTCCCTTGTCACCCGAGCGCAGGAACGCCAGCCCGACTCAGGTACCGGACCCCCTAACCGCCTGTTCGTCCCTGGCTCTGCACGCTCCCAGGTTCTGCAGTGGGCCAATGCCTCTCAGCTGCCATCCCGGGATCACCCGCACCCTGGCCATCGTCCGCCAGCGCTTCTGGTGGCCGACCCTGCTCCCTGACACCCGCTCCTTCATCTCTGCCTGTCCCACCTGCGCCTGGTCCAAGACCTCCACCCGACCCCGTTCCGGCCTCCTCTGGCCGTTACCCATACCGACTCGTCCTTGGTCCCACATCGCCCTGGACTTTGTCACCGGTCTCCCACCATCCCGGGGCAATACTACCATCCTCACGGTGGTGGACCACTTTTCTAAAGCGGCACACTTCCTCGCCCTGCCCAAACTACCATCGGCAAGGGAGACCGCAAGACCTGCTGGTGGCCGAGGTGTTCCGCCGCCATAGCATCCCGGCAGACGTGGTGTCGGACAGAGGTCCCCAGTTCACCTCCCAGGTTTGGCGCGCCTTCTGCTCAGCCCTGGGGGCACAGGTCAGTCTCTCCTCCGGTTTCCACCCCTAGACCAACAGCCAGACGGAGCGGGCAAACCGGAGGTGGAGGCCATGCTCCGCTGTCTGACAACCACCAGCCCCACCTCCTGGAGCAACCAGCAGCTGTGGGCCGAATACGCCCACAACACCCTGGTCAACGCCTCTTCCGGACTGTCGCCCTTCCAATGCTCTCTGGGCTACCAACCCCCGCTGTTCCCTGCCCAGGAGGCTGAGATCGCCATAGCCTCCGTCCAGGCCCACATCCTTTGCTGCAGGAGGACGTGGAGGAGGGCCCGCTCTGCCCTAATCCAGGCCTCCGCCACGTCCCAGCGGCAGGTGAACCGGCACCGTGCGCCCGCACCCACATTCGTCCCCGAACAGATGGTATGGCTCTCCACGAAGGACTTGCCCCTCAAGGTGGACTCCCGAAAACTCGCTCCCCTGTATGTTGATCCCTTCCCCATTGTGTCCATCATCAACCCCTGTGCCGTACGCCTCCATCTCCCTCCCTCCCTCCCTCCCTCCGTGTCCACCCCACCTTTCATGTGTCCCTGCTTAGGCCAGTGGTTTCCAGCCCTCTCCCTCCCCGCCAAGGCTCGAACACCATCGACTATCACCCGGCCTACACAGTGCGGCGCCTGCTGGGCGTGGGGCGCCGGGGGAGGGGCCTTCACTACCTCGTGGACTGGGAGGGGTACGGCCCAGAGGAACCCTCCTGGGTCCCCCAGAGATAGATCCTGGATGCCTCCCTCATCCAGGATTTCAATCGCACTCGCCCTTCCGGTTCCAGATGTCCGCCAAGGGGTGTCAGTAGAGGGGGGGGTGTTAGGCCCACGGCCTCCCAGCACCACTAGAGGCCGCTCTTGCCCCATCTGCAGCTCCCTCCTTGAGCCAATTTGACACACCTGGGATCAATTACCTTCAACACTCCTACAGTATTTATTCGACAGCTCCCCAGTCACTCATTGCCAGACCGTCAACTAGCTTACCCGAGTTGTACTGCTACTAGCGTAGCTCCTAGTTCCTAGCTCCTAGCGCTTGTTTCAAGTCCGTAGCTTATGTCTCCTTGTCTCGTCTTCCCCTTAGCTGCGTGTCTCCTCTCGTCGACCCAGTCTGTCTGTCCCTCTCCATCCAGCCCGGTTAACCTGCTTGTCTCCACTTATCGACCAAGGCTGTCCGTCCCTCTCCATCCAGCCCAGTTAACCTGCTTGTCTCCGCTCGTCGACCAAGGCTATTCGTCCGTTCCCTGTCTCTCCACCCGGATCCTGGACCCCTCCTCCCGGTCATCATCATCCCTGCCGAGCCTTGCTCCATCCCTACCTGACCAGGTCCCCCCGGCCATCTCCACCGTGTGGGCTAATAAACATCCTTCGTCTGCCTCCCGTCCCTCTGTGTCATGCGTTTGGGTCCCTCCTAGCTCCAGTCATAACATAATTAGAGAATTGACAATTCCATTCCCAGCTCCTCCCATTAGCATGCGGAATTGTCCTTGAGCAAGACATTTAACCCCTGACTGCTTCCGATGAGCCTTGCCATAGCCACCTTCATCAGTATGTGACTAAGTTGTAAGTTGCTTTGGAGTCTGAGGAATAAGGGATGTTACTATCAACTTAATGAAATCATAGGCAACATTTAAATTGATAAAATATTACTGATAAACTTTTTGATGAATGCCTGTCACCCATTAACTGCTTGTACAAACGTATACACTACACAGACACGTGTGTGTGTGTGTGTGTGTGTGTGTGTGTGTGTGTGTGTGTGTGTGTAAGCGAAGTGATAATTATAGCTGTCTGACACCTCTTGCTTCTCAGACTGGGAACCCAGAGCTGTGCACATACAGGCATATGTGTCTGTAGCATGTTGCCATTGACACGTCACCATGAAGGGAGAGTCCCTGTAGACACTGCTCCAACGCTTTCTCTCTCCCACCTCTGTCTATATTTTCTTCATCTCTCTCTCTCTAGCCAGGGTTCAGCCTTGTAAACATTTGTGCCACTAAAGCTGTCTCCCTGCTATACAAATCTGTGTGTATGAGTGTGGAGTGTGTTTGGTCTGTGTGTGTGTGTGTGTGTGTGTGTGTGTGTGTGTGTGTGGTTGTGCGTGTGTGAGGGAACAAAACCACCTATCCGTGGGTCTACTTGGGTATGTCTATCTCTCATTCCCTCTCTCTCTTGTGTCCCTTTTTGGAACAAGAGCTGCCCTTTTCAGAGTTATTTCAGGGTTAAACACATATGCCGTTTCGTTTTCAAATTGTCAACTCGTAGTCTACATTTTGCAATCAGGTGCTGGAAAATGGTCCACGGCGCCGACAAAAATGATATGATTCACCTGTCTACACCTCACCCCACCCCACGTCTCTCTCTCTCTCTCACTCTCTCTCTCTCTCTCTCTCTCTCTCTCTTTCTCTCTCTCTCTCCCGCACTTGTGCTCTCCTGTGTCGGTGCTGCTGTTATGAATCGATTTAGGTGGAGGTTATTGCCGTTGTGAGCTGCTTTTGAAAGTTTTCAAATGAAATTGGATTTTTGCCACGCATACATGTGTGTGAACGCTCTCCTGTTTTGTTTTAAGCGTTTTAAGCAGGCGATGTCTACCATCTCTACCTGCAATTAGTCAAATCCATCGATTCCTTGATCACCTACCTCGCCTTGAACTTACACCGACATGGAGATGAGAACTCTCGAGTGGGTGTGCGTGAACTTGTGTGTGGTGTGTTTGTGTGTGCTTCTGAGCATGTGTGTGTGTGTGTGTGTGTGTGTGTGTGTGTGTGTGTTAATAAGACATCAGCTCAAGGTGGGGAAACACACCACCTCTTGTTCAGGGATAACGTGTGACCATCCATCAAAGCGCATATTCCCATCACACTAGAGTGTGCACACACACACACGCACACATACACACACACGCGCACAGAAACAGCAATAAATCATACTAGAAGAGGGGGGAGTAGGATGAATTTTTCATCTCCTAAATCTCTTACCTGTTGAGAACCAACTGTCTACACTCGGGAAAATTTCAATATTTACTCAGTGTGTGTGTGTGTGTGTGTGTGTGTGTGCCTAGCATCCTGCTGTCAATGTCCATCCCTTTCTATGTTTTAACAACATCAGTAAGACAACACATGCGCACACACTCGTGTAATCTTTAAATCAATCTGAAGGCAGGCCTATACTGTAATTGTGTGTGTGTGTGTGTGTGTGTGTGTGTGTGTGTGTGTGTGTGTGTGTGTGGTGTGTGTGTGTGTGTGTGTGCGTGTGTCTGTCTAAGGTGTTACCTGCAAATCCTATGATAGATTTACAGAGAAGCAGGCAGACAGGCAGATGGTCAGATACAGTAAAGATACAGTAAAGTCAGTGTGAGCCTTCTTTGTCTGTTCTGTGGTCTCATATGGCCGGAAACAAGAGTATGTTAAAACAGGAGGCTTGAAGGATGTACGCCACTTAATGGAAGACAATAAGCCTTTGGCCCAAAAAACCTTCAGACTTTCCAGGGATCTTGGCTTTATCAGGATTGAGTTTTGTGTGAATGTTTTATCACAGATGTACATGCAACACCATTCCATTTGAATGACATTTGATACTCACTTGTTTACAACTTATAAGTGCATATACACATGGGATGTCAACAACAGAACAATATAGCCGACTCGTGCTAATACGTAGGAGACTCTCAATGTCCTCGCACTTTCCCTTCCCAGGAGTAACCAAGATGGCCCGATTGTCTTGCTATAGCTATTCCTACTAAAAGCAGTGCCACAAGAAAGAAAACAGGCACATGTTTCTGTGGACTCATACAGTTATCTTAGCGTTGGCTGGGAAGTTGGAGTTTGACTCGGTAGAAGTGTTTGTTTATGTTGCCTCATTTTGCCATGTGTGCGCCTCTGTGATAGCCGACAAGGTGGGTGGTAGTGTTTGGTTTCCAAGGTGACACACTGATCATCGCTAGCTGTGGGGACGGCTGATGGCGGGCCAGCCAACCACCCATCCTGAGGAAATTTACAGGATATGGCTTAAACTCAAGTAAAATTAATACATGGGGCTACACGCACATGTTTCGGGACACTAAATGACTAGACGAGGAGGAAGTGTTCAGTAATAAACCAACGGGCCCAGTAATTATCCAATGCGTGCAAATGCAAGTGCAGATAAATGTATAAATGTACTTACGTTTGAACCCAGATCAAAGACCCAAATCACACCACAAATTTGCAGTGCAAGATTCTTTTGTGTGTTCTTGCCAGTTAAAAAGCTATGTTGATGGTAAGCTATCTATTTTGCCAACTATAAACAGTAAAACCCAAATTAAACATAATTACACTATCTACTCTTGTCACATGACTCACAACAAACCATTTCACTTATGTGAAGCAATTGACTCCCCATCGGAGCGCCCCTTTCGCAGCCTACGCAGCCAAAAGGGTTTTACTATTGGTTGACACCATAAAATTTCTTACCGGTGTCTTTTCAGAAAAAGGGAGAGAATCTACTCACCACTTACTCAAAACACTCAAAACCGCCTACTAACACGACTGTATCGAGAGTGATTCCCTTAAGATGCTAGCCTACACTTCCTGTCACACTC
Source organism: Zeus faber (assembly GCF_960531495.2). Taxonomy (NCBI): domain Eukaryota; kingdom Metazoa; phylum Chordata; class Actinopteri; order Zeiformes; family Zeidae; genus Zeus; species Zeus faber. The sequence continues at coordinate 32,265,984 of NC_137195.1, forward strand.
CCTGTAAGCGTGGCTCTAGGCAAGGCGCCAGACTAGACTGGTAAGAGCAGTTGTGGAGGTGTAAATGTCATCTGCAGACCCACTGTGAGGGAGCAGTGAGGCATTTTAGAAACCTCCCTTTTTTTTTAAAGACTTTGTATTTGGTACTGGGACAGGAACGTCCAGTAGATTGACCTGGTGCGTAGTCTAACGGACTTGAAACTAAGCATGTTGAAAATAATTTTTTAATATATTTTTTTATTTTTGACTTTTTAGACGACATTTTAGACTAGCAATTTTGGTCTGTGGCAACAGAAACATTAACCAGCTGACTGTCTGGCTTCCACAATAACAGCACATTACTCGGCCCCAACAACATCCATAGCAGGGAAAACATTGCGCCACCTGAAACAGTATTATGCGCCTAATAATGAGTTTGGTTTTGAAATAAAATGAAAAAAAAGGGTGGGGGATCAGATAGTAGGAGGAAAGAGTCTCTTGCACTCTCTCACCCTCTTTCCCGTTTGAGTCCTGTTGCTGTAAATTCAGCTATGGAACAAATGGGGGGAAAGGAGTTTTTCAAATGTGAGAGAAAGAGCGACAGGAGGACAGATAGAGGGAATGGAGCAATAAGGATGAGAGGCTTAGAGACAGGAAGCGGACAGAATGAGGAAGATGCTCGCAGGCAGAAAGATGACAGCGGGTGGGGCATGGCGGTGGAGGGTGCTGAATCAGAGAGAGACAGCAGAGACTGCACCACGATAAGGAGTGAAGAGAGGCGAGTGAAAATGGGAGAATGAGACTTTTTTTAGAGAGAACATCGAGAGAGAGAGAGAGAGAGAGAGAGAGAGAGAGAGAGAGAATACATTTAACAAGAGTCCTTGACACAAAGAATGACAGAATGAGAGAGGGGGGGGGGCGAGAGTGAGCGATGGTGAGAAAGATGGAATGAGACAGCCAATCAGCCAGCCCTGAGAGGAAGTGCCAGCGGCCATCGCCACAGCAGTGGCAGCGGTCGCTATGGGAACCAGCCAGTCTGTGCCAGGCGGGGCGGATGAGAACTGAAAACCAGTCAACACGGAGACCTCAGCACCTCCCTTCTCTCACCGAGGCAAAAGCGAAAACATTTTGGAGAGAAACTAGTGTAGGACAGTATCAGCACACTTAAGAATCAAAATTCTTTATTTTCCCGATACCGCGTAGACTCTCAAATTATCAAGTATCAAGACTTCATATAGAGGTGGAAAGCTGGAGTTTGTTTTCTTGTAAATCTTGAATGTGCTACCTCTGTGGCAAGAGTCTTGCTAATAGCCACCAAATAATCATCGGTTACTAATTCCATTCCTTTGAAAGGCGCATTCATATCATAAAGAAATATGGGGGGCCATGCAATATAAGAGTGGTTGATGGACTTTGAAAGCCCCTGGGTGCTAGACAGTAAAGCTTCATGGTAAGTGTTTATGGGGGTTGAGAAGAGATGATGCAAACAGACCAGTGGCGCGCCAAAACAGACGAAAAGTCTGTTTGTGAGTGTGTAAGCCATCTCCACAGCATGCGGCACGCTGCGGCCTCCCAGCAGCCGGTCGTGACGCAGCTCCTCGCTGCACACACACACACACACACACACACACACACACACACACACACACACACAAACAGACACACACACACACACACACACACACACACACACACACATACACACTTAAGTGCAACCAGTGCTTTTCAGCCCTGGAAGTAGGACATGATGAGAGAGAGAGAGAGAGAGAGAGAGAGAGAGGGAGAGAGAAAGAATGAATAAAATGGGGGAAGCCCAACAAAAGAGAAACAGGAACAGAGAGAGATGAGAAGACAGGGCAACCAGCAAATTTATTTTCTCAAAAGAAAAATAAATGAAAGCAATGGAGACAAACAGACAAACAGACAGACACACACACACACACACACACACACACACACACACACACACACACACAAACGTGCAAGAATTTATACACACACATAGATTTGTGCACACAAATCATGCACATACTCAACTTAATACACTTAAACACACGAGCGGGCTGTCATACATACATGCATGCATTCATACAAACACACCCCGACATTGACATGCACACACACACACACACACACACCCACACGCACAAGCAGATGGTCACAGTGGGTGGCTGGTGACCGGCGTTCTCCAGAGGTGTGTCCAATATGTACAGCGCTGCGCTCCTCTCCTTCTCCCTCTGCTAATGGCTTCACTCTGACAGAGGAGCTTAGAGTTCTTTAAATATTCAGACTGTGCATATTGACCAGGCTCACGTGGAATTATATAGTCATTTATTCAGCACTCATTTCACACTCTGGGGTGTGACGCACTGCCCTGGCCCAATCTGTGACAAACAGACACACACACACACACACACACACATACACACACACACTTACCTCTTTCTCCTAAAAAATGTGCATATCCATACCTTACACTCACTCACGATTTCACACTTGAACACATGCATAGACGCGTGGCTGAACAGACAGGAAGGGCAGCAAGGCTGGAGTTCTGTTGCCCAGGATGAGTAATTATGGTTAACTGTGCCAGGGAGAGAGGGAGAGAGAGAGAGAGAGAGAGAGAGAGAGAGAGAGAGAGAGAGAGAGAGAGAGAGAGAGAGAGAGAGAGAGAGAGAGAGCAAGAGGGAGTTTTTTCAACACCTTTTTTTGAAATCCTGCACCTCATTCATTAGTTTGTAAAACCTAAAATCCACCCACACCCTGGCTCTCACCAGGGCAACAAACAACGGGGCAACCTTTTGATTTACATCTTTCTGTATTCTGCTTTTGTAAATTGCAAGTTTTGCTTTCCCCACTAAAAGATTTTAAAGTTTCCATTTACTTGGGTCTAGCCTGACGGCTCCAGCCGCACACAGCATTCGTGGCAGTTTGTGCCGTGTCAGGACACAGCATTTGTGGGATGGAGCCATCCTGTACATCCTGCCAGGCTCCATGGACGATCGGCTTCTCCAAAGACCAGTATAGTGAGGCTGCAGAATCCAGTCTCGTCCAGTTGAAGAGAACCCATGTTTTAAGAACTGTTATAAAACATAGGCAGTCCACAGTTCTTGAAAAGCTTAAAATCCATAGGAATCCAGAGGCTTTCCTTAAAATGGTGCTGGCCACCTGCCTCCAAACCAAGTCCATCGGGGCCACCAGGTATCTCTGGGCCACCACCTTCCTAACCAGGTTGATAAGATCTTGTCCTCCCTCATCCTTTGACAAGAAAATACGCTTTGGGGCACCAAGTGAAGCTTTTCCCAGAAGAAGTCCACTAAGCCTGAATCTTTTGAAGCAGACCTGTAGGTGGTTCCAGGCAGGCCAGCCGATACCCCAATGCAGCCGCCACCAGGTTGATGATGACCAGTGTTCGCCCTCTGTCGGACATCTGTGGAAGAAGCCTCACCAGCCTTCCCTCCACTTTCTCCACTACCCCCCTCCCAGTTCTTCTGCGTGGTGGCCTCATCGCCCAGATGCACTCCCAAATACCTGAACTCTCCCCTTTTCCACACTAGGCCACCAGGTAAGTCAAGTAGACCCTGCTTCCAGCCTCCACAAGCTACTGAATCACTTTTTTCCCCAGTTTATTCTTGCCGCTAACATTCTGCCAAGTCTTTTGCAATTTCCTGTAGATTTTGTACATCTTCCTGATTCTTGGCAATGACAGTGAGGTTGTCTGCATACACAGATAAAACATGCTCTGTATTACAATGGGGTAAATCCTTCAATATTACCTTGTAAGTTATGCAACAGCGGTTCAATAGATAGTTCAGTGCGTGCAGCATACCAGACAGTTTACAGCCCCGACTGATGTCCAGAGAAAGAGAGAGAGAGAGTTTTTAAGTTTTTAAAGCACCTTTATTCATCGGCGGTATCCGTGTGTGGTATCTACTGATTCCATCTACATGTGCTATCTACTGAGTGAGGAGGGGATGTGACATTCTGAAGGGTTGTGTTGAAGAGAGGGCAAGCGGTGGGGGGACAAGATGCTTGTTAACTTTAGAAATGCTGAGACTACACTGACCAGGTGCCCTGCCCTGTATCCCCCCCCCAAAAAAAAAACTTAGGAGGAGGGTTTGTACTGTGGACCCTCGATCATGCCTGTAACAGTATTATGTAACTATGGCTACTGGCGGTGATACACTACCTGCCCTGGTCCCGTGCTCCCATGTTGGGCCGAGCAATAACTGATCTTCTTGATCAGTGACCCCCGAAACACAAACTCCCCCCCTCAACAACACAAGTTAGGCCACTGACTGAGATGCCCTCAACTCTGATTGCTCCACTATGCTCTTTCACCTGACTGCTGTAAAGGATTGGTGTGTTTGTTCCTGTGTGTGTGTGTGTGTGAGTTAGAGAGAGACCTTTAAGAGAACGGCAAGGCATGTGCTTGTGAATGGCCACTGGCGAAAGGACTCAAGCGGTGATGGAGATAGAGGCAGAGATGTATGGCTCTCATTGCGTCTTCCCTTCATACCTTCCTCCTCTTCCTCCTCCTCACGCAGACACACTAGGGATTACCGTAAATGGAAGATGAATGGGGTATAAACAGCGCAGGGTGGACGCAGCACACATTCATAGACATAATCTGAAAGGTCAACAAAGGGAGGCAAGCTTGAGCCACATTTGCATGACAAACTGGGGTCGCTAGGTTGTTTGAAGAGAAAACAGTTTGAGCAGACAGGCTGGCTTGATGGGCCCTGGGGCCCACCTGTGCTCGGTATGTATGTATAGGTGTGTGTACCTGTACGTGTGTGTGTGTGTGTGTGTGCGCGTGTGTGCGTGTGTGTTTGTGCGTGTGTGTGTGTTTATAATTGCTCATAGGTGTGTGTATATACTGTATAATGTGTTTGTGTGCATCTGTGTGCATGTTGTGTGTGTGTGTGTGTGTGTGTGTGTGTGTGTGTGTGTGTCTGTGTGTCTGTGTGTGTCTCTGTGTGTGTGTGTGTGTGTGTGTGTGTGTGTGTGTGTGTGTGTGTGTGTGTGTGTGTGTGTGTGTGTGTGTGTGTGCACGTGAATAATGGGTGGATTTTTTTTGTTCTGCGTGGGTAGGTGTGAATATGCGTGTGCTGTGTGTTTGTGTGTATGTGTGTGTGTGTGTGTGTGTGTGTGTATAAGTTTAAATGTTTAAACGTGAGATAAAAGTGTGGAGATTAGGTGACTTGAGAATTGTGTCTGTGTCTAAATGTGTGTGTGAAAATAAAATGTGAATGTGGTTTTTTTATAAAGAAAGAGAGGGTGCTTTGTGTACTTGTGTGTGCATGTCTGTGCTCTAAGAATGATGGTAGGTGTGCAGACATGTTAGGGGTGTGTGTGTGTGTGTGTGTGTGTGTGTGTGTGTGTGTGTGTGTGTGTGTGTGTGTGTGTGTGTGTGCAGGTAGCTGACATGAGAAGTCTACCATAATCCCCGGGTTGCTGGTAGGTGAGCTTTAGGAACTCTCCTGGCCTTCTTGCTACTGACAGTCTAATCTAATCCTATCATCTCTCTAAAACCTTGTCTGAAAAAACACATACACAACACACAGTACCTCACACAAAGTTGGCATTGGTACAAAGAATCTCTCCTAAATCTGTACTCTTTCTCAAACTGCAATCATGCAGTTGCTTGACCTTCTGTGTTTTAAAGAGCAACGTACAGGTTGCCATACCCAGTGAATAAGTGTGTAGGGAAATGATGCAGCAATTCAATTTAAGAATTATTTTCATTGAGTATTTTACTGAGAATTACAGCTGGACTAATTTTTGTAATGCAATTAGCCACACCCACCTAAAAATCGGTCATTGTCTGCAAACTTTAACGTGATGGAGACAGGACAGAGCTAGTGCTAGAGTGAATGGTAACTTGGCAAGTAGAAGAGATACGGAGAGACACTCAGGGTGTGTTTTAATTCAAGATTTTGATTTATTTCCTAAGTTCCTAAGATTTTCCTACTTGTATGAAATGAGAGACGTAAACATCCACTCAGTAGAAATCCAAGATTCAAGATTCAAGATTTAAGATTTTTATTTGTCACATACATATACATACTTCCATACATATATGCAGTGAAATGTAATGAAACGCACCCGGTGATAGCACACACTATGTCCTAGGAAAAAATTAAAAAATAAAATAAAATAAAAAGTGGAAAATTCCTTTCTAATAGACCGACTAACTGACTCCTAAAACGTAATACAGTAAGTGGAATACTTATAGAATAAGATAAAAAATATATAGAATAAAATACAATAAAAATAAATTGAAATAAAATGGAATAGATAGAAGGAATATGCCTATGTATATACAGATATGTGCATTTAAAGTGGCATGTGAATTAAAGTGGCATGTGAATGTGAATAGTGTGAGGTAGTGTTTGGGATAATACAGCACAGTATACAACAGTACGGCGCAGCAATACGGCATCACGAACAACCCTGAACAGTGATACAGTATGCGGTACAGTATGCTACATACAGTACAGTAGGTAGTGGAGCCTAGTGCATGGCTCAGTTAGGACCCCTGGTGAGGTCAGCGTTGACAGTTCTAATGGCGTGCGGGAAAAAACTCCGTCTCAGTCTCTCTGTTCTCGCTGCGTGACTGCGGAGGCGCTTGCCTGACCGCAGCAGCTGAAACAGTCCGTTGTTGGGGTGATGAGGATCCTTCATGATCCTACGGGCTCTGCTCCTACACCTCCTGGTGTATAACTCCTGCAAGGGGGGGAGGGTAGTTCCAGTGGTACGTTCAGCTGAACGCACCACCCTCTGCAGGGCCCGCCTGTCCTGGGCAGTACAGTTCCCAAACCAGGCAGTGATGTTGCCTGTCAGGATGCTCTCCACTGCTCCAGAGTAGAAGGACTTGAGGATCCTCACCGAGACCCGGAATTTCCTCAGCTGCCTGAGGTGGTAGAGACGCTGCCTCACCTTTCTCACCAGAGTGTCTGTGTGAACAGTCCATGTTAAGTCCTCTGTGATGTGGATCCACTCCGTAAACATCTGCTCCGTCCCATCGGAGTGTGCCCCGTCTACCCGGAGAGAGAGCCGGGGAGGTCTCTGTGAGAGACGCTTAGAAAAAGACAGGCTGTGTTTTTATTTTAGATTTGGATGTATTTGTTTTCCTTTCCATTTCGTACTTGAACGAAACAAAACAAAACCTGTGCCACAAATGGCTCTCCATTGTTCTCTTTAACTTTACTGCAGTCTCCATTCGTATGGGACTTTAATTTGTAAAAAGTGGATTGTTTTTATAAATACTCTTTACTTCTAAATAAGAAATCCTAAACGACTACTACATTATCTAAATAGCTGTGAAACTAACCGACTGACCTGCCGTCTAACTAGCACCCTGCTACTGACTGAGCTGTGACAGAGAAAAGACAACTCCCCCCGTGACCTCACCGGCCCAGATGTAAAAAAAAAGACCAATTTTTTTCCCACAAACTTAAAACACCTACATTTTTCTTGTATTTTGGCCTGTCCTTGTCAAAACGTTTTTTTTTTAAACCCGATAGTTGCTCTTTCACCTTCTTTCACAGAGGGAAACACAGTATATATTGTGTCTGTGTCTGTATCTGTGTGTTTGGGTGTGTGGGTGAATACCTGTGGTGCCCTGCATCCAAAATTGCACACTAGGTACTACATACTACATGATGCAAAGAAACTTTAACTTGCGTCTTTCCTTTGCGACACATTGTGGGATACGCTTGTGAGGGTAGAGTGCAGTGTTTGCATACTACAATATTTCTCTGGATTTAGTTTATCATCAATACAGGGCACACCCATGTAGCATATTTTTAATTTAAAAATGTGTTCAGTGGGTGTGGAATAATAATTTCTACATAATCCATGAGCTCCCTGCATGCTCCATGATAAAACAAAAGTAGCGTATGCATTACTCAAATTCACATGAAACAGTTGCCTAATATGCAATGTGGAATATCCACACTTCACTGACCAGTTTGGCCAATCTTTTACAGTACAGTGAGAAAGATTCTTATTTAGCCTAAATGTGAAGTGTAAAGTGTTTCAAAATAATCATAAAAGGTAAAAAATCTTGAACTTGAACTTGAAATAGAACATTTGCCAACCTCTGTAAATGCTGTTGACCTAAAAACAGGATCACAGGCCACAAAAGGTTAAAAAACCCTGTGGCAGTTTTGCCTACCGCGTGCCACCTAAGTGGCGTGTTGAGGGACCTCCGGACAGAGACAGAAGAAGGGGGTTGTGAACACCAGTTTATTGCAGAGGGTGGGCTAGCTGGAATTAGCCCAGGAGCAGATAGCATGTGTCATGGCATGGGCTCCTCTCCTGAGTGTGTGTAGGGATGGGGGTTTTACCTGCTCCTCGTTAGACCAACCAATGAACAACAGGTATGCAACCACTCTGACACTAGATCCACTAATAACCTACATCCAGGTCAGGTGTGACTGCTCAAACCATCCCCACACCACAAACCCTAATCTAGAGGCTTCCAGAACTGCTCAGATGACAGTATGTGACTCTTACTCATGTTCTTTGGGAGCCTAAAGCAGCCTGCAGTCTGCAGGCTGTTTGCTCCTCTGACGGCTAATTCAGTCCACCATGGCAACCAGTGGGAAACAAAAGCCCCTTTCCGTCATGGAATCCACGTGTTTACATACATCCACGAATGACTCTGGACACATCTTCAATGATGTTCCTGGAATCATCTGGTGTTTCAGGTCTTTCAACATCACACACCCTACTCCAGGTGACCCAGCCGGGGTTGATCACATCATGATCATATCCCAGCATGTATCCAGATGGCTAGCTATGACTCCATGGCTCTCCTCTTTTGAGCCACAGCCATCTTGAAGCCCTCTTTGCCGCATCGGTGGTACTGCTGATGGCTCTCCTCTTCCTCTTTCCTGTGATGCCCAAATATCTGAAGGCTCTGGCTAAAGAACGGGCTGTGAATCCCCTGCATCCATCCTCTACCAGGAGACACCTCGCTCTACATCCAGCCTGCTAACAGCTGCTGACCTTTGTACTTGGAGAGCTTCCTTTCAAAGGCCTTTTCCAAACAATTTTCCCATGGGACTGTCAGCTCCAGCACAGCTTGCTTGATGGACTCAGACATGAGGACAATGTCTGGTCGCAGGGTGGTGGCTGCAATATAGTTGGGAAACTTCAGATGCCGTTCAAGGTCCACCAAGGCCTGCCAGTCCCTTGCAGAGGTCAGGATTGCTGCAGATGTTCGTTTGGCAGGTTTTGGCCGTTTCCCAGCTCTGACAAAGGCGATGACTTGCTTGGAGTGTCGGGACCGCTTCTACCACTCAACTCCTGGGCTGATCGCTTCAGCGATGGTTCTCAGGACCTGATCATGCCACCCGTCCCTCTCCAAGTGCCTTTGCCCAGCAGCTGAGGATGTGCTCCAGGGTTCCTTGCTTGGAGCACAGTGGGCACACTGGTGACTGTTTTGCCTCATGTGTGCAGATTTGACGGGCTTGGAAGCACATCGCACACTGCCTGGATGAGAAATTTGATGCTGTGTGGCTCGGCTTTTCAAAGTTCAGCCCAGGTCACTTTCCCCTCGATCACATTCTTCCATCTTGTTCAAGCTCCCTGTTGCTTCATTCCCACGACTTGCAGGTTCTCATCTCCTCCACTGCTGCTCTCACCTCCTCCTAAAATAGGCGGTGCCTTTCCTTACCTCTGATGGTGTTCATTTGGGGAGTTGAAAAAGGGATCCTCTGCACTCCGGATCAGCAGACTTAGTGAGCATGGTCAAGTTCACAATTAGGGAGAACAGTGTCACAGAGATAGTGCACCCTGTTATGATGCAGATCTCCACATTGTGCCAGCTTGATTGAATTGCTCCTGAAGAGACCCTCATCCTGAAGTTGCTGTAGTCATCAGTGATGAGATTTCTGATTCTGCTGTGGACATGATGTTTGGTCAGTGTGAGCTGCACTAGCTTGTGTGGAATGGACTCATATGCATATGCCAGGTCAAGCCACAACACTGACAGGTTGCTTGAATCTGGGGCTCCACCCCTACTTTACCTGCTTGTCCCGGCAATGTTACTGTTTCCATTACAGCTGTACTGGCATTTTCCTGGAAATGATACTCAAGAGTGGGGAGATTGGCACGTGTAATGTGTGAATACACATTACGCCAATATGGAACATTGCCAGTGGATTATCGCATTCATTCCATGTAGGAAAGGGGCTTTAGATTTCATTTAAAATGTTCTTTATCTATTTAGCATTGTTTGAGTTTGGGCGTCTGGACTCTACTGTTCATCACTCCTGACGAACTGTACAGAAATATTGGCATGCTTAATGAGCTAGAAATTGTGGAGTGATGAATAAGCAAATCCCCCTATTGGATGGAAGAGTAGAGTCCAACAAGTGGATGCAGGGGAGGTGGAGGGAGCGCAGCAACACAGCAAGCAACACAGGCAGCAAGCAGGAAGCAAAGCAGGAAGGGCAGGAGGGATCGGATGCTTAAATAGGCCTGCGTGTGGCGCCGTCGAGTTGTCTGACAGAACTAGTTCCGCAAACTATGCCTAATTTTTGCATTTTTTCAATAGATGGGTCACCATGGATTTAGGATTGCATAGTGGAGACCCCAGTTTCCTCCCATCTCTAAAGACTAGAATAGTGTGTGAGTGAACATGCATGACCCTGAGAGGGCCACCCCTCTGTGACCCTGGCATCAGAAGCCGGTAGGTCGTTATTGAGCCACTTATTCCACAAGTCACCAGTTCTACTCTGCCTGTGTGTGTGTGTGTGTGTGTGTGTGTGTGTGTGTGTGTGTGTGTGTGTGTGTGTGTGTGTGTGTGTGTGTGTGTGTGTGTGTGGGTTGGTAGTTGGCTGTCATTAGAGGTGAGGGGAGTCCTGGTGGTGACATTTTTATTAAATATCTCAGGGTCCATGCTGGCCCTGGCAGGGCGAACCCCCCCACTGCTTATGTAATTAATGTCAGAGTGCAAATTATACAATGATAATCGGGGGGTAAACTTTATTCTCCAACGGGGTGGGGGGTGGGGGGTCCCATTACGCACAGGTATTTTTAAATAAAATAAAGTAAAATAAATAAATCTATAACAAAAACACACTTTATTTATTTGCTCTTTTTGGAAGAAACATCGCTCTGATCTGAGCTGCGGAGCTGCTCCCACTGGTGCTGCTCCAGCTCGCCTGGGTCTACCGCTGAGCACGATGCTCAGTGTAATGGTATGGTCCACTTTAGGGCTGTCTGAAATCTTATTACAAGATTCTTTCAGGCATGAATATGGGAAATATATTTGAATGTTTAAAATTACAGATAAGGAGGATATATAATGTTTCGGGACCCCCCCACATACCCCACTGACCTGTTGTTTTTACCTATTTTGGGTGGGTCCAAGTCTTAATTTGGGGGTAATTTGAACTATGATGAACCTAACACACATACACACACACACACACACACACACACACAACATGTGCGTGAAACATGGGTGTTTCTCCATGAATGGCCGTGCTTGTGTGTTTAGAGTGTGTTTAGGGGATGATGGGGTACATGGCTATAGCCTGGATTATGCTTCTGCGAAGATACACGTAAACATCGATGTGAAGCTACATAGCTACAAATAATGTTTGGGGAAAAAAGAACAACAAATAAACAATTAATTCTATGTTTTGCGTACATTGTGGTTCACTAAACACGACACTGCCCCCAAGTGGATAGATTAATGTTATACACAAAACCATACGAATATAAAGGCAAAGGGCCACGCGAACGCCTCCGACCATCACCCACGCACGGTTGCTTACGTGCAGATGAAGGAGCATAATCCAGAGTTAAGACCGTATGGCTTTCAAAAGGAGAGAAAAGAGACAGATCGGCTGGCGCGGAGGTGTGGAGGATTAAAAGCGCGACAATGTCACACCAAAAAGAGATTACAAAAAAAACAACAATAAGGCTGCATCTGTGTGTGCACCGGGTACGAGTTAGATATGAGGGATACATGGTTGATGGCTGTTAGCATTAGCATTTGAATATAATAGAAGCATAGTCGAGGGGTGGTATAAGAAAGATAAGAAAGAAAAGGAAAGAGAGGATTTGAGAAAGCAGCAGTTATTTGAGCTTGTTCACCTGCACATACTGCCCGTCTGCACCCAGACCAATCGACCAATCACAAGCTCCGCACTGGGTATCACTAGGCAGACAACGCAGTCAAGAGTATGCACTGCAGGCTTCACTTATTACTAATTCACAAATGACATTGACACTCATTCATTTGTGAGTTGTTTCTCGGTCTGATGTCCACTACACTTTGGTGATCGTGCAAAATTCCAATCAGCGATCGCTGGGGGGCAGCGATTGCCGATATGTGATTTTATCGGGAGTGGGCATGCACGCAGAGACTTTTGTGCCAGATTAAACGTAATTTAATTTGGCAAATGTGGTCTCCCCACTCCTTAAGTGCATTTATTCAAGATTCAAGAGGTTATTTGTCACATACATATACATACAGTCATATATATGCAGTGAAATGTCATGACACCCGGTGATTACGCACAATAAGCTCTAAAAATACAAAAAATACTAAAATGTGCATAACCGACATGAGGCAGTCATGCAGGAGGCCGCAAGGGACGGCACCATAATCGCGATTCTGGGTTCTATAATTATATAATAGTATTACTTGTCTGTGTTGTATTAAATATTAATTTAAATCCTCCTAAATTAAACTTACCTTAGCTTACCTCCAGTACTAACCTCACAGAGTAGAAGTCCAGCTGTTGAGGTAGCGGATTGTCTGGGCAAGATATATTCATGAGGAATTCCTCATGAATATATCTGGAATATATCACGCCTGCGATATGTGCACAGTGGCTCCGCTGTGCTGCTCCGTTTGCCCAGAGTGGCAAAATGCCTAGACCCGGAGCTGGGGGTCCATGTGCCTTTTCTTTTGAGCACCTACCCCTAAAAGCCCCACTCTGTACGGGATTGTAGAGGGGAAGTGAGACCCAATCACCAGTGTTTACCGGACAGCTCTGTGCAGAGAGGGAGAGACCCTCTGCCCTCCCTCTTTCCCCCTCTCCTGTTCTCCCTCTCTGCTCCAATTTCAGAGCCCGGTAAACTGAACTCACACCATTTCAATTCTCAGATTTTTCCTGGTGGATAAAAAAAACAACCCCAAAACAGTGTGTCATCAATGTCAATCGCGATCAAAGGAGTCGATCGCCGATGACAGAGTCGATTGCCGACAGTGTTGCGAATACAGTCAGGTGAACCCAAACACAGGACACAAAACAGTTTCGGGAGTAGGTGCAAGGTTTTAATGAGGAGACAGGCAAAGGATCAGGGTCTAGGGACAGACAGGGTATCAGGAAGAAGAAACAGGCGGGGAATCAGGAACAGGCTGGGAATTCAGGTCCAGGAAAACGCAGGGAATCAGGACCAGGAACAGGAACAAGCAGTGAGTCAGGACCATAGACAGGGCCGAGAGTTCAAGAGACACACACAAGAACATATGCAACGATCTGACCGGGACAGAGTGAATGGGGAACAGGTTAAATACAAAAGGAGTGACGAGGAAGGTGAAGACAGGTGGTGAGATTGCAGACTGGGGACAGGTGTGCAGTGGCAGGGATGTGACACCAGAAACAGATAGACAGAGGGAGCTAGAGAGGGACATATGGATCTAGATACAGACAGAGGAAGCCAGAAAACGACAGAGGGACCTAGAGGCCACGGAGACTGCGGAGCACCAGGCCACAGAGACTGGGGAGCGCTGGACAGCGGTGAACATTGATGGCCTCTGGGATCCTTGGGACTGCACCCTCTTCTGGGGGACTTCTAAGGGTCCCTAGAGAAAGGCTCAGGACTGGGGGCTTAGCAAAGGATTGCCTTCAGGCCAGAAACCAACACCAGAAACAAGCAGGGAATCAGGACAAGGAATCAGGATGATAGACAGGGCCGAGAGCTCAAAAGCCACACGCAAGAACACACGCAACCATCTGACCAGGACAAGGGGGAACAGGTTAAATACAAAGGGAGTGATGAGGAAGGTGAAGACAGGTGGTGAGAGTGCAGACTGGTTTACAGGTGTGCAGTGGCAGGGACGCGACGCCAGACACAGACAGACAGAGGGAGCCAGAGAGGGACATAGGGACGTAGAGACGGACAGAGGGAGCCAGAGAGGGACATAGGGATGTAGAGACAGACAGAGGGAGCCAGAGAGGGACAGAGGGACCTAGAGAGAGACAGAAAGAACACCAAAGCAGGGCAGGAAACTGACAGATAGACAATTTAATCGTAAATTGGCCCAAGCCTAGTGTCCACCTCAAAGTTCCTTTTGCAGATGCGATCTTTCATTTTGTCATAATTGAGCTCTTAAGTTCAACCAGAATTACCTCTTCAATTTGTCATCAATTCACATGTTAGTTCACGTTCAAAAGATATTACAATTTGTTCCTCTGCTTTGATTGTTTTTCAAACAGTTAAGTCTACTGTTTTGCTCCAAAGAGTTATTTTTCATGAGTTCCTCTGAAGTTGGACCCACACTTTCCATCTCTTTTGCTCTTTGCCCATTTTCAAAATGCAGAAAGACATTACATGTCAAATTACATTGGTGCCATTTGAAAAATCACCGCGTGTGTCACGATTCGGGGCGCATTCAGCTTACTCAGACAAGTCTATCCCAGTTTATTGCTACAGTGCAGGGGGGAGGATGTAATAAATCTTGAGAAGGGACCACAGAGGCTCCCTATACCAGGACGGCCAGGCTACAATGAGTGGGCAACGTTGTTAGCATTACATAACGAGTCTTAAGTTACTGATTCTCAATATCTCACAGTTAATTTAGCTCGGGTGGCCATGTTCTTCAGTAGCTAAAGTGACGGTGTTGCTGTAGGGTTGCTGTAGTTGCTATGTGCCCTCCTCTTTGGGTTTAAGCACCTCAGCAGCCAGCACTGCCTTTACAAGCTGTTGCTGTTGGGGGGGGGGGGGGGTTGCGCTGACTCCCTGCAACCTTCCCCTTAGGAGGCAACACGGCAAATCTGTAAAAGCTACTAACTCCACCCGGTCTCGCCGTTAAAAAGCTGTGCATCGTTGGTGCGGCAGACGGTCGGAGGATGGCATACTGTGGCCTGGTCCCACCCTCCCTCCGTCCCCGTCCCTGTCCTGTGCGAGGGGGCTACACAAGTTGCAAAAGGGGAAAGGGGAGCAGGTTGGGAAGCCACTCGACATAGTTGCTCAGCTAAGGAAAGTGGGTAGTTACGGGTAGCTGTATTTGTTCATTGTTCACCGCGGTGGTCTTTGTCGTTTTCAGGGGGGATTTGCCGATAAAGTAGCACCAGGGGTGGCCGAATCAAGTCGGTGGCCCCTGAGACATGTTTGGCAGCTCTTCCCATCTGTTGGTGACTAACTCCTAGTATGCCACCGTCTCACACTCGACATAATGTTTCCATTATACGCCAAGATTAAAGGAGCTATATCGACTTTCCATCGGCCCCGCTACGGAGAGCACAGAGAAGAGGGGCGACCGCCGGATTGTGGCGGCTTGTTTATGCGACTGTCCATCTGTTCCCAACCCGCGCTCCACACAATGAGCAGCCAAGGTTGTGGCAGTCGGTGCAAAACTGCTAGCCTAAGAGCACGTTGGTGAGAGCTCACTACAGCTAAAGATAAGAGGCATGAACACCACAAATCTGGCCTGTGTATACAATGAACTATCTGTAATTGTTGTGCGGCAGTGCCCTCTGAGACCACTGCTGCAGCATTTTGCCTCCTGCTTTTTAACCTTCTCTGTAACCGATCAGGTTTATGTAGATTTTGCTGCACCGCAAAGCTTTGGGCTGTAAAGAGAAGTTTTTAACTGCGGTTGTCATTGTGTACTTCAGTTTGTCCATGTGGATGTATACTTGAATTTCAACTCCCCTTGTCATTTTGTGTTGGCTATCTCGATTTGTTGTGCACGTGTAAGTGTGAGTAGAGTCTAAACAGGTGGTCCAAATTCAGGCTGTAGCACCTATAACCTATAACCTCCACACAGTAATCACGACTGTTTACTACTCCATTAAACGCACTGACACAACACGCGCACATACCAACACACACACACACACACACACACACACACACACACACACACACACACACACACACACACACACACACACACACACACTATTTTACAGCTACTCTGTCTGCCCTGCTCTGTGATTACTCCTGTCTGGTTTGAGGGTTCTTATCACTATTGTGATGGAGCCAGCTGACAGGAACACACACACACACACACATGCACCAAGCTGTCTTTTTCCAGCCTTTCACTTTCAGTCCCAGGCGGCTGTGCCCGGCCCAGCATCTGCCAGTCTGGGAGATTGCCGTTGAAGCCAGACATGAGCTCATCGTGAGCTGGGCCGACAGCCCATTACAATGCCCAGCAGGGCCCAAGCACCAGGGTGAAAAAAGAGCTCAATACCTGGTGATTATCTGCTCTCCCTCTACCCCTCTCTCGCTCTCTCTTCGGGTCTGTGTTTAGCTTTCTTTTTTTGGCTGACCCTCCACTACTTTGTTGTCTATCCTTGTTTCTCATCTGTCTCTCTCTCTTTTTCAAACGTAGAGAAAAAATTCTCATAATACACACCAACACAACCAGTCAAACAAACCTGCCCAAATACAGCACAAGGGCGCACACACCCTCCATCACTGTCTGTTCCTGTCTCATAGCCTGCCTTCCTCTCTCTCTGTCTCTCTCTCTCAATTTTCTCTCTCTCTCTCTTTTCAGTCAGTGCTGTGGTGTCATTGCATTGCTGCCTGCGGCAGCAAGGGAGGCAGAGAGGGGTGATGTCGAGTTGACAGAAGCGAGGGCGGGTTAGCGTGTGTGCGTACATGCGTGCATGCGTGTGTGCATTCGTTTGGAAATAACAGGGGCGGGGAGCCAGACAGCCGGTGCACCTGTGCGGACAGGATATGACACATGGGTGCAGCCAGACAAGGGCAGGAAGCAGCAAAATATGCTTCGGCATACCAGACATTTTTATTGAATGCTACACTTAAAGCTGGCCGCCCTGCAAATCTGGCTTCGCCATTACTTAGCGCCCCAAGACGACTAGTGTGCAGTTTAGGTCCACACGCACACACACACACACACACACACACACACACACACACACACACACACACACACACACACACACACACACACCCCGCATACATACATACATTCTCTCTCTCTCTCTCTCTCTCTCTCTCTCTCTCTCTCTCTATCTCTATAATACTCTTTCAGCTACTTCAACCACATATTATACGTAGATGCATACCAGTTAATTTATGACTCCTATTCAGCCGTTGCACTGTATTATTAGCTGAATCATGGCACTCTGGGCCTCATTTATAAAGGACGAGCAGAACAACTTTTCCACCTAAAATGTTGTGAAAGGCAAATTAGACACACGTTGAGGCATTAGTGACTTTTTAGCGGATGTCCTTTTAAATCTTTTTTACTGTATGTCCAAAACCAAACTTGCATATATCCGCGTTAAATTAATGGGGGGAAATGGGTTATGTTGATGTTGTTGCTGTCTGTGCGTGGCTTTCTCATGCACAAATGAGGCGTAGCTTGCGGAGCAATGTAGTTCTGTCAGACAACTCCACGGCACCACACGCTTCCACACCCTCATGGGCCGGCCTATTTAAGCAGCCAATCCCTCTTACCCTACCTACTTTACTGCCTGCTTTGCTTGCTGTGTTGCTGTGCTCCCTTCGACCTCCCCTGCATCCACCTGTTGGGCTATACTCTTCTATCTAATGGGGGGATTCAAGCTCCAATAATCACTCCAATAATCACTCCAATATTTGTACCTCATTAAGCATCCCTATGTTTGCTTTACACCTTGCGGGGCGTGAAGTCCCAACATCAAACAATGATAAATAAATAAAGATAATTTTAAATGAAATCTTAGGGTTGTTTGTCAGAGCTGCATATCATCCTATTTAATAGCAATTAGTTTGACAGCACTTAAGCAAACCCCCTGAGGGTACTTTTCTCTCTTTTTTCTTTTTTACATGCACATGCTTGTTGTTTGCCATTGATTGTCACGTGTGGATCACCTTTTTCATGAGAGGTTTTTTTAGTAGGATGGAATAGCACAGAAATGCAGTGTTTTACAGGGTACACTTGCTATGAACAAATGTATCCATTGTAGAGAATTTGTTGGTTTGTTTTTTTGTTTTGTTTTGTTGAATTCTCGAGATTGCTTCACAGTCACCTTAAACTAAATATAAATAGGTTTAATGAACTGTGGTTTGAAGGCCCTAAACAGCAACACCATAAAAATAAGCTCTAAATAACTATAAATTTAAGTATAAATATTTTAATCCAATTCCCCCCACTGTGTGATCTTGTACTAGTTACTAGCTTTGATTCATCCTACATTATCCACTTGATTAGTTATGCTCCTTAATCACTTCAATGGGATTATACCAATCAGTTCCACTTTTTAACGGCAAACTACAATGCACAGTGTTTTATTTATGTCTTTGCAGTCCCTCATGAAGAGCACATGTAAAACTCTAAGGATTTAGGATGATGGAAAGCATGAGATGTTTTTTTAGTTTCTGTGTCCGCTGTATCCCTATGCAGGTTTTTTTTTTTTTTTTGCGGCGACAGGCGTAATGGATTCAAAGCCTAACTTGTACCCAGGAGAGAGACTTTTCTTTCACAAAGAGAGAAGTGCAGTACACAAGTGGAAGGGTTTTGTTTTCCCCTCAGCCACCAGATGGCGGTGAGGAGCAGTTCTCGTCTTATTAGACTAAGTGGGGGACGCTTTTTTTTGCTATGAGTAAAAACACAATTTTTAAAATACATAATGATGAATAGTTATACATCACCATTGTGTAATTCACAAGCACCATTATAGAATATACAATAATGACTGTTTAGATCATATTTTCAATGTTATCTCCCTGTCATCATGGATATAGTTTTGGACTAAATCAACCATTATCGATGCATAAATTCTTCTCTGATTGAGATCCCGCAGATGCGATCTTATTAAATTAGTGCCTGAAGGCATATCAAATTGAGTGTCTTTAATATGAAAAAGATCTCAACAGAGGAGAGTCAACGGACAAGGAAATGGTGTTTGTGCCGTGGAAATCTACAACCCATCCATTTTATGTTAAACTGGCTATTGCAGCACATAAAACATGTTTCAGTTAAACATATTTTATTGACATTCTCTTAAAATTTTGCAATACTGATATAATCATAATATTGTGACGAGTGTGACTCAAAAAACAGCCCCCTTCTAATGTTATCTCAAATAAAAAGCTGGATAAACACAAATACACACACACACACACACACACACACACACACACACACACACACACACACACACACACAAGACACATACATGTAGTCAATCAGAGCTAGTAGACTGGAAGTCTAGGTTCCTGGAAACATGAAAACAAGTGACCAAGAGGCCAAGGGAGTGTGTGTGTGTGTGTGTGTGTGTGTGTGTGTGTGTGTGTGTGTGTGTGTGTGTGTGTGTGTGTGTGTGTGTGTGTGTGTGTGTGTGTGTGTGTGTGTGTGTGTGTGTGTGTGTGTGAGAAAGATACTATGTTTTAAAGTGTGTGTCCGTGTGTGCGCCTGAGGACCTGAAAATGACCTCTAGGAAAAAAAATGTTCTTGGATGTCTCAATTGATATTGCCACTTTAAGTGACAGACAACAGTAGCAGCCCCTTCAATTTGTTGATTCAATAAAGTTCTGACAGCTGACAAGCCTTTTTAAACAGTGCCATAAACCTTGTTTTCAAGGAAGGAAAAAAACCCTGTCATTTCTTTGTATGGGGGGAAGTCACAAATTTAGAGAAAATGGGTTCATACAGTAGTAAATATGTAAAAACACTAGTTATACTTGAGGCATGATTCCCCCATGCTTCCTACCTTTAAAGGACAGGTCCCATTTTTAACTGTTTATATAGCACAAAATCGCTGAATGTTTGTTATTGAGAAACTTACTGCTTTACAGCTGCTTCTTACTGTGCTTCAATGCCGTCCAATGGGGCAAATGTCAATGGGGGAAAAAAGCCTTAACAAAACACGGCAAATCTCTTTTTCAGAAATGGGAAGCTCACAGTATTGTCAGACAGTTTATGTTATACAAAAAAATGGCAGTAAACCAACAATTCGTTCAGGTATAACAGAGTTTTATTGACTATTTTTCAGCTTCCGCTCATCAGCTCTTTAGAAGAAGAAGCTTTAATGTCACATGACACGCCACTACAACATACACACACACACACACGAACCCAGGACCTTCTTGCTGTGAGGCAGCAGTGCAATGCACTGTGCCACCGTGCCAGGCGGCATCTGCACTACATAAGAGACTAGAAACAGGAAGTTGCATCACTTCCCATTGGCAATCTGCTGTAGCCAACGTTACACTTTGAATGTACTGGAATACAATTGAAAGTAGTTAGCAATACCTACTGTGTGGCCAGGTCCAGCTCCAACACCATCATCAAGTTTGCTGACGACACCGTGGTCGTGGGCCTGATCACCGACTGCGATGAGAAGGCCTACCGCGAGGAGGTGGCTGACCTGTCACTCTGGTGCCAGGACAACAGCCTACACCTGAACGTCAGCAAAACCAAGGAGCTGATTATGGACTTTAGGCGTGGATCACAATCGAGGACGCACGCGCCCTTGTGGATTAATGGGACTTCTGTCGATAGGGTGAGCAGCTTCAGATATCTGGGAGTCCACATCACAGAGGACTTAACATGGACTGTTCACACAGACACTCTGGTGAGAAAGGCGAGGCAGCGTCTCTACCACCTCAGGCAGCTGAGGAAATTCCGGGTCTCGGTGAGGATCCTCAAGTCCTTCTACTCTGGAGCAGTGGAGAGCATCCTGACAGGCAACATCACTGCCTGGTTTGGGAACTGTACTGCCCAGGACAGGCGGGCCCTGCAGAGGGTGGTGCGTTCAACTGAACGTACCACTGGAACTACCCTCCCCCCTTGCAGGAGCTATACACCAGGAGGTGTAGTAGCAGAGCCCGTAGGATCATGAAGGATCCTCATCACCCCAACAACGGACTGTTTCAGCTGCTGCGGTCAGGCAAGCGCCTCCGCAGTCACGCAGCGAGAACAGAGAGACTGAGACGGAGTTTTTTCCCGCACGCCATTAGAACTGTCAACGCTGACCTCACCAGGGGTCCTAACTGAGCCATGCACTAGGCTCCACTACCTTGTGTACTGTATGTAGCATACTGTACCGCATACTGTGTCACTGTTCAGGGTTGTTCGTGTTGCCGTATTGCTGCGCCGTACTGTTGTATACTGTGCTGTATTATCCCAAACACTACCTCACACTATTCACATTCACACGCCACTTTAATTCACATGCCACTTTAAATGCACATATCTGTATATACATAGGCATATTCCTTCTATCTATTCCATTTTATTTCAATTTATTTTTATTGTATTTTATTCTATATATTTTTATCTTATTCTATAAGTATTCCACTTACTGTATTACGTTTTAGGAGTCAGTTAGTCGGTCTATTAGAAAGGAATTTTCTACTTTTTATTTTATTTTATTTTTTTATTTTTTCCTAGGACATATTGTGTGCTATCACCGGGTGCGTTTCATTACATTTCACTGCATATATGTATGGAAGTATGTATATGTATGTGACAAATAAAAATCTTGAAAGTGGGCAGCAGGCAGAGGCAGAGTGAGTCTGGGAGTGCTGGACTCAGGCAATGGAAACTGGCGTAAAGTCACCTATCTTGTGGTACAGGAGCCGGGACTGTGTGGGAGGTTGAGATGTACCGGCTGGACATCGTCTGACTCACCTCTACACCCAGCATTGTCTCTGGAACCAAACTTGTGGATCGGGAATTGAAATCTCTACTACTTTGGAATGGCACGGGGAATAAGCCCCACTACCTTCTTGGATTCAGTGGTGGGACTGCTGGAAAGAGAGTTCATAGTTCTGCTGGGGGACTTGGATGATGATGGAGAAACCTGGAGGGGCATAATTGGGAATAATGACATGCCGATCTAAACCTTGAGCGTTGCTTCGTTATTGGACTTCTGTGCTAGTCGTTGTACTGTGCATAGCAAACACCATGTTTGTGAACACAGGGAGGCTCATAAGTGTACTTGGTACCAGAGCCCCTACAGCCAAAGGTTGATGATTGATCGTTTCATCAGACACGAGGTCAGGCTACTGGAAAGGAGGATGCGGCCGATCGTTGAACCTACAAGGTACAATGTGGATGCTGTCTTCGCCATGTAGCTACAGACCAACTCTTAGCACACTTGCAGATCCTTGGGGGGTCATGGGAATTTGACAGACCAGTCTATATGTGTTTTGTGGACCTGGAAAAAGCTTATGACCATGGTACCCGAGGGGATCTCTTGGAGGTACTGCGGGAGTATAGGGGTACTGGGGCCGCTTCTGCCTTGACATTCGGTCCCTATAGAAAGTGCGATGCGGTGGGGATGAGCCTCAGCACCTCCAAATCTGAGGCCATGGTTCTCACTCGTAAAAAAGGTGGCTTGTCCTCTCTGGGTGGGGAAAGAGCAGCTGAGCCAAGTGGAGGGGTTTAGATATCTTTGGGTCTTATTCATGTCGAGCCGAGCCAATGCACGCACCTCCCAAATCTCAACAACGTGTACCCTGATTGTCAAAGCACGCAAAGGTTCCAACCGGGATTACAATTTGCATATCCATATATTTGGTTTCTAAATTTCTCGAATGAAGTTTGGAAATAAACAACTGGATTTCTTCTGTACATTGTGGTTTACTAAATACAACCCCCCCCCCCCCCCAGTGGACACAAAATCTTAGACGTATAAAGCAAACAGCCCTGCAAACAACACTCGTGCACATTCGCTTAGGTGCAGACGGAGAAGCATGCCTTTGGGGGTGTACCAGGAAATCTCCCGGGAAGCGCTGGAGGAAGTTGCTGGGGAAAAGGACGTATGGGCCGCTCTGCTGAGTCTGCTTTCTCCGTTTCTCCCAGATAAGTGGCATGATTATGAGCAGGTTTGTTCTATAAACAATTATAAATTTGTGAAATGTGTGTGTGTGTGTGTGTGTATGGAGTCCTGTCTTTCCTTCCTGCTATACATGTGCTTCCTTAAAGGTGCAGTCTGTAGAATTTACAGAACGGACTTGGCAGAAATGGAATGTAAAATGTACAAGTACGTTTAAAATAGTATATAATCCCATGAAAATAAGAATCGTGTTTTTGTTACCTTAGAATGAGCCGTTTTTGTCTACATGTGTGCGGGTGTGCTTCACAGAGGCCGCCATGTTGCATCGACATGTTTCTTCTTCAGTAGCCCAGAACGGACTAACCAAACACTGGCTCTAGAGCAGCGGTTCCCAACCTTTTGGAACTCAAGGCCCATTTAAAAACCTTAAAAGTGTTTGCGGCCCACATCTGACCAGAAGTAATACGGGAGCCAAACAGTAAATTCTCAGAGGACGTATATTTTAACAATCATATGCATTCTCATACATACTGTGCAGTAGTGGTAAGACAAAAGTTAGGTGGGTTAAAAATAACCTTATACCTATGGAACTTTCGCGTAACGTTCGTAACGTAAAACTAACAATAACAGGTGCACATTAATATTAACTAACCTCATGAGAAGGCTGATGTTGATGGATGGCAGACACCAAATGCTTGATGTCTGGGTAAAGGGATGACAGTCTCAGCCGAAGATCTGGCTCAACATTCAGTTTATTCCTGTATTTCGTCTTCAATGGCACAAGCGCCGAAAAGCCAGTCTCACAGAGATACGTCGTCGGGAAAGGCATGACAAATCGTACAGCTCTGCTGGACAAATCAGGATACTCAGAAGCAACATGAAGCCAAAGGTTTGTCAGGTACTTCTGTGAGAAAGCCAGTTTCAATGCGCTGTCGCAGGAGAGATCCACAAGATTGTCCTTCTCTTTTGCGCTCAGGCCTGCGAGGGTCTCGTCACTGTGGGTGGCGAAGGGGTTTCCGCTTCCAGCTGCACTGCACATCTGGGATTGGAAAGTATTCACGCAGCTTGGTACTTAAACCATGCAGGTGCTCTTTGACATGATTGATCACGGTGATGGGAAGGCGCATTTCTTCCTTTGTAAAAAAATCCAAAAGATTCTCAAGTCAAAGTTTGACTGGTCAACTTGCCTGGCCCACATATCCATTTTTCTTATGGTCTCTTCTATTTTATTCTGGACATTGAAAATGGTCACTGCTTTTCCTTGGAGACTGAGGTTGAGTCAATTTAAGTGGCTGAAAATGTGGGCCAGATATCCCAATTTAGCCAGCCACTCAAAACCACTGAAGCGATGTGCGAGTTCAAACTTTGTGTCGAGAAAAAACATCCTCACCTCATCACGCAATTGAAAAAAGTCGCATCAGTACCTTCCACCTTGAGAGCCACCGCACTTGTGTAGCAGAAGCTGCTTATGGTCACCTCCCATCTCGTCTCATACAACGGAAAATAAATGTTTTTTTTCGAGGTGACGGCGCAGTTTACATGGCTTCAAAGCTTTGTTTGATAAAATCTCGGAACACACCATGCACTGCGGTAACGGTTCGTCTTCCGTGCCTGCCAAAAAAAATCCCAATGATAAATTTTCAGGGCTATTTCTTTTTTGTTTAACAGGCGGGACTGTCCCGCCTGTATGATGTCCTGCCGGGACTTTGCTTGTGAATGATCTACCAATGGCTTCTTTCCTTTTCAATGTGTCTGATGCTAGCCAACCATCCATTTTGATTATCACCGCAAGTTCAAAAATGTACAGGTGCACTTCGTTGGACGTAGTATGCCCTAACGTAAGTTCCTATCTATCAGTGATGATGCATTTTTTGATGAAAAAATACCATGAAATGTTTTTGTTTTTTTTACATTTAAAAACTTATTTATAATAATAATTTTTTATTCATTTTTTCAATAAAATCGATGTGTTTTGCCCATGTTTTGGCAGCCCACTTGCAAAACCCTGGGCCCATAGGTTGGGAATCCTTGCTCTAGAGAGGGCCTTTCGCTTCTCTTCCACAGAGGCCGCCATGTTGGTGAGGGGTATTCAGTTGATTGCGATCTGTGCAACCTCACCTCTAAATACTTTTAAAAGCAGGTTAAAAACCTTGCTGTTCGCTACAGTCTATTACTGACTGACTGACGTCTGTCTGTCTGTCTGTCTGTGTTATTGGTGCTGGTGCTATGGCTGCTGCTAACCTTATACCTAAACGTAACCCTTGCTTACCTTATGGCTAAAATGAAGCATCTCTAACCCTATACCCTAACTTAAACACCTCTAACCTTATACCTCAACTTAACTGTCTCTAACCTGAATGACTTCTCCAGTTCCGGTGAGAGATACCACTTCCGGTTCCGGTGATTTCTTTGCGTGTGCCTTGCTGTTGTCTTTATTTTTATTTTTATTTTTTTTGCTGTTGTTCTTGTTCCTGCTGCTGGAGTTGATGTTGCTGCTGCTGCTGTTATTGTTTTGTGGCTGCTGCTGCTACTGCTGCTATTTCTGTTGCTGTTGTTGAAGTTTCTGTAGTTATATTGCAGTGAGAGGAATATAAGAAGGGTGTGTCTTCGGAGAGATAGTCAAAAGGATCTCCCTCCCGAGGTCAGAATGAAAAACTTGACCCGTAATTTAGGGACGCTAATTAAAGGACCGTGACTGGATTAAGATGAGACAGTGCACACAGTTGAAATTTCTGTTTCCAGTGAGGGCTACCACTTCGGGTTCCGGTGACGTCTTTGCTCTGCGTTACTTCGTTGAGATGAGATGGTACACACTGTTGACTCAACACAGATGAGGAGATTTCTGGTTCTGGTGAGGGCTACCACTTCCGGTTCCGGTGACATCTTCGCTTGTGCGTTGTTGCTGCTACTATTGCTGCTGCTGTTTTCTGTTGCTGCTATTGTTTCTGCTGGTATTGTCATTGCTGCTGCTAACCTTATACCTAACTTAATCATCCACCGTGACTGGATTTAGATGAGATGGTGCACACAAATTAAATCTCAGTGTTTGGTGAGGGCTGCCACTTCCAGTTCCGGTGACGTCTTTGCTGTGCGTTGCTTCCCTGAGAACTGTTAACTCAATACAGATGAGATTTCTGGTTCCAGTGAGAGCTACCGATTCCGGTTCAGGTTGCTTGTGTGCTGTCGCTGCTGCTGTTGCTGCTGTTTTTGCTGCTCTATTGTTGACTCGATTAAGATGAGATGGTGCACACAGTTGAAATTTCCGTTTCCGGTGAGGGGTACCACTTACGGTTCTGGTGACGTCTTTGCTGTGCTTTACTTCGTTGAGATGAGATGGTAATCACGGTTGACTCGATACAGATGAGGAGATTTATGGTTCCGGTGAGAGCTACCACTTCCGGTTCCGGTTGCTTGTGCGCTGTCGCTGCTGCTGTTGCTGCTGTTTTTGCTGCTCCTATCGTTGACTGGATTAAGATGAGATGGTGCACACAGTTGAAATTTCCGTTTCCGGTGAGGGCTACCACTTACGGTTCTGGTGACGTCTTTGCTGTGCTTTACTTCGTTGAGATGAGATGGTACACACTGTTGACTCGATACAGATGAGGAGATTTATGGTTCCGGTGAGAGCTACCACTTCCGGTTCCGGTGACGTCTTTGCGTGTACGTTGCTGCTGTTGTTGTTGCTGCTGGTGTCGATGTTGCTGCTGCTGTTGTTGTTTCTGTGGCTGTTGTTGCTGCTGTCGTTGTTTTCTGTTGCTGTTGCTGCCACTGTGGCTGGAGTCGCTTTAATTGTTGTTTTTGTTGTCTTTGTTGTTGCTTTTGTTGTTGCTGTTGTTTCAGGGGCATTCTTTTGTAATGACCGGATGACAACTACATTCTCTCTTTCTTTTTTGTATTTCTTTGTAAAGCGCATTGTGTTGCCCTGGTATGAAATGCGCCATATAAATAAAGTGTGACTTGACTTGACTTGACTAGATGCCAATAAATTCTACACACTGCACCTTTAAATGCAACGACAGTGTGCAAAGGGGGTATTGTGGGGGTGGGGGGGTCACCTCAAGGTTAACCCCGCCAAACAGCCATCTCGATTGGTTCGTGCGCCAGGGCTTGTAATGATCAAGTGAAACCTGAAACCGCTCTGCCCCCCCCCCTCCAAAATAAATAAAAATAAAGCACCCCCCCCCATCCACCTCCTCCTCCCCCCTCTGTGCTCACAGCCATTGTCAAATACTACTATCCCGGGCCGTCTGCTGCTCGTCCGTTTCCGCGTTGTCTATGGGGTGGTCACGGACAGCGGACGCCCTCCATGAATGCAAACTAGAAATCAAAATATAAGGGAAGTCCTCAAATCAGTTCTATCTTGCCTCAATTATTTATCTGTTTCATTTATTTTTCTTCTCCTCCTGATCATAAATAATAATACATTCATTCAACTATACGGTACATGGCAGCAAGACTAAGACTTTTTTTTTCTTTATTCTGTTGTGTGACATACCTACCAAAGAACATCACTTTCAAGCACAATAAAATATCAGTTAAACTAAAGTGTTAAAATAGAAGGAAAACAACAGGAATCAAAGTAGTGAAATGTTTAAAAGGGTAACAAAACTATATACATGAGATATATATATATATATATATATACACACAATATATATTCAAATATATACACTATATGCAGTATACTATATACACTACACACTACACTACATGTACACACACAAAAAACAACTTTTTACTCTATACTTGGAGCAGGATCGGTACACAGGTAGACAGTCAGTAGATCAGGCAAACAATGCGGCAAGGAGTACACAAAGGTGAGGTCCAGGAAACAGCAGGGAATCAAAAATACCAGATGGAGAAACTAGGGAATAACGCTGGAATGCTTGACACATGGTACAAAGACTAACTGGCACAAAGAGAGGGGAACTCATAGACTAAGGCCCTGTCCACACAAGTGGAAATTTTTTGCGGATTTACACATGCGCAATTGTCGTTTCACACATTGAGCATGCGTCAGACACCTACAAATAACTGTAGACTACTGGTGTGTATACGTGTGGCTAGTACTGTTAGGTTCTCATGTAGGATATTTTCCTGAAGTCAAAAAAGGCAGTCTCCACAGATTGCTGCTCGATCCGCTGTGTGTCCCCGGGTCTCAACATTTCTCCATCCAAAACAAATAACAGTGTGTTTTTATAGTAGATGTATTTATTGTAAGTGAATGAAACAAAAAAACACTGTGCGTGACATTGAGCTTGAAACCGGGACAATCTCAGACCAACCAGGATGTCTGGTCACTGTAGTTTAATTACTTGTTTTTACAAGTAGCATTACTTCATCATAACACCACTGTCCGGATGTGTATAAATACACTGCGGCCAATATTTTTCAATCCATATCTCCTTCTGCGGTTCAAAGTACGCCGTGCTGTGTTGTTGTTGTTGTATTTGCTGGTCAAGAAGAAGCCGATCAATGCACATGCTCCCAGTGTTCTTCTATGGTGTTTGAAATAAAGTTTTATCAACCCACCCCCCCATGGCCTGGCATGCTTATGTGAGCGTTTTCAATCATTTTTGCGTTCTCCTGTGGGTGGAGATATTTTCAAAAACACCGTTGGCGTGGACAGTAATTTATTTTAAAATGGAGGGAGAAAAAATATGTTTTTAAAAATACCCATATATGTTTGGACAAGGCCTGAATACACTGGTTAGGAAAGGACAACGAAGAACAGGTGAAACTCATCGAGGCGGGGTAGACAATCACACCAGCGGGAAACACACAAAGACAGGAAGTGAAGTCTCTAGGGAGCAGGGTGGGACATCACACCCTCTGTATCTGACCAAATGTCCTAATTTTCCTGTTCTCTGCCTTGCAGATACTTCCACTTTTGCCTACAGACATTCTCATCCCTTTGCACTGTCTGGGTGTTTTCTCTACAGAGGCCATGGATCTCCTCGCACAACCTCTGCTGAAACAGAACATCTATTTGACTTTTTGAGCTCATGCACAGGTTGTAGGGGACAGCGCAGACAGTAAACAGTCATAAAATCTGGGAGGCGGGTGGATTGTCTGCAGAGAGAAGTAGATGGCGACATGTACGTCATGGGGACTCGGAAAGTGTCATTTGGCCTTCATAGGGCAAGCTGTTTTACCACTGAAGCCGGTTTCCAATCCTGTCTAAATGTGTGACCTTGCTCTATGAAGTAGGGCTGGGGGTGTGGGGGGTATTCACCCGATATCCTTAGTATTTTGTTATCGTACCATCATGGAATGAAGGTTTGAGTGTGAATGCAATTCTATATTAATGACATGAAAAAGATGACCTGCAATATCTAGTGTTATGGCTTCTGAAAATAGTCGAGTATTCAAGAGGTTTATACAAGTAAACCTCTTGAATTCTCGACTATTCTAGTATATTTTATTTACCAAAAAAAACTAAACTATCAACGTCGGATTTAAAAATTCTTAAACAAGTATTGCGATGTATCAATACCATGTCAATGTCCTTATATCGCACAGCCCTGCATTCGAGTGCGTTAAATGAGAGGTCACACTTTTTGGTGAAATCCCGGTCCTCTTCCGCCTTCCTGCTCTCGTTCGCTCGCGCTCCATTCGGGGCTTCTGATTGGTGCAGAGCCTCTTCCTTGCCGAGAGGGGCGGGGATTCAGTCCGAGGCATGTGCCCTCACCAGTGCGACTGCCAGTCGAGTGGCGACGGAGCGAACTGTTTTCGGCAACGAGGAGGGAAGGACTAAGGAAGGAAGAAGAACCGCACAACGTTATTATGAGGAAACTACAAATCTAGAACCTCCGACTTCACGCCTCGTTACATTCTACGAGCCAGACCGATGGGGGATATGGCGTGATATTGACGAGGAGAGGAGGGGGTGAAACTGCGACAGACGGGATTTTATTCTTCTTAGCAGCAGATTCGTAGCAGATCTGCTACTGCCGACGCCGCCTGGAACTTTGTTCGTTTTTTTTTTTTTTTCATCCGCCGGGGTCTCTTTTAGACCCCCAGCCCTCCCGGAGCGGTGTCCACTTTTTGCCCAGCCCCATGCAAAACCTAACGGTTCCTGGAAGCCCCGACAACTTCAATGTCACCTGCTCCTGCAACTGCACCGCTTCCCAGCCCCAGGGAATGGAGATATGTAAGTTAGTTTTCTCCCCAAGTCGATTTCACAACCAGTCCGTTATTTAAAGATATTATTCAGAGTTTACGCGCTAAGTATACATTAGTGTTTTATGTTCTGGATTCGTCTGGCGAAGTTTCTTTCGCATTGGTTGTTGTTGTTGTTGATAATAATAATAATAATAATGATGGCTCCATTACATTAAAGTAATGCACATTTCTGAACTTCATAGACTGCTTTGGTGAACACCTCCTAATAGTTACTTTACTAATGATTGTTTCTTGAGTGTA
The DNA here is from genome assembly GCF_960531495.2 of Zeus faber. Taxonomy (NCBI): domain Eukaryota; kingdom Metazoa; phylum Chordata; class Actinopteri; order Zeiformes; family Zeidae; genus Zeus; species Zeus faber. The sequence continues at coordinate 32,296,388 of NC_137195.1, forward strand.
ATTTTTTTACGAAAGCACCAGGGATCATCCCCTAAAATATCGTCAAATTCTCTATCGAGGTATTCATCAAAATATATTGCGATATTTGATTTAGTCGATATCGCCCAGCCCTGTGCATACACATTATCTGTATCTGCTGCATGTGTGTTTACTGTGTATGTACAGTATGTGTATTTGCTGTTTGCTTATACATTGTGTATATTCTGTGCTACATGTATGACTGCTTACCACAGAGGGTTAAATAGTTTTCCTCGGAGTGCAGACAGGAAATGCTGGAATGGTATGTTATGTCTGTCTGCCGTCTAAGTAGTCCACGGAGAACTATCATTATCAGCTATGCCGTAACACTGCCTGCCAGATTCATTGCAGGTGTTCTTTCTATGACCCACACAGACAGCCAAAGCGTTCAGAAAAGACAAAATAGCGGAGAGACAGACAGTCAAATGGAAGACAGACAGATAGACAGAAACATATGCATAATCAGCGAACGCATAACCAGCCAGTCAACCAGACAGACGGACCTGCCAAAGCCGCACAAGCACAGAGGCAGATAAATACTAAGTAAGCTCAATCCAACACAGACTGAGAGAAAGCTCTCCAGCGAGGCAAGGCAGACATATTGACCGGCAGACAGCGTTACCATGATGTGGAATTTCCATTGGGGCTTAAACCAGGCCTTAGCAATGTAAGGTGAAGGCAGGATATTAGATTTACATTTGGCACCAGAGCATGGATGTACTGACGCCACATTGTAACCAAGGGGTGTGTGTGTGTGTGTGTGTGTGTGTGTGTGTGTGTGTGTGTGTGTGTGTGTGTGTGTGTGTGTGTGTGTGTGTGTGTGTGTCCAAGCTACCAGCTGAATGGTGTCCTACCAATTGTCTTCAGTGGAATCATGTGTTACTTGTCAGGTTTAAAAACAACAGTGTACACATGCACACTCAATCATGCACAGGCCCGCACTGTTTTCACTGATGTGCAGAGATGTTTGTTAGATAACATTGCATGACCTCCTCATTGAACAGAAATTATGTTAAGAGAATCTGCTCAGAAGGGTGAAAAGGATTGGTGAGCAGAGAACAGGTTACCGACACCAGCCGACGCAAGTTGAAAAACTTGTGACTTGAATGTGCGTGTATCAGTCAGTTGAAGCGACCAACATTCACAAGAATACCCATGGTTTTGGTTTGGAGGGTGGGGGTCCATACTGTTTGTGTTCTATGTTGTCATGCAGATTTGGGAATTGGGGGGGGGGGGGGTTGAATAATGTAACACACGCTCAGATTTCTTCCCAGCTGAAAGAAGGAGATCCTTGCTCTTGCTTGCTAGGTTAGTTATTTCTGTCTCTGTCTATCTGGTTCTCTTTTCTTTTGTCTTTATTTTTTTTTCTACAAACCCTGTTCAATCCCCATTGTTTTGAGTAGTTAGGAATGTTATTTTTATCTTTTAAAGTCTGCAAACACACTCAGGGTCATAGTACAGCCACGGCATCATGGCCGACCAGACCAGGAGAACTCTTAATATAACACAGAACTAGAATATGCTATAGGGAAGAAGCGTGTGTAGGGGGTCCAAGTTCCAGGTGCTAGAAAACAAAAAACCAACAGGGTTCATAGTTTGGCTCACAATGCAAAACTGTTCGACCAAAAACTGATCCTAGTGAAGTTTTCACAAGAGTCATGAAAAAGACCAGCTGGCTTGGAAGCTTGAAAAAGAAAATGGTAGTGTTTGCAAATAAGGTGTATGACCCACTCACTTTAAAAATAGAAAAGGAAGTTGGTTCTTAATTTTTCACTGAACATTTCACTGAACTTTATTTGAAAGGCAGAGTGAAAGTGCCTCTTAACACACTGACACCTTACCTTAAATTTCCGAGGGGGCGGGGCGGTGTGGTGTACGTGCGCGCGCAGTAGATATGCTACAGAGCCAGCCAGCTTGATGTAAATGCTGTGAGAAGGAAGTACGAGTGGCGTAGTGTGTAGGTGGCAGCAGGTTCATCCGTCAACAGCCTTAGGTGAAACACACACAGCTACTTGCTGACTGTCCCGCTCTGTCTTTTTCTTTTCAGGAAAAACATATGCACCGCCATTGGTGCAGGCGCACACACAAACCATACACATCCAGGTGTAAATGTACACTCTGTCACAAACACACACACAAACCACACACAGACATGCTTAGACTCCAATATTTACCTTACAGTCTCCAGCCAGACAGCAAATCCAATCTCTTGCTAAGCTCTTTCCTATTTGTTTGTGGAGGTGTTGACTTGGAATTGGTTAGGTTATTTATATATATTTTTAAAGTTTATTTTTGATAATAAGGCTGTACAATTATCATGAAGTCTCACTGTTACCATAAAGTGGCATACCATAAAATCTGACGTTTTTCCTTTACCTGAAAATCCGCGATGAGGTTATTTCATTTGTTCACCGTAGGGTAATTGTCTTTTGTGTGGAGTTTATTTTTTAGAATTGAATTTATTTATTTGCCAAGGGACCTATTGTGCTCCTTTTTACACCCATTTATTTAGATCTCTGAGGTCCTGAAAACATGTGTTTAGAAGTTTTGCTGAAATACCACTCAGATTATGCATTCAAGCCATTGTGATATGCCTCCAAACCTGAATTGTTCCGAAATGGGCTGTTTCAGTATGTGTAGCTTTAGTTGTGAATGAGCAGTCAAGCCCCTAGTTCTGAGCCAATCGGTTTTATGCACAAATTACGGGTTCTTTGAGACAAAGGGGTTTGAGCTTTACTCTGCGCTCCATTTTATTTACATGGTCAACTTTCACTGATTTCACCTTATCAGTACACTAATCTGTTTCTGAACACATTGTAGTTCAAAAATAAGCAATACATTTTCTGAATCTTCACTGATATTAGATCTACAAGGCCTAATTGAAAAGTTTGTTTGGACTCTCATTGCCGTGCTCCAGGCTTGTATGAGACGGGGACACTGCTCTGGGAGTTTTGCGCACAGGTTTTTTTTTGTCTCATGTAAACATTGGAAAATAAATAAATACATCTACAATAAAAACACACTATTTTGTTGGTTTTGTTTATAGAAACGCACAGCGGATCGGATGGAGCAGATGACCATATAAAGAAATCCATGATGGTCATGGTCAACTTGGGCTGAGCGTAGGAAAAAACCTATGGAAGCCTCAGCATTTTGCTCACAGCGATTACTTTGTAATTCGTTTACCTCATCATTTGACATTTTGGTGTCTAATATAAACATCCGACATTGTAACATTGTAAATATATGACAGAAAATAAGGAAACACATAATAGGTCACCTTTAAGGTCATATGGTGTTACTTAGGGTCTGAATTATGTATCATTTGGCCCATATTCATGTTTCGTACATCGTAGTCCATAAATGGATAGCTACATGCTGTAAAACTGACTCTTACGTTTAAGGCTAAATTTTCTAATTTAAAATCTATATAAGGGTTGGGTGATAGGGCTGAGCAATTAATAAATGCAATTTTCAAATTGCAATTTGCTCCCGTCTCTCCCTGATGGTACCGACGATGCGTGTGCCAGCGTTGGGGTGCCTGTGAGCGGCGCTCCAGAACAGTGTTTTGTTTCTTTTATTCTAAGTCTACTTGTGAAATGAAATGGGAAAAAATGAAACAAGTGTGTATGGAACGAAACCGTGGCGTAATGCAACACTTTCTCCATGACTCTCTTATCCTGTACAGTCTGGATGGAGCCTCTTCCAGAACTGTGTTTTTTTTTTTTTAAATGAGCATAAATCTGGCCCTGAGTGCACAGAGCGGTGCATGGACAGAACTCATTCACCTACTCTATATGGGATTTCATTTATTTTAAAGCGGATGCAACCGGCAACTTCATGTAATATAAGTAATTTACCGTCTTTGCAAACACTGCCTGGGACTGAACACCGGGGTCTCACTGGCCGCAGCACGGAGGTTCGGTTCAAATAATCATTTATTTATTTATTGCTATTTTTTGGGCTGCTTTCTAAAATCTCATCTCATCTAAAATAAAAGGATCAAATCATGTAATTTTCCCGTAGAATGCCGTCCTGGTCTGGGGCTCCCTGGAGGAGGAGGCTGCGGCTTCCCCGGGATTGGCCCCTCACCTCCCGGTAACAGGTGTGTCTGATTGCGCTTTTGCACCCTAGTGTTGTTCCTCCAATATCTGAACCGAACCAAAGGAAGAAACAAACAAAGAAAGAGAGAGCCCATTTCAGAATGACCTGGAAACGGGGTTGTGGTGTGGGGATGGTGTGGTTTGAGTAGTCATACCTGCCCTGGGTCCAGGTAATTGGGGCCCAGGATCAGTGGTGCTGTATACCTGTTGCTCGTTGATTGGTTTAACAAGCAACAGGTAAAACCCCCATCCCCACACACACTCAGAGTAGCCTTGTCATGACATGTATCCATCTGCTCCAGGGCTTGTGCTATCAAACCCGCTCTCCACAATAAACTGTTCTTTCTCAACCCCATCGTCTGTGTCTCTGTGCCAGATGTCCCAGAAAATGCCACTTGGTTGGCCTGTGTTAGACAGAACTGCCACAGTGGCATCTGAGCAGGGACTCTCCGGCACGGGGAAGGGACACAGAAGGGCCGTCCAAAGATGCCCTGGAGCCACCAGGGGGTCAGCACCAACCCTCTTTCAACTGGCAGCAGCGGCAGCAGCACACAGGGTGAAGGACTGGGGGAGAAGCAGCTGCAGCAACCACCACGGGTAACTGCCTGCAGTTAGCAACTCAGCAGCCAGGCCATCTCTCCAAGCAGCCCCGCAACAGCCAAGCCCGGCTACACCTCCACCAGCCAACACAGCCACACTCCGGAAGGGAGGAGAGGACAGTGCTGTTCCGGGGAACCAGGTCCCCTGGAGGGGGACCAGTCATTTTTTGTTGGACATTTTGTGTCCAGTGTTTTTTATTATTTTATTTTTAGGACACAGGTATCCCAGTGTATAGGCATTTTCTGTCTCTGCTGGGGTGTGTAGGCTTCGGCCAGGGATTCTCCCTGGCTTCACTTTGATGTTTCAACCCCATCGTCTGTGTCTCTGTGCCAGAGGTCACTGAAAATGCCACTTGGATGGTGTGTGGTAGGCAAAACTGCCACAGGGGTTCATGGTGATTTATTTCTTCTTTTTGAGGATTTCTTCAGACGGAGAGAAAAGCACTGGGCGCAGTTAAAGCAGCGACACAGAAGACAAATTCCTATTCGCCCAAGCTTTGAATTGCGTTTTACAGGTCATAACATTTGCGAAATAAAAGGCCAAAAATCGCCCATAAAAATGCTTAAAAAACAACTGGCGATGGACTGATATATTTGTCTAATCACCCAGGCCTAACATATATACAAACAGACTTATGCTCGCCTGAAATACATGGACTGCAAAATGCCTACTTGCGATAGTTATCGCGGGCAGCAGCAGAAATGTTACCATACATTTGGCTCTATAGAACAACATTGAAATTTGAAACGTCAAAATTATTGTTGCACAAAAATGCATCACGATACTGATGGTGGCCTTATAAAAGCTGCTTTATAATTCTGTGTCGAATAGACTATGTAGGTACACTGTAGGTGTCTAAACCGGTGCTTTTTCTGCGTTGGTGATTACGCACGTAAACCGCCGAAATGCGAGATGGCAGTGTTGAGCCTGTTTTAGCACAGACGTAATAAAAACACAATATGGTGTCACATCCGATGTTCATGGGTATTAGGCAGCCTCTGCGAGCTATGCCGGTAATGCAGAGACCCACGGCGTACCTATGAATAGCCATGGCGGTGGCTACAAGCTCAGCTTGTCCTCACAGGGACACCGTATCTTGGTGCGCAAGCCCCACAGCCCAAGCATTCACATCAGTGTCATCACTGACGGCCGGGACCCCCTTTGTGTCTAGATTTTCCAACCCCCATATACACACACACACATGGAAACACACAGACGCCCTAGCCCTCCTCCTCTGGTTCCAAAAATGCCCTTGGGACCAGAGCAGATTTGTAGTCCCAGTGTGTTTAAAGCCAGTGAGTGCGTGCGTTGTCTCGTTCAACATCTATTTACACTCAGTTTGGCTGGCTGAGATGCTAAGGAGCTGCAGCCATTGAATCTGGCCCTTCTGTCTGCTCCCTGTCTCAATTTCTCCCCCAGACCATGGGGAAGGCATGCATTACAGTCAATCACCACGTGTGCATTCCTCCGAGACAGACAGTGCCAGACAGATACAAACACACATGCTCACACACATATGCTTTCTGCCTTCCAACCGTTTGGTTTCCAACGTGTCCCATCAAATGATGCAGCGTGTTTGTAACCCTTTGCAACCCCCCCCCCCCCCCCCCCCCACCTCTTAAAATCACTGGACAGCATAACCTGTCTGTTTATGCTGCAAAAAATGGAAACGCTTCAAGTCGCATTCCAGCGAGTCACATCTCAGGGAACTTGTAAAAATTAACATCAGTTTGAAAAAGAATTAAGGCAGAGTGAATGTTCCGCTTCAGGCGTGTAATGTGTGAGTAATCCGTAATTGTTTTTTGTTTGTTGTTGGTAAGAGAGAAAAGATACGTCCTCTACGTATTTTTTTCCATCTTTTGTGTATTTTATTTTGTGGGGGGGGGGGCTTGAGTGATAAAATTACCACTAGTTAGATAAATTTCCATATTTTTGGTGGAAATTTTGTTGGTGGGGATTGGTTCAGTTGGAATCCATTCCATTTCACAATGGCGATAATGAAATTGCTGGCATGACGCCGTATGCATGTCCTAGTTAAAGATGTTTTTCTTTTAAATCTTTTTTTATTATTCGGACATTCTTTTCACGCACCGAGAGGAAAGCCCTTGGGGTGGGTCACCCTCGATGTGAATACGCAGAGAGGGAGGTGGTATTGATCGTGACTGACTAGTTTGACCACAGCTCTTGCCGCATGCCGACAATGAACCAGGTGTTTAGATTGATACCTGACATTTGGAGCCGTTTAGAGTCTTCTTATGTTGAGACAGTGTGCTCCCACATGACAAAAAAATAATAAATAAATGTCATCTTTGATGGGTTTTTTAACACGCAACACAGTGCCAAATATTTTGCACAGGTGGACGTGAGAAATGTGTTGAAGAAACTCTGCTCCTTTATTACCGCCTCCTACTTTGATAGAGCTTTCTGAAAGGTCTTCAAATCAATCTTAGAACGGGAATCCCTCTTTGTCTGCTGCACCCATCTGAGGTTCCTTCCCTGCTTGGTTGCACAGGCTTGGAGATTGTCATCAAACCATGTGAAAGGTTAAAAAAAAAAAAAAAGCCTTTCAGGCATTTACTGTGGGGGGGGGGCAGCTATACAAATTAACTTGATTACACCTCATTTCGAACTTCTATTCCATATGAACGAAGCACTGAGTTTTGGTGGAGCCCTTGTGCAGGAAGTCCATTTTTTTTCAGGGTCTGAGAGGGAGGCTATTGCCTACATGTCTGGTCCATGTCTGGACGCCTGGGTAGAGTGAATCCCTACTTAAAGCAAGCGCTTCCTGTGGATATAACCCTAGAACCCGGGAAGTTCTGGACAACCCATATCGGTCCCTGCCCCCCATTGATGCACAGATTCAGTAAAGCCACATGTCTGAATCCGGATAATTCCACACTGCTGATGATTTTTCTGACATAAATGTTAGACAAATCGCTTATCGAATTTAACTTGCAAACACTCAAGGCTTCAACCAAACAACCCATGTGACTGGATGAACACGCACATCCCATTGACCCTGAATTGGACTATTAGGGTACCCTACCCTTATTCATCGTATTGAGCCGTGCAAGCCAAGGGATCAGCTCAGCTGTATCCCCTCACAACTACACACACACACACACACACACACACACACACACACAGACACACACACACACACACACACACACATACACACACATTCGAGATCATTGTACCCCTGCATCAGTCTGCCGGGGGGGGCTCCAGGGCTCCAGCCAGCTAGGCTGCTGGCAGCTCTGTAACAAGCCGTCCTGCACTAGATCTGGCCTCTATCACAGGAAATTACAAGGATTACACCCAAGACAGACAGAGAGACGGGGGGGTGAAAAGAAGATTATCTATGTTTGTGTACAATGCACTCTCTCTCTCGCTCTCTCTCTGTCTGTCTCTTACAGATAGCTACTTAGATACTTGCAGGGAACTCTACAGGTGTGTAGAAACATTGTTTTGTTACAGCATTAGTGTGTGTGTGAACAAAGACGATCAGATTTGCACCTTTGCAATTGTACCCACCCTTTTAACATCTGAACAGGAATGACATCATCTCACAGTTGTGTATCGTTTGCCAGCATCAGTCTGTTTTTGAGAGAAAATGATGCAGCACTTCCAACATAGTTCCGTAGACGGTTCCCCTCCGTTGCCCAAGTGGCGACCATTGCATTAGTTTCTTTCCTTCTTTCTTTCCTGCTTTCTCTTTTTTTGGTTGCAGTTTAACCCACTTAACCTTAAAAGTCCAGAGTCAAGTTGCGTGGGCTGCGCTTGGGAGTCGAGAAAGTGCCTGTGGCCTTCCCTTCCCTCCTCCTCCTTTCGTTTTCTCTAGCTCTCCCTCTCATTAGTGATTCAGACGGGCTGTCTGATTTTGGTCGTACTCCCTCCCCAGACACAGCGAGGCAGACAGCGGTGTCTGCTGCCCCCCCGCCTCCCCGGCAGCCACCAGCTGACCCCAATCAGCCACAGGGCCTGCTCTATTGTCTGGCAGGGGTAGGGAACACACACACACACACACACACACACACACACACACACACACACACACACACACACACACACACACACACACACACACACACACACACACACACAGACTGACTGACTGAGGGTCAGGAAGAGATCTGATCTGGTCTGGCTCTTTGACACCCCACCAACCTTAACATTTCAAATCAGGTCCTATGTCTGTCCTCTAGTCATGACACCATCTCTCCTCTCCTTCGTTCTCCTCATTGGAAACCACAGATGCAGCCAGTGTTTTTTTTATGAAAAGTGGGCTTGCCTTCTGTACAGTCTTTCTCATAAAGCTATCAAGTAGAAGCCATAAGATCCACATTGCTTGTCTGTGGCAGTCAACTCTCTAGACACGAGGCACGTAAATGTTTTTATTTATTATTTTCCCCAGGAATAAAAGTCTTCCTTCCTCGACCATGCATGGTCGTCTTAAGTCAGCGAGTCTGGACAATCGTCTTGTCCACAAAAACACAAGGCCTTCGTTTTCCCTGACTAGAACCGACTGCATTAGCATCTTCTGATGCGATGCAGCCATGACAGGACACTTTAAATATGCTTGTTTCAAACAGCTAGGTATTGAGGCAATGCTCAGACTCGGACTGGTTGACTACAGTGTCTAATCGGTAACATATTGACTCTGCTGGAAGACAGATCCTCGTTAAGTGGCTTTACCTTATCATTAGCCTAAGATCCTCTTTTCACTTGACCATACTCACCCATCGCTGTAAACAATTGTCATTGACTGAGTACAGTTTGCAGCTGTCCTGTTTATATTCTATTCTAATGACCTAGGCATATTAAATTAATCTTTTGAGTGCTTTAATTTATCTTAGAGAGTGTAGGCAGGAGATTGGGGCTTAGGGGAGGGATTCAATCCTTAGGTCAGGCCGGGTGTGTAGGAAATCACTATGGCCAATAAAAGAAATCCCTCACTGGCTGTGTTAGTTGTTTGTGAAGAAAGTAGCTACAATGAATACATCGACAACAACAACGCCGCTCTTCGTCTCTTCCCGAGAGAAGAGTGCCTCCAGCTCTGTGGGGCAGCAGGAAGATCCTGTGTAAAATATTAAAAAAGGTCATTGTCACAGCACTTCATCCCCCCCAGTCAAGCATTAATCCGACACTGGTACCTTCACCCCCACTTTCAGCCCTCTCCACGCTTAACCCCCCATGACCAGGGGTCTATCCCATCTGTTGGCTGGATTAACTCAGCAGTTCACCTACACACCAAGCTCACACTCTGCCAGGAGCCGCTACTCCATAAAGCTGTGTTGATATTGTTTTTCCCTGTAAACTACTTTGACAGGTTAAATGTGAGACTGACTGACTGTAGCCCAAATTCGTCAAGAAAAGTGTGTGTGTGTGTGTGTGTGTGTGTGTGTGTGTGTGTGTGTGTGTGTGTGTGTGTGTGTGTGTGTGTGTGTGTGTGTGTGTGTGTGTGTGTGTGTGTGTGTGTGTGTGTGTGTGTGATCCCAATTGGTTCTGGTGTATAAGGGCGATGTTATGTCGTGGCGCCTCAAAGCAACGGAAAGGGTCCCAAAGCCCCCCCAGGCTCCGCAGCCGCGTAGACACCCTACGGCTGCAGGAAAGCCCCGAGCACCCCGCCCTGCGGCCACAGAAGACCCCCGGGCCCCCAGTGAAGCCGGAGGGCCATGGCGAAACCCCCACGCCCAACCCCGAACCCAGTCCCAGGGAGCACGAGGAGAACCCCGCACCCCGAGGGCGCACACATACAACCCACCCCCAAGTGCAGGCACAAGACGCAGCTGCAGGAAACACCATGACATTGCTCCGACTTAGGAAGACTCAAGTATTAAATGATGGAGTTATGTCAGTGATAAAAGTACCCCATATTTAATTAAATGAATCAACATTGTTTTTGGATATTGCCAATAGTTTTTCCATTGAAATTAGTATTCTGCTTAACTGTAATTTTTGGGATGTGGTGAGATTATCTCTCTTTTTCCAATTGAGTAATATTATTTTCTTGGCAATTGTTAAGGCGATCAAAACGGGTTGTTGGTGTTTAAGTCGTGGGTCCACTGAAGAGGTCACCGAGAAGACATACTGTATAGATTGGGAGACTGGAATGCTGTGACCCAAAAGGGTTGATAGCTTCTTGGTGATGTTGGTCCAGAATGCTAGGATAGGTAGGCAGAGCCAGAAGGCACGAAAGTAGTCGTCTCTGGTATTAAGGGAACAGTGAGAGCAAATGTCTTCATCCATAAAACCCATTTTGAGCATTTTGTGTTCCATGATATGAGCTCTGAGCAAAATCTTGTATTGGATGAGTTGCATTTTGGAGTTGCGGGTCATAGAGAAGGTTGCAAATAAGCTTCCACTGGTTATTGGTTTGAAACACAAGGTCTCTTTCCCATTCCACTGTAGGTAAAGATAAGGTGTCATCTGTTTTTAATTAAAGGTTGTACATTCTGGAAAAGGATTTTTTAAGTGACCGATATTCAGTGTTCAGTCATTGGAGGTGGTTGTAGGATGTTGTTCGTCAATTTGATTTCAACTTTTAGAGACTGCTGTAGTTGAAAGAATTGAAGGTTGCCGTGGCCACCGAAATTATACCTTTGGGTTAAGGTTGGGAAGGATAAAAGCAAATTGTTTTCAAAAATGTGTTCCAGATGAGCAATTCCTTGTCTTTCCCAAGACCTAAAGATTATTGGGCTGTTTTTAACCAGAAAATCTGGGTTGTGCCCAGATTTTCGTGAATTAGTTTGAAGATAGAGTGTGACCACTGAGTTTGAGGAATTTGCACCAGGCTGACAGAGTTGCGATGAATGGGTTTTTAAAGCAATTTCGTTTCCTTATTGATTCAGTAAGGAATAGTAGATCAGATAATGATAACTCCTGACATTCTGTTTGTTCAATGTTACGCCATCCATGGCCCAATTCTTGCTCTGGTTGTGCCTATTTCATTATAAATTGTAGATGGTTCGCTAGATAGTAGTATCTAAAGTTTGGGGCTGCTAGGCCTCCACAGTCTTTGTTTCTCTGGGTGTTGCTAGTTTAATTCTCGGTTTTTTGGATTTCCAATAAAATGTATTGACTATTGAGTCTAGAGTATAAAACCAATGTACTGTTGGTTGCACTGGGGTCATTGAAAATACAGTTTATTTTTGGAATATTTATGGAATAATAATATATTCATTTTCACTGCAGCTATCCTACCAGTTAGTGAGACGGGTAGGTTGTTCCATCGAATTAGGTCTTCTACAATGGATTTGAGCAATGGAGTGAAGTAAGGGTAAACAAATCTGACAGATTGGTGGAGGTATCAATACCAAGGTATCTAATATTGACCTTTGTGATGGTTAAGAGAGGTTCCTGGGTTGCAGCATTATAGTCCCCCCCACACACACACACACACGCACACACACACACACACTGAGTGGTAAGACCGTGGTCTTAGTCCAATTTATTGAATAGTCTGAGATAGCTGAGAATTTAGATATAAGATTGAACACCTCCGGTAGGGATGATATTGGGTTCTGTACATACAACAAGATATCGTCTGCATACAAACTGATTTTGTGAACAGAGTCTCCTGTTTGTATGCCTACAATATTACTGTTTTGACGGATGGCTGCCGCGAGGGGTTCAATAAAGATGGCGAATAGTAAAGGGGAGAGCGGACATCCTTGTCTTGTGCCACGTTGTAGAGTGAAACGCTGTGAAGTGTAACCATTGGTGATGACAGAAGCAGATGGGGAGTTGTAGAGGATTCTGATCCATTGAATGAGTGACTCTCCAAAGCCAAATTTGTTGAGGATTGAAAAGATACATGTCCAATTTACTCTGTCAAATGCTTTTTCGGCATCTAAAGAAGCAACAACAGTATTTAAGTTGTTCCTTTGAGATATGCTGATCAGACTGAATAAATGACGCATATTGCTGGATGAGTGTCTGCGTTTGACAACGCCGGTTTGGTCTGGGTGAATTATGAATGGAATTACTTTGTTGGTTAGTGTTTTACCTATAATCTTAAGTCGCAATTAATACGGCTTATGGGTCTGTAACTGGAGGTGAGGGTTGGGTCCTTATTGGATTTTAGCAAAACCAAAATGAAAGCAGTATTCATGTGTGGAGGCATGGTGGAGGTTGACTTGATCTCTGTAACCATTCTGAAGTGTTTATAGAATTCCCCTGGGTAGCCATCTGATCCAGGTGATTTATTGTTGGGCATAAAGAAGAGAGCTTTCCTGAGTTCTTCTAGAGTAAGTGGTTGATCTAAGGTGGTAGCCTGCTCTGTCCAAAGTTTAGGATGGTCAATATTATAAAGGAATGAGTGAATGTTTGATACATTAGATTCATTATCCGAGTGATATCGCTTATTATAAAAGTCTCTAAATATGTTATTGATGTTTTGCGGGGATCCTGTGGATGTTTGAAGGCTGTAATAAGTATTTTTTCTCCATCGTGTTTCAATTGATTGTCAAGAAATTTACCTGATTTGTCATTGAATTCAAAATAATTTGCTCTTGTTCATTGCATGAGGAATTGTGTCTTTTGATGGATGATATTATCAAGTTGAGATGTAATTGTCGGGATCTCATTTCGGATTTGCTCAGTGGACGAGTGGGCTTGTTGGGAGTGCAACTCCTTTAGTTGTTGTTCAAGTTTATTTTGGCATTCTTGTCCTTTTTTTTTTCTTGTGAGTGGAGAGTGAAATAATACTACCTCTTAAAATTGCCTTAGCTGTTTCCTAGAGTAAGGATGGTGATATTTCTGGGGAGTCATTTAGTTCAATGAAGGAAGTCCATTCTCTGGGAAACAAATGGTTAAATTGTTTGTGTCAAAGGTCAGGCGTTAAACCACCACCTGCCAGGAGGGTTCCGGGTTGTTTTATTTATGAGGTTGAAACTAATCGGCCCGTGATCGGAAATTACAAAAGGGTGGATTTCAAGATTACTGATTTTGGACATTGATGAGTTACTTGTCAAGAAAAGGTGAATTCTAGAGAAACTTTGGCGGGGTGGTGAATAATATGTGTTTTCTCTCGAACAGGGGTCGGGAACCTATGGCTCTTTTGAAGGCGGTATATGGCTCGCAGACAATTTTGAGCTAAAATTTTTCATCCCAATTAACAAGTAATGAATAATTATTCTGTGTCATGTTAAAGTAAAACAGGTAAGAGAAATTACAATTTTGAAAATAAAATTCAAAATATAAATGTGGCGGACAAAGGGGCGTAGTCAAGCATCGGCTGCGGACCACAGAGACTCCGGGGCACCTTTTACTTGGCGCCCTGCCCCTCCCGGGTCTCTGCTCAGGCGCCACTTGTGAACCCTCCCTAAACCCTTACCTGTAGGTAAGGGTTTAGGGAGGGAGATGGAGTATTTCTGGCCGTGGTGCCCCAACATGGCGATAGTTTTATTGTTCATTTCAATATGCGGCATGCAGGCAACAATTATATATATCACTGAGGATTATTATAATAAATGTGGATAATAATGAACCTCTTGGGCACAGGAGGAATGGCGTTCCACTGCTGGGCTGCTTACGAGCCAGTGCACCGATCCCCTCTGTAAGACAGACAAACATTTAGAAAACTCCCTGAAGACGAGCTGATTCTTAAAACTTGGAACGAGCTTCACGTCACATACCACACAATGCCGCGTGTGAGTATTGCCGTATTGACCATGTTTGACTCCACATACGCATGTGAGCAGTGTTTCTCGCATCTGAGAAACATTAAGACCAACCTACACTCATGTTTAACTGATGGAAGCCTCAACGCCTGCATGAAGCTTAACCTTATCTCAACATATTTTCAAAACCAAGTTTGATTTCTAAATAGTAGAAGATGTTAAACTGTGGAGTTAAAATATTCTCGTTAGATCACATGGTGAAACACAGTTCACTCACCGAGATGCTGAATAGTGCTGAACAACGCCAATCTATCGTTTCCTTTACAGTGACCGTCCAGGTGAAGATCATTCCTCCATATTCCATGTGATGTAAAGTCACAATGTGAAACCATTTTGATAGAGTTTAACCTTTAAATTGTACTACTTTTACACACACACACACACGGAGATTGTGGACGGGGTGTGTACCAACGCATACCACGAAGACGTCCCACTGACGTCACTTCTATAAACAAGCCGAGGATCTGGTTTCACTTGTATGTGAAAACTTTCGTCTCTGTGTTGTTATGGATTACGAGAAACGGGTGGCGGAAGATCTAAATCATTAGATCCAACCCCCGGTCCTACACTTGCGCGTTTCGGCTACCCTTTAAAGGGCGGAACCTTTTATGTAATGGCTTTTACATGTAATTTATATTCGTTCACACAAACACTTTCCATCCGTCTGCTACTGGCCAGGCCCGTCTGTCAAATTTTAAAACCCATTGTGGCCCTGAGTCAAAAAGTTTGCCCACACCTCTTTTATAGTGTCCGACGAATGCCAGGATTTGTGAATATTTCTGGTTGGAGAATGGTCTAAACTTGGATCCAGCACTGTGTTGAAGTCTGCTCCCAATATGATTGAGTCAGAGAATTCTAAGAGTTTTGTAAATATATTGTGAAAGAAATTTTGGTCATCCTCATTGGGGCCATAAATATTAGCTAGGGTTAATTTGATGTTACCTTAAATTCCATTAATCATGATGTAACGCCCTTCTGGGTCTGATATTGTGGTTTTATTTTGATATGGGATACTTTAATTGATCAATATAGAAACACCTTTTTTTTTTTGTTGTATGATGCAGAAAACATCTGATTAACCCATTTAGCTTTGAGTTTGAGGTGCTTAGATGCAGTGAGGTGAGTTTCTTGCAGTAGACAGAAGCTGGGGTTCATCCTGGTGAGGTGATTTAGGATTTTGCTAAGTTTAGCAGGTGAGCCCCAGCTTCTCACATTCGAACTAACTGGGATTTCCTCCTTTACATTCCTTTTTACTATCCTAGTATTGCAGGAAGTTTGTAGTGATACATATCTACAAAAAACATTGCAGGAGAAGACATACATACTGTATAGTGAGAGAAAGAATTGAGTTATATTAATTGGAGAGAGTGGGGGGAGAGAGGGATTAGGGAGGTGAGACAATGAGAGAAGTAGGGAGGGGGGATTAGGAGGGTGAGATAATGAGAGTGAGCGATATTTTAAATCCTGACATAGATAGCAGGCTAACTTCTACATCTTGCAGTATATAATTACCAGAATTATAAGAATACATACATAATGATCAAAATAACCAGAGTGTGGTGGAGGAGTCTCGGAATAACAGACCGTCTTTACATTTACATTACATTTAGTCATTTATCAGACGCTTTTATCCAAAGCGACTTACAATTGTTCAAACACCGACGGACGCAGCCGTCAGGAGCAATTAGGGGTTAAGTGTCTTGCTCAAGGACACTACAGCATGCTAGCAGGAGGAGCCTGGGATCGAACCAGCAACCTTTAGATCACTAGATCACCAGCTCTACCGCCTGAGCTACCATCCCCATCTATGTATATATAGTTTATCAACAACCATCGATACGTGTTTACCCTTCTGCTTGTTCTCCTTCAGGCTTGGATACAGCACCTTCCGTTGGTTGTTGATCTCCCGGGGGAATTGGTCGTTCATGCCCAGTGTGCTTCCTTTCAGCTCCCGTCCTTTGCTTTTAACCAGCTCCTTGTGCTTGAAGTGTTCAAACTTAAATGATGGAGCGGGGACGGTTCCCCACGCGGTGTCCCAGTCGATGAACTCGGTGGAAGGTGATCTGCTTCACGGTGTCCGTGGGGAGTTTCAGGACGGTGCGAAGAAAGTCTTTCACCATGTTTTCTGGGGACTCTGTGTTGTTTTCTGGGATCCCAGAAATGATGAGGTTGTCCCGCATACCTCTGGATTGTTTATTATGGATAGTCTCTTTCATTATTTTATTTTATTTTTCTACAACTTCCATCTCCTTTGAGATACTTTGCCAGTCCCATCGGGACCAGGAATATTTACTACCATTTTTAAAGGAAGAAGGTATCTTGTGTGGCTTCATGCATGTCTCATGTTGCACTTTATTTTAACAATTGAGTATTGAATATTTTATATATTTTACGATTTTATTTAAAAATTGGTTACTTGTATGTTGTTTTAATTTAAGCTCATGGGCTTAGGGTTTTACAGAATAAATGGAAACCAAAGTTATATTTGTCTCCCTTTATTATATATATAAATATTTTTTGCTGATCCGAAAAATGATCCGATCTGTGACTCAAAACCGTGATACGATCCGAACCGTGAGTTCCTGTGGTATGTTCGGCTGAACGCAGCACGATCTGCAGGGCCCACTGTCCTGAGCAGTACAGTTCCCAAACCAGGTAGTCATGTTGCCTGTCAGGATCTCTCCACTGCTCCAGAGTAGAAGGACTTGAGGATCCTCACCGAGACCCTGAATTTCTTCAGCTGCCTGAGGTGGTAAAGATGCTGTCTCGTTTTTCTCAGCCGAGTATCTGTATGTATTGTCCATGTTACGTCCTCCATGATATGGACTCCTTGGTACTTGAAGCTGCTCATCCTGTCGACAGAAGTCCTATTAATCACCAATGTTGCGTGCGTCCTCGGTTGTAATCCCCTCCTAAAGTCCACAATCATCTACTTAGTTTTGCTGACATTCAGGAGGAGGTTGTTGTTGGCACCAGAGACAGATCAGCCACCTCCTCACGGTAGGCCATCTAGTTGTCATCAGTGATCAGGTCCACCATGACGGTGGCAAACTTAATGATGGTGTTGGAGCTGGACCTCGCCACACAGTCGTGTGGGTTCAGGGAGTACAGTAGGGAGCTGACAACACAACCCTGGGGGGGATCCTGTTTTCAGGGTGAGGGTGCTGGCCATGTGCCTGCCCACCCTAACCACCTGGGGCCTGGTTGTGAGGAAGTTCAAGATCCAGGCACACAGCAGAGTGGTCACCGAGAGACCACCGACTCAGCCAGGGAGGTGTTGAATATCCTTGTAAGCACTGGGGCTTGCTGGTTGGCATTTCTTTAATACTCTCCCAGAAATGCATCTTGGCCTGCAGCTTTCCGGGTGGTCACGCGCATCAGAGCCCTCCAACATCATGCTCAGACACTGAGGGTGCGCGCTCATCCCCAGCAGTGTAACTCCAATTAACCGAGCAAGCAAGCGGTGTTGTTACCAGCCTCAAACCAAACATAAAAGGAGTTCAGTTCGTTGGCTAGGGAGGTGTCCACACTCATGGCTGGTGGGGGGCTGCTCTTGTAGTTTGTGATAGTCCGCAGACCCTACCGCAAGCGTCTGGTGTCCTATTGCTCCATCTGTAGCTCCACTCTGTCTCTGTATATCTGTTTAGCATCCTTCACCGCCCTCTGAAGTTTGTATGACGCCGCTTTGTGATGTCCATATTTCCGGAAATAAGACCTTCATTGTAAGCCGCCGTGCGAGCATTCACAGCGCCGCGGATGGATTTATCGACCCACGGTTTCTGGTTTGGAAATAGCCAAACTTTCACCGTGGGAACAATGCTGTCTGCTACTATGGCTATGAAGCTCATGGCTACTTCCGTAAACTCGCTGACGTCACTGGAACTTGATTGGAACATGTCCCAGTCTACATTACTCAGCATCCTAAAGTGCAACCTCTGATTGTTCCGACCACTGCTTTATGTCCCTCGTCACTACCATTCCACATATGATGAACGGCCTGTTAACAGGAAGATCGAGATGGCCGTGTGATCGGATTTCCCGAAAGCAGGGAGCAAAATAGGCTTGTATCCGTTCTTGTAAGGTGTGTAGCAGTGGTCCACAGTTCTTTCTCCCCTGGTGATAAACGTGAGGTTTGGGTGGAAGTTAGGCAGAACTTTTTTAATGTTCGCCCTTTTAAAGTCCCCAGCTACCACCACAGCCGCTTCGGAATGTGTGTTTTGAAGTCCGCACAACACATCATACAGGTCTGATAGAGCTGTGTCTGTATCCGCCCGCGATAGAATATAAACGGTTGTGGTGATGACCATGCTAAATTCCCAGGGGAGGTAGAATGGACAGCATGAGATGGTCAGCTTTTCCAGGTTTGGCGAGCAGTAGCGGGAGAGAGTCTTGATGTTATTGGGGTTACAACACTTGCTGTTAGTCATGAAGCAGACGCCTCCACCCTTGGATTTCCCTGACTCCCCCGCTCTGTCGCCATGGAACCCAGAGAAGCCATACGCTGGATGTATGGCATGGTCTGGCACCAGCGGGTTCAGCCAGGTCTCCGTCAGGCACAGGACGCAGCAGTTCCTCATATCCCGTTGGAATGTAATCCTCCCTCGAAGGTCATCCATCTTGTTCTCCAGGGACTGGACATACAGTAAGCAGGAAGGATGCTGGGCAGAGGTGGAGGGTAGGGTTGCGTCCTCATTCTGATCTGAATGCCGCCTCGCTTACCATGGTGCTTCCTCCCTCGGCCCACCCATGGAACAGCGACTGCGTTGTTGTTGTTTTCCTTGTTGAGAGTGTTGGTGTGTAAAATCTCCACAGGCCACTCTCGTTCAGCGGATAAAAGTCCCAAAGTTGTTCTTTCAGGCAATTTTCTTAAATCCACGAATGCATCACGGTTGTAAGCGATCACTGCCGATGAGTTTTTGATAGACATAGTGATGTAAAACGTAAAAAACATACTAAAATGTGCCTAATTGACACGGAGCGCTCTCGCAGGTGACCACAAGGGGCAGCGCCACAATCGCTGCAATCGCTGCGTAGGGGTAACGGCGATACCCCTACCTGTATCCGATTTAGGACCACATATGAAAGTGACCCAATTCCGAATTTAAAGATCAGATTGATTTTTTTTTTTTTTTTTTTTTGTGATTTTCATGACACTGTCATGAAAAAAAAAAAATCTGATTCACACATGAACAGTGATCAGATTTGGGCTTCTTTTGGCCTGCAGTGTGACTGTAGTCTTTGACAAGGGTCAAATTCTGATGGCTAGATGACTAGGTCAGAGCATCTTCAAAATGGCAGGTCTTGTGGGGTGTTGCAGTGGTAAGTACCAACCAAAAGTGGTCCAAGGAAGGACCACTGGTGAACTGGCAACAGAGGCATGGGCGTCCATGGGCTCATTGATGCGCGTTTGGAGCGAAGTCCAGCCTGTCTGACACAGAAGAGCTACTGTAGCACAAATTGCTGAAAAGGTTAATGCTGGCTATGATAGAGAGGTGTTTGAATACACAGCTACAGACCGGTAAGAGTACCCATGCTGACCCCTGTACACCGCCGAAAGGGCCTACAATGGCCATGTGAGCAAGAGAATTGAACCATGGAGCAATGGAAGAAGGTTGCCTGGTCTGATGAATCACGTTTTCTTCTCATCATGTGGATGGCCGGGGTTAGGATCCGATCGAGCATTAGTGGGATATGCTGGAACAACAAGCCCAATTCATGGAGGCCCCACCTCACAACTTACAGAGGTCTTGTGGAGTTCATGCCTCGATGGGTCAGAGCTGTTTTGACAGCCCAAAGGGGAGCTACACAATAGTAGTGGTTATTAGTGGTGTGTGTGTGTGTGTGTGTGTGTGTGTGTGTGTGTGTGTGATTATCTTTTGTTCATTTTTAAATGCGTTTATGAACAAACAGCGTTGACCTTCATGTATGCATGCGGCTGCCTAAGCCCTGATTTTGTTTGAATGGTAAAGTCTTAAATATTCAAGTTTCCATTTAGACACATTAAAACTTTGTTCCCTAACAAATTATGCAGCGCTAAATACATGTGCAGGCGATGGGAGGGGGGGCGGCGAAAGGCTGAGAATGCAAGGAGTGGAGGTGGAGAAGGCGGAAGAGTTTAAGTACTTGGGGTTGACCCTCCAAAGCAGCGGAGAGTGCGGGAGAGAGGTGAAGAAGAGAGTACAGGCAGGGTGGAGTGGGTGGAGAAGAGTGATCTGTGACAGAAGGCTTGTAAGAGTAAGAGTGAAGGGTAAGGTCTACAGGACGGTAGTGAGACCAGCTATGCTGTACGTTTTAAAGGCGGTGGCACTGACAAAAAGGCAGGTGGCTGAACTGGAGGTGGCAAAGTTGAGAATGTTGAGATTTTCATTGGGCGTGACAAGGATGGACAGGATTAAGAATGAGTACATTAGAGGGACAGCTCAGGTTGGACAGTTTGGTGAAGAAGTGAAGGGATTGAGATGGTTTGGACATGTGTGTAGGAGAGATGAGTTACATTGGGAGAAGGATGCTGAGGGTGGAGCTGCCAGGCAAGAGGAAAAGAGGAAGGCCAAAGAGAAGGTTTATGGATGTGGTGAGGGAGGACATGCAGGCAGTTGGTGTTAGGGAGGAAGAGGCGCAGAATAGAAGGTATTAGAGGCAGATGATCCGCTGTGGCAACCCCTAACAGGAGCAGCCGAAAGAAGAAGGTGATCCACCTTCCTTTCACAATAGCTCCATTTTTATATTTTGTATGAGACAGAAAAAAAAAAATCATGTTTCCCATGATTGTGTGTGTGTGTGTGTGTGTGTGTGTGTGTGTGTGTGTGTGTGTGTGTGTGTGTGTGTGTGTGTGTGTGTGTGTGTGTGTGTGTGTGTGTGTGTGTGTGTGTGTGTGTGTGTGTGTGTGTGATGGTTGGGCATTTTCAGAGCAGAAAAGCTTTCCTCCAGTTAATATGTGACGCTTGCTGTTGTAAATGTCTGGCTCAGAATGTCTAGTGTGTGTGTAATGGTTGGGTATTTTCAGAGCAGAAAAGCTTTCTTCCGGTTAGTGTGTGTGTGTTTCTGAAAGAGCCCCACCCCCCCTTCTCCTCACTCCCTCCCCAAGCAGAGGCAGACATGCCCCCTCAGCTGTTTTTTGTCTGCAGGAGCAAGCAAGCTAGTAAAAGCACCAGAAAGAGTGGGAGAGAGTCAGAGATTCATAAGACTGTGATTCCGTCAGCCTCGGCTCAGACGACATCGCAGTCCACATGCAGGGTTTTGCCGCATTTCGAGGGCACCCAGTGTACACGCACAGAGAAGGTGTTGTTTTTCAATACAATTTTACCTCCTTTTCCTTTCTTTTTTCTTTCCATCTTGCAGAATTGGCTAAATCGATTATCTCGTGGGGACGAGTCACTGGTCCATAACAGCATTGCTGGCAGTTAGGTACTGAGGGTAGCCATTGAGTACATCCCTGCAGTACTGGTAGCTTTGGTTAAAGGATAGATTTGCTTCTAAAAATTGTTGGAAAGGTGTTTTATTCTTGTGGTGAACCTATCATTTAAGGGTTATCACTGTGCATGTATACATGGCATAGTGGCCGGCTGAGGGTACCAGATTTGGGTATGGAGGGGGGTGGTTCTGGGATGTGAGAACTCACTGTTGAGCCTTTTGGAGGTATAGTGGGCCTAATTCAACAAAAGATCGGTGCCCACTTGATAACCTCAGTGAAATACACACATCTGTGATGGTTGTCGCATCTTGGTTGCAGGAGGAAAAGAAGAAGGAGGTGCAGGGCTGGAGGAGGAGGAGCAGCGCTGCTTGGAAAAGGCAGAAGAGTATGGCTGGGGGAGGAGATGAAGGGCTGGAGGAGGAGGAGGTGTAGGGCTAGGAGAAGCCGGAGGAAGAGTAGCCATTGGAGCTTTGGAGTGTTATGGAGATTTCTGACAGCACTGTCTGAGCTACTCTCCTTTAAGCCAGATGACATGACGATAAAAAGATTGAGCAGCGAGCATCTAACGACTCACTACGGATGCCACGGTGAGGAATTTTCCTCACCGGTTAATAAATTCATAACAACGGCGGTGTGGTGTGTGTGCCGATTACGCATGGAGGGAGACAGGTCCCGATCTAGACCTGGTATAAGGTCTTCAAGAGCCTTCTTTCTCTCCTCTTCTCCCCTGTTAAGTGAAATGTAACTACGCTTACTGTGCTGCAACTCTGCTGTGTGCGCAAAAAGCAGCCACTTTCAGTTTTGTAGCATCTGACTAAGTATTGATAACACTCTTAGTATTTTACAAATGTTTTTTTATTTGATTAGGGTTGGCGCTGGTACGCAAAATGAACTAAATTGGTTTTATTTCTATAAAAAGAAAAAAGCAAAACGACGGTGGGGACGGTGGGCAAGTAATGTAATCGGTGTATGCCTGAACACAGTTTAACAACCGGTAACACAGATGACTGCGGCAACCCTATGACTGACATTTAAACATTTACAGATTTATCTACAGACAGTTTTACAGTCTCTTCTGCGCACACACACAACAACTACTGTCTTGGAGCACAAATCTAAAGACGGAGAACATACGGACACAATTTTGTGGTGCTCCAACACTGGTGAGAATGTATTTTATTGCGAGATGCAAAATATCTTGGGATATTTTGACACCAAAACAAACATAGCTGCCATACAGCTCGCTCCTGCGGTTGTTTGATCAATGAACGTGCAGCTTTGACATTATTATACACTAATTGGACACTCTTCAGTCTGCCACAATTCCACAAGTCGCTCTTCTATTTCCACATTCTTCTAAGTCCACATTTGCCCACTTACTGCTGTCTTTGGCTTGGCCATCATGCAGGCACACAATCTCATTGGCTGTTGAAAATTGCTGTAGGAATGGGGATGATTAGTCGACTCGGGCAGTGATGTCCACTTCCGAGAAACTATTGATGATTAAAGCACACGTATCACGAGACTATCCTGCATCTAATAAGTGTAGCACGCATTTTCGTTTTGTCATCTCTGGTAGGACTTGTTTTGTTTGGTCACTGTAGCACTGGGCCTATTTAGAAAATAAAATAATAATTTTAAATAGCACCTGCTGTATTTATATTATTTATGTAGTGGTAAAGTCATGTGGGGTCACGGCTAGTCAACTAATCGACTGAAATTCTTCTTAGTCGTCGACCACTAAAATTAATTAAAATGCCTGTCCCTAGTTGGGATTGCACACACTAGAGGATTATGGAAAGACTAGCCCGAATGAAAATGACCTGCCCAATTAGGATCGCATTGAGAGGGACACGCATATCGATGAAAGCTGTGATTCTACAGCACGACTACCCCGGACTACCACGACTCCGTCTGATCTCAAATTGTTGGCAAATCAGCCTTTAAAAATCATGTAATGTGGCCCTAGCTTGTGTGTGTGTGTGTGTGTGTGTGTGTGTGTGTGTGTGTGTGTGTGTGTGTGTGTGTGTGTGTGTGTGTGTGTGTGTGTGTGTGTGTGTGTGTGTGTGTGTGTGTGTGTGTGTGTGTGTGTGTGTGTGTGTGTGAAGTTGTTTGGCTAGACTGGTCTTCTGGACCTCACTCTAGCCTTTTACTACAAGGAAAAAAAGAAGAATAATAACCGCCGCCGCAGCTAACCACAACAACAACATCAACAAGAGAATCAGAAAGATGTAAAAACAAGCACTCGCTTGAGTGGCTGAAGGCTCTGGAGCTTGTGGAAAAAGACCTGTGAATTTGAATCTTGGTGAGTCAGAACAACGCCACAGCACTCCACCCCACCTCATTCCCCGCGAATTGAACTCCTCGGGTGGTATTTCTACAGAGAGGGAGAAGGAGAGAGTAAAGGTGGGCTGAGGTGTGGCGGAAAGAGGGGGAGTGCGAAGTTAGATAGAGCAAGGAGGCGGGCACACAGGGGGATTATGGGTAGGGAAGTTGATTGTGTCAAAGAGGGAGAGGCCCTCCTCTGACTAAATTTGCATTTATTCAGAGGCCCGTTGTTTAAACGGGTGATTCTCACACACATGCACACGCACTTCCTCACTGTCGTCTTTTAACGCCTGAAAGATGACTGGACAGTGGACACCCCCCACACAAACACAGTGCGACTGACGGATTCACCAGTAAGACTCACAAAAATAAGAAGTCCTCACGTGCTTGGACTTTTCCTTTGTGAGGAATGAGAGGTGCGATTGATTTCAATGGTGGTGTGTTTGTATGAAGGGGGCGGTGGGGTTGGTTCTGGGTAAGGCTGCCCCTGACTAAAGATTTTCTAGTCGACTATTAATCGTCAGTTCAAGCCATTAGTCAACTTATCGTTGCACGTATATTATATAAATTTAAATATTTGAATATATCTTTTTGGGGCAGAAGAAAATAGTTTCAGTTCCAGGACTCAGAAAGAATGTTAGAACTAACACACTGTTAACACTGTGCTACATTACAGATAAAAACAAAACCTAATAACCAGCCTTTAAAATATAAATTTAATTTACAAGCGCTGCTCTCACAAAGCGAGCCACCCTGTTTATTACACCAGTAATTTGCACTGAAATGTGGCGTACGGAAAATATTTTTTCCCGGTCTCATTGTCCCCTCGTTAGGGGACCCCTAGTTCTGGGTCACTTTTCTCTTTGAGAGTAGACGCCCAAATCACATTCGGATACCCCCCCCCCCCCAGGTCTATTAATACCCCAGTTGTCTTGCCAGTGCCCCTCACACAGCAAGTGGCTAGGTACACCTTTATTATTTTCTCTCTTCTCTGAGTGTTTTGATAGTCTCCTTTAGTGTTAGCAGCTGTTCGTCAGCACACTGCCGGTCACGGCCAAGTGTTTCAGGAAGGGGGGGAAATATGTATATATATGTGTGTGTGTGTGTGTGTGTGTGTGTGTGTGTGTGTGTGTGTGTGTGTGTGTATTTTTTTTTAACTTTCTTTTCCGCCCTCCCTCTCTCACTCACTCTCTCTCTTTGTCTGTCTTTTATCCACACTTTTTGCATTTCATCTTTCTTTCTCATCTCCCTCTGTCTCTTTCCCCCTCTCCACTTCTCTCTCTTCGCTCCCTCTTGCTAATCCTGCCTGCAAGGCATTACTTCATGGTTGTTAAGTGTGTGTGTGTGTGTGTGTGTGTGTGTGTGTGTGTGTGTGTGTGTGTGTGTGTGTGTGTGTGTGTGTGTGTGTGTGTGTGTGTGTGTGTGTGTGTGTGTGTGTGTGTGTGTGTGTCTGTGGTCATGGTTGAGGGACCCCAGTCATCTCGTCTGAGCCTTATTGAGAAAATTGTGAGCAGTTTGTGTGTTATTTTTTTTTTTTCTTCCCCCCCTCTGTAGCCAGGGCTCAATGAGGCCACATGTAGAAGACATGGTTACACCCAGGCCTAGCTGTCGAGAGAGAGACCCTGACAGTGACTATAGAATAAAGGTGTCATGTCACACACATATGCTGCCTTTTAGGGGCCATCTTTATTTTCTGTCTCTCTTGCTCACTCTCTTTTTCTTGAGGCCATAAACAAGGCAGACTGGATTCTACTTTTGTCACAGACAGAAACCCAACTGCAGCAAAGCTGCAGCAAGATTTATTTTTATACAAAAGATCCTCCCTTCTTTCCATTAGCAGCGAAAGCTCCAGTTGATGTATAGATCTGTGTTTAGAGAGAGAGAGAGAGAGAGAGAGAGAGAGAGAGAGAGAGAGAGAGAGAGAGAGAGAGAGAGAGAGAGAGAGAGAGAGAGAGAGAGAGAGAGAGAGAGAGAGAGAGAGAGAGAGAGAGAGAGAGAGAGAGAGAGAGAGAGAGAGAGAGAGAGAGAGAGAGAGAGAGAGAGAGAGAGAGAGAGACTTCATGGCAGTGTGTTGTTGGGGTAAGGGGATGGTTTGGTGGTGTCTAGACACTGTCCTGTCTGGCCTTGGTAATTTACCAATTTACACTCACACCCATGTACCTGACAGGAGCACTTGTCTGTGGCTAGTGGGGGTGACTTCTGGTGGGTTGTGTCTGGCTTACACAATGCAATGCTGTTTTGTGTGTGTGTGGGGGGGGGGGGGTTATAAATGTGAGTAAATTGTTGCAATGACACTGAAATCTGCACAAATGTCATGGACAGAATGGAATACAATATCTGCCTTAGTTGTTGTAGTAGTAGTAGTAGGGTCCCTGGTCCTGTCTGTCCTCTCCCCTTCCCTCTCCCCATTTTTTTATCTGTCTCGCTCTCTCGCTCCCTCTCTCTTCCCCTCCATCCCTTTGTCTCTTTTGTTTTGACTAACACACACACTCTTTCTCGCGCTTTCTCTCTCACTCTCAGCACACCTCTCACACACACATATAGCGGGGTGAACAGCTCTAAACTAGTTCATTTATTTTGACAGAGAGAGAGGGACTTACTATAGTATAAGATCGAGAGGGAAAGTGAGGCAGGGGGAGAGGGCTGATGCAGTAACTAGGCTGGTCTCCTTTGCATGCTGCCACTCCGCCGCGCACACCCAGAGACGTGCATGCTCACCCACAGAGTATGGCGCAGACAGAGATGGTTGTCATCAGGTTGTTATCAACCGTCTAGACTTTGACAGTGCACAAGCTCCCTGGGGAGGGAGGGTGTGTGTGTGTGTGTGTGTGTGTGTGTGTGTGTGTGTGTGTGTGTGTGTGTGTGTGTGTGTGTGTGTGTGTGTGTGTGTGTGTGTGTGTGTGTGTGTGTGTGTGTGACTTCTGTTCCACCGTTTCTCTGCCTCTTTCCTTTCTTCTTTGTACCTCTCCACCCCCCTCACATCCCTACCACTCCTTTCTCTCTCAATGCCCCTGCAAGTGTGCCTCTCTTTTTAATGTGTCTGCCTGTTGCTTTCTTGTTTTCTTGTTTTCCTTTGCAAGGCTCTCTCTTGCACTCCCTCCGCGTGTGTGTGTGTACGTGTGCGCCCCTTTCTTGTTTCTTTCTCCCACCCTGTCTCTCTCTGTGCCATGGTGTCTGCGTGCCAGTGTGCCAGCCAGGTTGCTGCCATGGTGCCCCAGCACCTCCAGGCCTTGTTGATCACGGCACAGTGCCCAAGGATTACCATAGCAACGGCAGTGGCAGCAGACAGGGCTGTGTGGTGTGTGACTGCAGGTCTCTTGTGTGTTAGACAGAAAGAACCGTGTGTGTGTGTGTGTGTGTGTGTGTGTGTGTGTGTTCAGCTCAGCTCCACGGCTGCAGGAGGTAGAGGACAGGGGTGGGCAAACTTTTTGATTCAAGGGCCAGATAGAGTTTTGAAGATGATGTGAGGGAAGTTTTAGTCAATTTATTATGTTCCTCCATGCTCAATAAACAACTGCAAAACGAGTATTCCTTATAATATTAATGTACTTTTTCAGATCTGTTTGAGCAGAAGTAGCTGATTAGTTTTATCAACGGTTCTTTTTATTCAGGTCGGCAAACTTATTTTTCTTGTCAGTGCATATCTACCGGGCTTGAGCTGATGCTTAGCCCCCCCAGGCCTAAGCATCAACATTTTTTAATAAATTTTTATATATTTTTTAAATTTATTTTTATTAATCAAAACATCAACATTGACTGCCACATATTGATTTTCTATAATAATTATTATTTTTTTACTATTTGAAATGGGTTAAATATTATTTCATTGTAGCGCATTGATTCTCTCTCTTTCTCTCGCTCTCTCTCACTCTCACAACGGACCCGTCTGTGAATAGCCCCTCCTCAACGTGCACACTCTGAATCAATACATGCTTGGGTATGTTTTAAACATCCCATTGGGTTGGGCACCCGGTACCACTTTGGCACCGGTTCCTATAGGATAGGTATCTACCGGACCAAACCGCAACGCAGCTTTCAGTACTTTATTTCGGTGCCATGCCTGAGATGCCGATTGAAATATCCGCCCGTCGGTGCTCTGAAACCTGCCAAACGCGCCTTCACTAAACATTATGGTTCGGAGTGTTCCGCTTGAAATCCTTTGTATTCCTCTGTATGATGTGACGCGACTCGAGCCAAACAACAGCGGCGCTAGTCAATGCCGAGTCATTGCCAAGTCGCGTAGCTTATCAGATAAAGAGGCAGGTCGTAAACGTCTTCACTACATATGACGTCCGGTTCATAAAAACTGTCAGTTATTCATTAACATGGGAAAGGGGATCTCTAATATAACAGCGACCTAATATATATTTTTTAAAGGGGGGGGAGGAAAATAGCCCCAGATCTATCCATCTATTTATTTTAGATGTATTTTATTTTACTGAATTGCCTTTATTGAATGAAACAAATAAAAGCACTGTGCATACAGCATCACTCTCTTACACATACTTGCCACCAGGCCTTACGTTCTGGGGGAAACCCTGATATTGTTGTCATTTCATATTTCAGTTGTTTTCTACCCACAGTCTAGCTTCTAAACCTGTACATTTTGCTTCAAACCACATTCCGTTATATGACAATACTTTTTCTTTTCATAACCCTTTTTATCAGTGCATTTAGTCATGCTATTTCACATCTTAAGAACTCATCACAAATTTATGTTGCATATCCCTGCTCTATCAGCATATCCAAATCTGGGAGGATTTTTCAAAGTAGAAATCTTTAGTATGGCACATGAATTTCTATATTTGCTATGTTTTGACACAGCCATCACAACTGGAAACAGCGAAAGACACGCTGAAATACTAATTGGTTCCAGCAGGGGGCGACATGGCCCATTATGCAACAGACAATGGAAGGAGAATGGCTGGAGAAACTGATCATCTCAAGTGCTATAACTTGATCATTTAGATCATGTAATAATTATTATGTAATGATAATAATATCTAATATATTGTGTTCTGATATTGTAATATATAATAATCAGTGGAAGCTTTGAACAGCACGTTGAAAATTTGATTTATTTTGTTTCCTTAGTTTTTGACTGATGCTTGGTCATCATATCTACATTACTCTATGAGAATTTCTCTGAGTAGTTAAAGTCAAAATCTTCATCACCATCACCCAGCTCATCTTCGCACACGTTTTTAACATATAATCTGTTGTCATCTCCAGGCTGGTTATGAGATAAGATAAAACTGTATAAATCACTGAGGGAAATCCAGGCATTGCAGCAGCTAAAAACAGTGCAGTCACAATAAAGGGAAACAAATGATCTATCTATGTAAACAGTTGACTAGTGAACCCAATATGGGCAGGTAGCAGTTAAGTCTACGGTATGCACAAGTTACAGTATTGCATTATTACTTATTCAAGAGGCATACAGTAGTAACAGAAGTAAAAGTGCCACTAATATCAATAGTAGCAAAGTAAAGTGGCATTACAAAGTGTCATAATTGAGTATTACTCTTTTTAATGCCTGTTTGACACTATGATACAATGCTTTTGAGGATAAGGAAGATTGAAGTGTTGGACCCAAGTATGTGTGTATGTTTTTTTTTGTGAGATGAACCTATGGATTGTAGCAAAAAGAAACTGAAAATGAAAAAGGGTAAGAGGTAAAGGGCACAATGGAGCAAGTCAAGGGCCAAAGAGAGATGGAGAGATTCAGGCCCTGTTACTTCTGCGCTTTTGTCATCCGGCATTTGTCCCCAGTGGGAAAGGAAAAAACTCTGTCCCAGTCCCGGGTCAAATCGACACAGGTTTTAATCGGCTCCATCTCCAAACAGCTCCAAAGTGAACGGGACATCTGGGTCAACCCGGTCATTTTGGCCCGTTTAACTGCTCGATGCGACAGGCATTGGAATTCCGGACACTGCCGCATATATAGACAGAAATATTTGTGTATCATTCCATCATTTTATATCCATAAAGAATCCAAAATCAAAAGTTATTGCCTTTTTTTCCCCACATGGGGGACCATGAAATGTGAGTGTGGGGATCGCACCGTGGGGAGCACAGCAGAGAACCTCAATGCTCCCCACTCCGAGTCACCCCAGGCTGGTCCCTGCTCCCTGCCGCCGTCCACACACCGCCCCATGGAGTATCTATGCTGCCGGTGCTCCACGCTACTTTTACTGGAGTGTTGGGTCATTCACGAACAATCAGAGTCTTTTGAACGGCAAAAGACAAAATACTTTTTACAGTTTTATGTTGTTGTTTAAGTTATTCTCTCCTCTACTGTTTTATTGCCAATCACACTGGAACCATGACATGCCCCTTTTCCAAAGTGTTCATGACGTTGAACATGATGCACCAGAAAAAAACGGCATTCCCCCTGGCAACACTCTAATTTTGGTGTGAAAATGGTATAAGTCGGCAGTACACTTAAAACAAAGAACCACTGGGGATCATTTCCCTGAACACTGTTGTCATTATTCTCACTGTGAAGCTTATTCGCGAGTAAATTTCAATTGCTATTAAGTACAACGGCAGGGTGAAAACAGGTGTAGCTCATAACATAAATGATGATTCTGTTTTAGTCGGGTATATCGCTGCAGCTGTATAGATGATTTAGTATTGCCTATAGTAGGGCTGCTCCCAGAAAGTCGACAAGTCGAATCATCAGTCGTAAACCTGTCAGTCGACTGACATCATTCAAGTCGAGAAGAAGAGAAGAAGCCTTCTCTTTCAAGAAAAGGCAACATAAGTAGAATATAATTAACAACACTTATTTCTTTAAACAGAACAAAGAT
This sequence comes from Zeus faber, assembly GCF_960531495.2. NCBI lineage: Eukaryota > Metazoa > Chordata > Actinopteri > Zeiformes > Zeidae > Zeus > Zeus faber. The sequence goes on from NC_137195.1 coordinate 32,327,346, forward strand.
TTAGCATTTCCAAACGTTTTGGAATAAATCAAATAAATGTTTATTTTTACAGTGTAAAACAAAATCAAACAGATCGGCATTGCCTGTCCACGGCGTCTTTCCAACTGCGACGGTTGAATTAAAGGTGCAGTGTGTAGAATTTACGGAACGGACTTGGCATAAATGGAATGTAATAGTCATAAGTATGTTTCAATTAGGGTATAATCCCATGAAAATAACATTCGTTGTGTTGGCGTTAGCTTAGAATGAGAAGTTTCTATCTACATAGTAGGGTAGGCTTCACGGAGGCTGCCATGTTGCACCACTATGTTTTCTACAGTAACCCAGAACGGACAAACCAAACACTGGTTCTAGAAGAGAGCCTTTCACGTTGTTCACAACTTTTGCTGCCACCGTCTCTTACACGGAGGCCGCCATGTTGGGAGGGGTATTCAGTTGGTTACGATCTGCAACCTCACTGCTACATGCCACTAAATTCTACACACTGCACCGACGAGTCGAATCATCATTCAGAAACCTGTCAGTCAACTAAGATTTCAGTGGTCCAAGTGGTCGGTGGTAGTTTTTTCAAGATTTTAATGATACGATACAGTATCTTACAGATACTGCTTATCGAACCGGTACTTTAACGGTATTGTTATCGGTTCTTTTTTAATTTTGTAAGAGAAAAACTAAAACAAATTATGAGCAGAATTAACACTGCTTTAGTGTGTGTGTGTGTGTGTGTGTGTGTGTGTGTGTGTGTGTGTGTGTGTGTGTGTGTGTGTGTGTGTGTGTGTGTGTGTGTGTGTGTGTGTGTGTGTGTGTGTCAGGCAGAGGGAGCCGGCCCTGCCCTCCTCGTGCATATCTCTGGCGATGTAGAGAGAGGAGCTCCTTTATAATAGCGAAAATGCTTCTTAAATGAATATCTTAATCTTATTGCAGGTTATAAACAGTTATATACCCTAAATAAATAGAACATCGATTTTCTTAATTTCTCCAATACCGTTAGCAGTATTGGTAACGTCAGAGCTTATCTTATTGATTATCAACTGAAAAAATTTGGACCCTAACCCTACTGCACCTTTTAAGTCAAATAAAAGTTATTTGCCTCTCTTAGCATTCTCAGATATTACATATTAAAGAATATAACATTTAAGTATGGTAGTGTTGAATAAATACGCTCAAGCCTACCTGGTACAGCTGTAGTGCTCAGGCAAGAACCTTCCAGTCTTATCCCACAAACCCCCTAAGTTCTATTTATTACAAAAAACTACTGTTACTACTCCTGGTGGGTCCCTCTCATGGCCTCCAGCATATTAAACCAGAGGCCCCAGCTAGTACCGATTCTGTCCTGTTCTCCGGCTAATGGGCTTAAATAGAAAAGCAGTTGTGAGGATATTCCGAACGCTTCCAAACTCTTACGTCTGCACCCTCCCCGATGGCTTGTTAGGAGTCATCACTCACACTATGTTTCCTGTTCCAGTTGATGACGTTACCAGCTGACCTTGTGGGTCATTTGGGTCGACAGTTGTTTTTTAGTTTTTTCTGTTCATGTAATGCGGTATTAAAAAAATAAAAATTGTCCGAAGTGCCTTTCTGGTGCGGTCTTTGGTTGTTGGGTTGTTTTTCCTTCCGTAGTGGCAAGCAACAGGTTCCATTGGGTCATTTCAAGGTTTCATGCATACCTTTTCACCCGATTCTCCCATCTGGCTGATAAGTATGGCAAATTAAGAGGTCTTTTGGGGGCCATTCAATCCTGCTTGTTCACCATAAGAAACCGCTGCTGTTCCTTATTGGTATGTACAACAAAAACGCCCTCAGAAACGTTCTCCAGAGTGCTAGTTGTTTTTTTTTTTTTAAATATGGAATCGTAAAGTTCGCCTTGATTCAAGATTCAAGAGGTTTATTCGTCACATACATATACATACTTTCATACATATATGCAGTGAAATGTCAATGCAACGCACCCGGTGATTACACACAATATGTTCTAGACTGAACATAGTAGCGACCTAAGAATTTCTACTTGACTAACTAACTGATTCCTAAAATGTAATGCAGTAAGTCAAATACTATAGAATATAATAAAATATATAGAATAAAATAAAATAAGAACTCAAGGGTAATGCAGGGTGGGGGTACAAAATAGATAAAGGGAATAGGCTTATGTATATGGGATAGACTTATGTATATGGGATAGGCTATTTATGTATATACAGATATGTGCATTAAAGTGGCATGTGAATAAAGTGAGGTAGTGTTTGTGATATACAGCACAGTATACAACAGTACGGTAACACCGAACAACCCAGAACAGTGACACAGTATGCTACATACAGTACAGTAAGGTAGTGGAGCCTATGTCTGTGGCTCAGTGAGGACCCCTGGTGAGGTCGGCATTGACAGTTCTTATGGCTTGTGGGAAGAAACTCCCTCTGTCTCTCTGTTTTCGCTGTGTGACTGCGGAGGCACTTGCCTGACCGCAGCAGCTGGAACAGTCCGTTGATGGGGTGCAGAGGATCCTTCATGATCCTGCGGGCTCTGCTACTAAGTCCTGCAGAGGGGGAGGGTAGTTCCAGTGAAGGTGGTACGTTCAGCTGAACGCACCACCCTCTGCAGGGCCAGCCTGTCCTGAGCAGTACAGTTCCCAAACCAGGCAGTGATGTTGCCTGTCAGGATGCTCTCCACTGCTCCAGAGTAGAAGGACTTAAGGATCCTCACCGAGACCCGGAATTTCCTCAGCTGCCTGAGGTGGTAAAGACGCTGCCTCGCCTTTCTCACCAGAGTGTCTGTTTGTGAAGTCCATGTTAAATCCTCTGTGATGTGGACTCCCAGGTACTTGAAGCTGCTCACCCTGTCAACAGAAGTCCCATTACTCACCAAGGGCGTGTGCGTCCTCGGTTGTAATCCTCGCCTAAAGTCCACAATCAGCTCCTTAGTTTTGCTGACGTTCAGGTGGAGGCTTTTGTCCTGGCACCAGAGTGACAGGTCAGTCACCTCCTTGCAGTAGGCCTTCTCATCGCCGTCGGTGATCAGGCCCACCACAACGGTGTGGTCAGCAAACTTGATGATGGTGTTGGACCTGGACCTGGCCACACAGTCATGTGTGTACAGTAGTGCAGTAGGGGGTTGAGGGTGCAGCCCTGGGGATATCTTGTGTTCAGAGTGAGGGAGCTGGACATGTGCTTCCTCACCCTAACCACCTGGGGCCGGGCTGAGAGGAAGTCCAGGATCCAGGCACACAGCGGAGTATTCAGTCCGAGCTCCTTCAGCTTGACAGCCAGTCTGCTGGGGACTATGGCATTGAAAGCTAACTATAATCGATGAACAGCCATCTCACATAGGCCCCCTTTCGGCCATCCAGGTGCGTGAGTGTGGTGTGCAGTACCTGGGAAACTGCATCATCCGTGGATCTGTTCTGCTGGTACTCGAACTGCAACGGGTCCAAGGTGGGAGGGAGGCGCAGATATAATGTTTAATCAGCCTCTCAAAACACTCCATGACCACCGAGGTGAGGGCCACCGGATGGTAGTCATTCAGGCAGTCAGGAGAGGCGATCTTTGGGACAGGAATGACGGTGGACCTCTTGAAAGAGGATGGGACCACTGATTCAGCCAGGGAGATGTTGAATATTGTAGTGAACACCGGAGCAAGCTGGTTAGCACAGGTCTTCAGTACTCGCCCAGATATGCCAGCTGGGCCCGCAGCTTTCCTGGTGTTCACCCGCATCAGAGCCCTCCTGACGCCATGCTCAGACACTGAGAGTGTGCGCTCATCCCAGCGGTGTAACTCTAATTAGCCGGCGAGGTAGCGGTGCTGTTGCCAGACTCAAACCACGCATAAAAGGAGTTCAGTTCGTTGGCTAGGGAGGCGTCGACACTCGTGGCTGGGGATATTCTGCAGCGCCGGCCACAAGCGTCTGGTGTCCCGTTGCTCCATCTGTAGCTCCGCAGTCTCTTTGTACGTCTGTTTAGCGTCCTTCACCGCCCTCTGCAGATTGTATGACGTTGCTTTGTAATTGTCCATATGTCGCCACCAAGCTCACCGCTACGTCCGTAAACTCACTGACGTCGCTTAAACTTGATTAGAACATGTCCCAGTCGACGTCAGTCATAGCGGCCTGAAGCGCAGCCTCTGATTGGTCCGTCCACCGCTTCACTTCCCTCGTCACCACCAATTCTCGTGCGATCAGAAGCCTGTAAATGGGAACCAGTAAAATCGTGGCGTGATCTGATTTCCCGAAAGCAGGGAGCGAGATGGTCTAGTATCTGTTCCTGTAGGGTGTGTAGCAATGGTCCAAAGTTCTATCTCCCCTGGTGGCACATGTGATGTGTTGTTAGAAATTAGGCAGGTTCGCCCTGTTAAAGTTCCCAGTCACCACCACAGCCGCGTCGGGATGTTTGTTTTGAAATCCGCACAACACATCATACAGGTCCGACAGTGCGATGGAATATAAACGGCCACAAGGGGCGGCGCCACAGTTGCGATTCTGGGTTCTATAATTATATAATAGGATTAATTGTCTGTGTTGTATTAAATATACATCTAAATCCATGTTGCTGTTGAGTGTTGGCGCGTAAAATTTCAGTCGGCCACTCTAGTTCCACGGATAAAAATTCCCAAAGTTGTTCTTTTAGGGAAGTTTTTGTATCCACGAGTGCATTGCGGCAATAAGAGATAACTGCTGATGCGATTTTGGCGGACATTATGATAAAAAATGGAAAATAAATACTAAAATGTGTGAAGTTGACCGGAGCGCCGGCGCAGGCGACTGCAAGGGGCGGCACCACTATCGCCTTGGTCTATCTTCTTCCTTCAATCCGTCCCCAATACACCCTGCCCCGCTGTTGCAACAAATGGCTTCATTGGCCAGTTTGACCAGCCTGAAGGCTGCCAAAAATGTTTTCCGTCTCATCAGTCTTATTTCCCTCTTGGCTTTTTGGCTTTTTCACTTTAGTAGACCTGTGGTTGTGGTCGTAGTGAGGTTTTTGTCTTTTTGCTCCCTGTGGTTTATTAGGGCAGCGGGGTGGTCTCTCCTCTCCCTGTGGCTGCCATGGTTGAGCTGAGCGGAAGGTCTCAGCTAAGTCAGTCCTGCCCGTCCTAGATTCAATGTACGAGGAAGACAGCAAATGTGTGAGCTTGGTGGGGTTCAGGGTAATAAGGGACCAGGCTTGAGACACGGCTGGCCAGCTAGCTGCTGGTAACAATGATCTGACAAAAAAAAAAAAACCCAAAAAAACAATGATCTGACAATCTTTTTTGGATTACGCATGGTGTTTATGGAATCTGTTTTCCAATTTGGCCCACTTTGTATGTGGTTTTGGTCTGATACAGATCTGAGTCACGTGACCGTTGATTGTGACAGTTTGTCAGATGGGAGTTATTTCCCCTTTTTTTCTGATTGCTGATTCTCTCCCTGCAAGGTGTCAGCAGTAGCTATGCAGAATGGTCAAACCAAGATTGTCTTTTTTAAATCAGCTGATTACCATCAGCCACAAATATTCTGTCTTGTAAAATTATCCTGTTTCATTCACCTGCATTTCTTCCGTCTCATATAGTAACACGTAAAATTGTTTTTTTTTTTGAAGAATTGTGGGTTATTTGTTGTTATCAGTTTGCGCTCTTACCCTGATTGGAAATATTCTTGACTTTTAAATATTTGTTTATATTTTAACAGTTGGACACTAAAGATCAGATCCGTACAAAAACAAATCTGAAATGAGCACCCAAGTTCCTGCAGTCTGACTTTATGCTTGGATAGAACACTGCAAAATAGTTTTCACTCTGAACGTGGTGGAGGATTATTAAGCAAAGCGGTGCAATCATTGCATTATGCACATAAATATTATGCATATATTCTTGGAATGAACTAGGGATGTTAATAATTTCTGATTTACTGACAATAAGAATTTTAATAATAATACTATCAGTTAAACTGTTAAAAAATAAATAAATAAAAGTTGCATGGTAAAACAAAAATCCAATCTATTTCTTAAATACAACTCTTGGGGGCGACATGTGCCTTTTATTTCAGGCACCTAAGAGGACAGCTTACGCATCCCCTGGTGAGGTTCTTTCCCTAACCCGTTTACAAATGAAACAGAGTAACGAAATGAAAATTATTTTATTTATAATAAACTGTTTAAGATGAATTAACAGTTTGACTGGATTATACATTATTTAAATGAATGCGATAATTAATCTAATTGTGTGCACCCGCTAGTAAAAATGTAAAAATGTGATTACTCTATATGTTAAATGCAATTACTGACGTCTAAATCGAATACTCGAGCACTCACACACACAATATTGCCAATTTGCCAGTTTCACAATATGCATTTTTGACATTTGTCCATTCAAAATAGTACATTTTAATCTTGTCTGATAGCCGTTAATGGTCAGTTAATGAGGGTCGGCTATCGGTCAGAAAAAAATTTCTAAATTGGCATCCCTAGAATGAACATTTATTTTTCTCCCAAAAGGAGAGACTCCAGCAACGCAAGCTGCCAGAAGCAAATAACATCCAAGAGCATTGTGGCTAATGTGTTCTGTAAATGGAGCTGTTTCATGGCCCCCTTTATGGAGTTAAAGAGTCAGACAGAACCAAAGCATTGCTGCGGAAACGGTTGAATAGAGATTGTGCCACTGTCCCCGATGGGGCAACACACATGTTGACAAACAGGCGGAGTGTCCCACAGTGAGTCAGGGAATCAGAATGCTAGAGGTCAGAATGCTAGCCAAGATCACATGAGGTTAGGACTCAGATAGAGGAAACTCTTCAGAACAAGCTTCTTGCAGACTGTCTGTGTGTGTTGGAGGAAAAAGTGACGCAGAGTGGCAGAAAACAGTGAGTGATTGAGGAGTGCTGGAGGATGATGGGAGGCAGTGAAGGGAGTGAAATAATGTCGGAGTAATGATGGAGTGAGAGAAGCGGCTGAGGTTGGCCCTGGACAAGAGAGGGAGAAGAGAGAAAGATGAACAGAGGCGGATGAGTTGCGGCGGGTCAAGAGAGGGATATTGGAATGTTGCGGAGGGGGGGGGGGGGAGGGAGAGAGAGAGGGAGAGAGAGAGAGGACAACCGGGGGCGTGCGAGAATGTTGGACAATGAACAAGCAGTGTAGAGTGTAAGGAATCTCTGTATCATTTGTGTCCCAGCGTCGCCCTTAACCTCTCCCTACAGGGGGGGGTGTGTGTGTGTACGTTTGTGTGTGTGTACGTGTACGTGCGCACAGAGACGCCACTGTAGGGAGAAATGGCTGGTGACGTCTCCCGGCTCATTTTGCTGTGATTTAATGCTGGCCTCTGTAAATGCCCTTCGGCATACAGACATGAAACACAAATGCATGCCCACTCACATCACAGACGACACAATTTGGCCAGTGAATTTTGCACTTTGCTGCCCCCTGCTGCAGAATGTGCATCATGACAGTCCATTCCATGCTGTCTGTATAAAACAACAACAATCATCTGATTCCCTTATGGAAAGAGATGCTGTGTGTTTACCCTGCCCTCTCCTCTCATATTCCATTTCATTCTGTCACAATCGAAATCTATCAGCGTAATAAAACCCAACCAAATGAAAGCGTTGCGTTAAATGATTGACGTTTATCCCCTCTCTCTCCTCCTCTTTCCTCTCAGCTGAACTGGAGTTTGTTCAGATCGTCATCATCATCGTGGTGATGACCGTGATGGTGGTGGTGATTATCTGCCTCCTCAACCACTACAAGCTCTCCACCTGGTCCTTCATCACGAGACAGAGCCAGGCCCGCCGACAGCAACACGTCCTCCAACAGGTAGGGGCGCCCACTCACACCACAACTCTGCTTTACACTGTGTGTACATGAGTCACAGTTAGTCTTTGGCCGTGGCCCATTACCCAATCACGTATTAGTTTAACAAACTAGGTATTTGTACTGTCGTCCAGTGCATGTGAGTAAAAATAACTTCTCTGTCATATGATATATTGCATGTCACATGTTGCGGGTGGATGACAACACTGCATAGAAACCTTTGATGATGCCACTATGGAACATTGCCAATAGATTTATGGCTTTCAGTGCAAATGGGAAAGGGGCTGTCAACACAACAGCAGCCATGGCGGCTAATGTGAATGCTGCGAAGCACAAAGCTTGCACTGTATTATGTACAGTCCATGTTCATCCATTGTTTTTAATTTTTTCCTTTTGGATTTTCTGTAAAACATTGTGCAAAAAATAGCTTTGCTGGTTCCTGCCTGTCATCTACCATGTTTGTTTACCCTAAAGTCACGTTTGATCACGAAAGATTTGGTTTTGAGAGTCGGGACTTTGGTACTCTCACATAGCCACACCTCAAATCTTGTGTGGCTTTACGAGATTAGGACTCTGGTTGTTGGTGTATTGAATCTGTTAGTGTTCGTTGTGCTGTTTGGGTAAATTATAGCTCTCCACACACTATAGGCACAATACTGTTAAAGTTATCATGATTGTAAGAGCCAAAATGCTGTTTTGAATTTATGTTGTAATTTCGTTTGTGTAACACTGGGTGGCGCATGTCTGCAAATTGACCTCAGGTATATAGGTAGGAAATACCATGTTGTTGGCAGATGTTTGACCCGGAAGGGCAAAAGGTTTTTGACCGCTTGCGCGCGGCCCCTTGTTGCTATGAGGATGGAACTGCTGTGGACAATGTGCTGTATGGGAATAAATGGACCACTTTGGATTTCCGCATCAAGATTGTCTACATGCGTTTGTTTTATTTAGCACAGGGCAATCATGTGAGCATAGCATTTTAACATCGAGCGCGTCAGCCAGGTCTTTCCCAGTCTCAGGCACCTCAGTAGTTCAGTGTTGGACCGAACTCCTTTAAAATAAGTCAAAAACCCCGCATCAGTTCAATATTTAGTTTGGACCTTCTGGTGACAAGGAGTACAAGGGACCATCCGACAACTGCAAGGCGCCCAACGAAAGAGGGATCTTTAGCGCTACAATCTTCAATGGCCAGTGAAGTTGCGTGCACACATACCCGGATTTAAAAAGCACATGTGTTAAACGCCGGCAGACTGATTGTGGAGACTTTGCGAACTTTGCGTGACTTGGTAGTTTTGTGTTACTAAAACAGCGAATCGTTTGATCAGTTGTTTATCATGGAGAATACCCCCGCGATTGAACGGACTGCAATGCAAGCCGCTAGTAAAACCAGCAGTGTGGTTAGAGCTGTTGATCACAAACATTCTAAACGTGCAGAAGGGCTTGTTGATAAACTAATTACGTTGCAAGTGGACAGAAAGTTTAATTTGGACAATGCAAGCATCATTAGAAAATCGATGCAAGGATTAAAAAATCACAAATCACAGTTACAAATTGCTCTGAAGGAACTAATACAAACATGTAACGATGCAAAACATATTCATGAGTCTTTGTTGAGTTGATTGCCTGTTGATGAAGGTGAAAAACATGAAATTTGGTTTAAAGCAAAGATGATATCTAACAATGATTTATTTCTGAAACAAAGGTTTTTGTTGCAAGGTGTTCTGAAAATGGTAATGGTGCTTTGTCAACTGTGTCAACTGAAATGTTTGATGTTGGTTTCAATGAAAACGGTCATGGTAAAGCAAAAGTGGGTTTTAAAGCTGTGCATGAAAATGGCGAGGGTGGGGATGGTGTCAATCAAAACGACAGTGTGTCCAATATTGATAGCAAACGGTCACATAAAAGTGTTAGCAGTGGGAGATCCAGCACTTCTTCAGCCAGGATAAAGGCTGAGGCCGAGAGAGCTGCACTTGTCGCTAGAGCTGCAGCTTTGAAGGAAATACACGCGCTGGAGGAGCAGGAACAGCAACTAAGGAGGAGAAGGGAGCAGCTTGATGTAGATGCAGAGTTGGCTGCATCTGCTGCCAAGTTGTTTGTGCTACAGGCCTACGAGCGGAAAAGTTGTTCAGCAACACCCTCAAATGGCATGAATTCCTATGTGGAAAAGGAAAAAGGAAAAATGCAATCAATAAGTGTCTTAAATCCTAAAACAAAGGAATTTCAACCTGGACTATCAAAGCTTACACAATATGTCCCGGCCAAAGGACTGTTACCACCTAGCAACCCGCTGTCACCAGATGTGATCAAAGGGCAAACTGAGCTGTGGTGTATGGATGCCTCTAAACATCAGCACAATCCACGTAAGCTACAGCAAGGAACATTGGAATCAGCTGACTATAGGCAGCAGTTGACAACCGAACAACAAAGGCCTTCACAGACCAGCCAGCCAATGGAACTCATTCCCTAGATCTACTGGCCATTATGCAAAGGCAAAATGACATCACCGCTGCCCTGGTTCGCCAACACCATACATCCTCTCTGCCATCAAGAGAGATTCCAGTGTTCGATGGGGACCCTCTCCAGTTCAGACTGTTCATTAAAGCCTTTGAACAAGGTGTGGAAAGCAAAGCCGAAAGTGCAGACTGTCTTTATTATCTAGAGCAGTTCACCAGAGGACAGCCACAAGAGTTGGTGCATAGCTGTCAGCATATGGCGCCTGACCATGGCTACAAAGTGGCAAAGGGTCTTCTGCAGGAACACTTTGGCAACCCATACAAGGTCGCCATAGCTTATATGAACAAGGCCTTGGCCTGGCAAGCAGTTAAGGCTGAGGATGTGAATGCACTTTAAGACTACTCCTTGTTTTTACGTGGCTGTTGCAATGTGATGGGGGAGCTTCATTATGTGCAGGAACTGGACATGCCTGTCAATATGAGGACCATTACCTCCAAGCTGCCATTTAAGATGAGAGAGCAATGGAGAACTACAGCTCACGACATCATGGAAAGGACTCATGACCGAGCCCACATCACTGACTTGGTCCAGCTTATCGAACGCCATGTCAAAATCCTTTCGGACCCTCTGTTTGGCGACATACAGGATCCACCTACTGCCTCTGCACCAAGGCCTCCATCAAGATTTAATTCACAGCCCAGGAGCCATGTAAAGGCTAACATTGTTGCTCCTGCTGTGACTTTCAAGGATCTGTCTGAGGACGTAAAGGAGCAACCGTTGGGCACAGGGCACACTGAGGAAGCTAAGTGCCTTTGTTGTGATCGTCGCCACCTTGTGGAGGAGTGCAAGCAGTTTACAGCCAAAGAGCACAAGGAGAAGATCCTCTTCCTGAGGCAAAAGGGAGTTTGTTTTGCATGTCTACACGTCGGCCACATCAGCAGGGACTGTGAGAGTCGCTTGGCATGTAAAATCTGTGGACAATCTCACCATACTGTGCTGCACATTAAAAGACCACTGACTCAGGAACAGTTAAGAGCCTCACCTGGCCAGCAACAGTCCTCTCCTGAAACATGTGGACATACAGGGGCCGGTAAGGACCAGTGTGTGCTATCCATCCTTCCTGTCAAGGTGAAGTCCGCAAAGGGAATCCATGTAATTTCAACGTATGCCTTTCTAGATCCTGAAAGTTCAGCCACATTCTGCTCTGAACGCCTGATGCAGAAGTTGAACATCACAGGCCAAGGAACAAGTTTCCTATTGCGCACAATGGGGCAAGAAAAGGTTGTCTCAGCATACGCTTTGTCAGGTCTGGAGGTGTCTGATCTGGACGGTAATAAATTTTATACCCTCCCTGAGGTATTCACACAGAAAGAAATGCCAGTCACTGTGGATAATATGATAAGGTCTGAGGATCTGGCTAAGTTGCCTTATCTCTCAAAGGTGTGCATCCCAAGCGTGAAGGCAGATGTTGACCTGTTAATTGGAACTAATGCACCCGAGGTACTAGAACCCTGGGAGGTCATCAATAGCTGCCAGAATGGCCCGTACGCTATTAGGACAGTGCTGGGATGGGTGGTTAATGGCCCACTGAGTGGAAACAGTGATGCATCATTATCCTCCGCCACAGTGAACCGCATCTCTCTGCAAAGGCTCGAAGACATGCTTGTTAGTCAATACAACCATGATTTCAGTGAGAAGGCTACAGAGGAAAAGGAAATGTCTCGAGGCGACATCAAATTCATGGAGATCATGGAGCATTCAGCAGTGCTGCAAGATGGAAGGTACTGTTTAAAGTTACCCTTCAAGAAAAGGGGTGTTTCTCTGCCCAAAAACTTGGTTGTGGTGAAGCAAAGGATGCAGGGCTTAAGAAGAAGGTTCTTGAGTAGTGACAGCTTGCATCAGGAGTATGCACAGTATGTGAATAGCCTCATCGCTAACAACTACGCAGAGCCTGTGCCCCAGCAGAAGCTTCAAGGCGAACCTGGCAGAGTGTGGTACATTCCCCACCATGCGGTCCATCACCCAAGGAAAGGAACCCTTCGGATCGTGTTTGATTGTGGAGCCACCTTTCAAGGAGCATCATTGAATAAGGAACTGCTTCAGGGCCCTAACCTTACCAGCTCACTTCTTGGAGTCCTGTTTCGCTTCAGAGAGGAACCTGTAGCATTCATGGGCGATATACAAGCCATGTTTCACCAGGTAAAGGTTGCAGACGAAGACCGGGACTTCCTCCGTTTTCTCTGGTGGCCAAATGGAGACGTCGCTAAGGACCTGCTGGAGCACAGGATGACTGTTCACCTGTTTGGTGCTGTGTCCTCTCCAAGCTGTGCAAGCTACGCGCTGAGAAAAGTCGCTGAAGATCATCAGTCTGAGTTTGCTGCCAGTGTATGTCAAGCTGTCAAGAAAAACTTTTATGTGGATGATTCTTTGAAGAGCTCAGCCACCGAAGGGGATGCTATCCAGATGATCCAAGACCTAACTGCACTGTGCCAGAAGGGAGGTTTTGTCTTGGAGAAGTGGACTAGCAACAGCCGCTCTGTCTTACAGGCCATCCCAACAGAGCGAAGGGCTAAGGAGTTAAAGGAATTGGATCTGGAATGAGACAAGCTGCCAGTAGAGAGAGCTTTGGGTCTACTGTGGTGCATAGAAACCGACTTTCAAATTTAAGATCGAGGTGAGGCAACAGGCACTTACCAGACGTGGTATGCTGTTAACCATCTGCTTAGTTTATGACCCCCTAGGCTTCCTGGCACCAGTGACACTGCCTGCGAAGATGATGCAGCAGGAACTATGCAGAAGAGGATGTGCATGGGATGACGCCTTGCCACCTGACATCTTAAGCCACTGGAAAGCATGGTTGGAAGACCTGGACCAGCTCAATGCATTCGAGATACCCAGATGTGTCAAGCCAGTGGACTTCGGGGAGGTCGCCCAGGCCCAGCTACATCACTTCACTGACGCCAGTGAAGTTGGATATGGGACTGTCACATACTTGAGGATGTTGAGCCAGCAACGTCACATCCAAATCGCCTGTCTGCTCGGCAAGGCTATAGTGACGCAACTGAAGGCTATAACTATTCCACGACTGGAATTGACAGCAGCAGTTCTTGCTGTATGGGTAGACTCAATGCTAAAGGTGGAACTCAATTTCAGGTTGGAAGATTCTGTCTTTTGGACAGACAGTACTGCAGTTCTGAAGTACATCAAGAACGAGGATAGACGGTTTCACACATTCGTGGCTAATAGAATCTCAACCATCCGAGAGGCATCAGAACCCTGGCAATGGAGGCATGTCTGCTCCAAAGACAATCCGGCTGATGACGCATCGAGGGGGTTGACGGTTGCAGACTTTCTACAGACCAGTAGATGGTGGGAAGGTCCTACATTGCTGTGGAAGCAGGAAGAAGACTGGCCTAATACTGCCCTGGATGCTTCCTTGCGTCCTGATGACCAAGAGGTGAGAAGAGAGGCCATCACAAATGCCATCAATGTGTGTGACTCAGTCGAGCCCACTGACCAGCTGGTCAGTTACTCTTCTGACTGGAGGAAGCTCAAGAGGACAGCCGCTTGGTTTCTCCGTTTGAAGGCCGTGTTGTTGAAGGCTCGCTGGAGAAAACAGCTGAAAGGGCCTGCGGTAATACATTCGGAAGAAACCAGTCGATCCAGTTCAAGGCAGATTGATGGGCAAAGGTTCATTGTGATGCCTAGGAGTGAAACCCTGACTGTAGACTGATCTGGCAGAAGCAGAGGCTGCAGTGATTAAATATTGCCAGCAGCAGTAATTCAAGGAGGAGATTGCTGCATTGTTCCGTAAGAAGGCAGCAGTGAGTCGTCAGAGTCCAATATACAGGCTGGACCCGGTCCTGGTTGATGGACTATTGAGGGTTGAAGGGAGGCTGAGTAGGGCAGCGATGCCTGAGGAAGTCAAACATCCCATTATCCTCTCCAAAGAGCAGCATGTCACAACACTCATCCTCAGATATGTTCATCAGAGTCTGGGCCATGCTGGACGTGCTCACACGTTGTCATCAGCAAGGAAGAAATTCTGAATAACCAAGGCGAATGCAGCTGTCAGAAAAATCATTATGGAGTGCAGCTTCTGAAGGCGCTACAATGGATGTCCTCTGGAACAAAAGATGGCTCATCTCCCAGAGATGAGAATTCAGCCGGATCTACCCCCTTTTACAAACACTGGAGTGGACTTTTTTGGTCCCTTGGAAGTGAAGAAAGGAAGAGGAACTTGTAAGCGGTATGGAGCTATATTTACCTGTTTAGCCAGCAGAGCTGTCCATCTTGAAGTTGCAGCATCTTTGGAGACGGATGCCTGTATCAACGCTCTGCGGCGCTTTATAAGCAGAAGAGGGCAGGTGACTCACCTGGTGTCCGACAATGGTACAAACTTTGTTGGGGCAAACAGAGAACTGAAAGAAGCTCTTGCTGCGCTGAATCATCAGCAGGTTGAAGGAGTCCTCTCCCAAGTTGGAATTCGCTGGAGTTTTAATCCACCGGCCGGTTCCCATCATGGTGGTGTGTGGGAGAGGATGCATCATAAGAAGAGTCCTTAGTTCTGTCCTACGTCAGTGGATGCTCGATGATGATGGTTTACATACAGTGTTCTGTGAAGCAGAAGCCATCTTGAATGATCGGCCACTTACCAAGCTGTCAGACAATCCAAACGATTTGGAACCACTTACACCTAACCATCTACTTTTGCTTACAGAGAAATCAGCCCTGCCACCTGGATTGTTCGAGCCTCATGACCTCTATGTGAGAAGGAGGGGAAGACAGGTGCAATACCTCTCAGACTTGTTTTGGAAGAGATGGGTGAGGGAATACCTGCCTTTACTTCAAGAAAGGCAAAGGTGGAATGACAAGAAGAGGAGTTTGAAGGCTGGAGATATCGTTGTCATCATGGACGCTTCGGCTCCTCGTGGTTTTTGGCCACTCGCCAGAGTACTTGAAGTTTTTTCTGAAAAGCAGGGCCTGGTACAGTACGTGTTGTGAAATTGCAGACAAAATCTAATGTCATTGAAAGACCTGCGACCAAACCTTTTTAGTATATGGGGTATAACTGTGAAGGTATCATCTTGATTATCCCATGGTATTTTGCAACATTTTGGTTCCTTTTTTGTTTTCATTTGTTCGAATTGTTGTGTCTGCTGGCCATCATCAATTAGGGGCCGGTGTGTAAGAGCCAAAATGCTGTTTTGAATTTATGTTGTATTTTCGTTTGTGTAACACTGGGTGGCGCATGTCTGCAAATTGACCTCAGGTATATAGGTAGGAAATACCATGTTGTTGGCAGGTGTTTGATCCGGAAGGGCAAAGGGTTTTTGACCGCTTGCGCGCGGCCCCTTGTTGCTATGATGATGGAACTGGTGTGGACAATGTGCTGTAGGGGAATAAATGGACCACTTTGGATTTCCGCATCAAGATTGTCTACATGCGTTTGTTTTGTTTAGCACAGGGCAATCAAGTGAGCATAGCATTTTAACATCGAGCGCGTCAGCCAGGTCTTCCCCGGTCTCAGGCACCTCAGTAGTTCAGTGTTAGACCGAACTCCTTTAAAAATTATATATCATTATTAGGGGTGTCAGAACTCTCCAAATCCCCGAGTCGATTGGACTATCAATTTTAAGGTTTTGATTCGATTTTCGATTTCAACATACTGTATATATTTTTTTCCAGCACTAACGGCTATGCCATTGTTAAATTCCTTTCACACATAGTTCCCAGTAAATTACAATGATAACCTTTCAGGCACCGATAGGGATTATCCCTGTTCACACATTCAGCTACATTCAGGAATATCTCCCTCTTGCACCTTGCCATGCTAATGCCGGAAAAGATGGGGCAAGGGACAGTCCAGCAGAGGTCACCCGGTGCAGTCCCAGCACCCCCCAGCGCTGAAGAGTGACAGACTAAGCAGTAGCGCATGCCGCTCATTCACTTGCACATGCAAAGAGGATGTATGTGAACATAGCAGACAAATAAAAATAAATGCCTAAATAAACAAGCCAATAAATGTAAATGTAAATATAAATAAGTAAATATACGGCTGATGGACTGGGTGGAGGCAGTGGTGCGCCGAGCCTCCACACACGCCGCATGAGGTTTCAGTTCGATTCATCGGATCTTTCATCATTTTCATTGCGCAAAGGGTTTCGTGAGACGCCTCCGAATCTTGTGTGAAGTTGCCATTCTCAAGCACGCAAAGTGAGAAAGTGAAACTCCTGCAGCGCACACCTTCAAATTCTATGCAGAGTTCATGGTGTATCAGAAGCCGCAATTCATTCTTTGTGAATTCGCCCCTTATGATTCTGTGAAAGACTTGTATTAAATGAGAAAGTATGATAGTGTGATAGAGCTGGATTAAAAACTGTGTGGCTCACCCAGGCACACTTCTACTGGTTCAGAGGGCACAGAACGTTTCAGCTTTTTAAAAACAGGTAGAAAAGAAACCCCTTTAACAACACTGAAGCCCCATTGAGTTAAGAAAAATCGATGCTTTACTAGTTTAATCTCTCTCTCGCTCTCTTTCTCTCTCTCTCTCTCTCTCTCTCTCTCTCTGTCAGAAGCCCTTGA
>NC_137195.1:32349156-32520146 GCF_960531495.2 Zeus faber
CTATGCTTTCCGTACATTGTGATTTACTAAATACGACACTGCCCCCCCAGTGGACAAACATAAACCCGTAAAAACTATAAACAAACGGCCAAGCCAACACCTCCAGACGACACCTGCGTACATTCGCTTACGTGCAGAGAAGTGTAATCCTGGACCTCCCCATTTTCTTTGGAGTCAATCTCATAGAAATCAAAGATAAATCAGAAAAGCCTTGAAATTTACCTTACCATTAGTTGTGTGTGTGTGTGTGTGTGTGTGTGTGTGTGTGTGTGTGTGTGTGTGTGTGTGTGTGTGTGTGTGTGTGTGTGTGTGTGTGTGTGTGTGTGTGTGTGTGTGTGTGTGTGTGAGAGAGAAAGATGACATTGCTGCTGCTACCCAATACTGTTGCTACTGCTGTCCCCCTATGCCACCCCTCACTCAGCTTGATGCACCTAAATCTGACCATCTGCAATCGAAAAGCAGGACTGCTGATGGGCGGGAAACTTTTGTCATCTTTTTGAGTCATCCCAATTCCTATTTTTAAAAACGAAAGCACATATTAAAGCCCCAGAATCCCCCATTAAAGGTCTAACCCCGTGGTGGAGGAGTCCAGCTCCGTAGTGGAAAGGTGTTCAACCCGCTCCTTCCCTCGCTTTCCCAGAGTTTTTCTTTTTTCTTTGCTTCTACCTATCAGAGCCTGCTGCTTTCAAACCGCCGCCGGCGTCATCATCCTCCTAGTGTTTTCCTTGCGTCACAGTGTGTGTAAAGAACGAACATAAAAAACAAATGATGATTATAGAGATTATTTCTATTTTGTCAGTTTTCTACAAGGGGTTTGCATGTTACTATTATGTGAATTTAAGGTGCCTAATGTTCTTGTTTGAGCAGACCACACCCCAGTCAAATTAATGTTTGGGATACTGAACGGCTACTCTTGAAACTCTGCCCCCCCATTACATACACACACACACGAATTGTACCCTGTAAACGCATTTGAAAAAAAATCAACAGTATGGATTATCTCCATCCCTTTGTCAAACTAACGATTACACATTTTTTCCCCACACAAAGGCCAGCTCCAATATTTTTTTATGTTTGGGCTATTTCATGTTCTTTCGACAGCTGCTGGAACGCTTTTAATTCTCCTGTCAAGATTTTTTAGTTCTGAAAGTTCAACATTTCGAGATCTCGAGACGGCAATTCGTCAAAAGATTATGTATCACTATTGAAGCTATGAAATAAACCCATTTCTTCGCACTATTGTTTCGTTACACAGAGTGACTGCTGCCTTTTGACGACAAAGCCAGTAGGGATAAAGTCGGTGATCTATTTTGTTTATTACTGGTTGCCATGGAGTTTGCAAACAGGATTTGACCCCCCCTACTTAAATGAACATCAAACATCACGTTTATTCTAGAATAATGTGGAATCCACGACAGCTGGATTTTTTTATTTTTTATTTTTTGTGGGGGGTTGCGGGTACCAGTTTCCCCAGTCCCCACCCCATCCCCTGGAAGCAGTCCAAACAATAGTTTGACCCGCGTGTGGAGCAGACATAGGAACCCACTTGCACTCAGAAGCTCCCACCTTCGTTGTGCCTCACTTCCAACGGTGCTTTTTTCAGTAGTCTCTTTCTTTGTTTGTGTGTGAGGTGCTGTATATAACTTGAATATATTATGCACATATCCTACCCAATGGGTAGAAACAAGAAAAGTTGTGAATAATGTAATATAATGTATAGATATAAGAATTTTAAGGCCGCATCAAATTTGTAAATGCCTATGATGAAAAAAAAGCAAGAATTGCTTTATTTTTCTTCTTTTTTGAAGAAAAACATGGTTCGCAAAAGTATGCCTAGAAATATGGTCACGACACATACAAATGACTGATTACAATATTTTGCTATAAATATTAGTCTAACGATAAGGATGGACTTACCTCTGGATTAAGTTCATTTTCAAATGTCAACAGCCTATTTATTAGGTTTTCTTAATTCAAAAGGTATTTCATAATCTTCACAGGGAAAGTTTCATTTTTATTTTGCCTGGGACATAAATCCTTTTTTATATATATATGTATGTATGTATGTATGTATGTATATATATATATATATATATGTATGTATTTGTGTGTATATATATATATATATATATATATATATATATATATATATATATATATATATATATATATATATATATGTATGTGTATATATATATATGTGTGTATATATATATTTATAGATGTGTGTATATATGTGTGTGTATATTTATAGATGTGTGTATATATGTGTGTATATATTTATAGCTATATAGATGTGTGTATATATATATACACTACTCACAAAAAGTTAGGGATATTCGGCTTTCGGGTAAAATTTCAGGATGAACCTAAAATGCACTATAACCTTTACAGGTGAACTTAATTTGCCCTTCTCTAAACTTTTGAATGCACATGTCCAACTGTTCAATGTTTCAGTACATTTTGCACAACTTGCTGTTCTCTCACAAGGAGCTGAACGGAAAAATTCACAACAGGTGATGCATTGATCCATTAATCGACAAAATACATTTCCTGGTTCAATTAGAATTGGTATTTAAACAGTCCTCTTCATCATGCTGTTCACATTTTGACATCATGAGACCAAGACGACACCTAACAATTGATCAACAGTACCTCGCCATTGCGAGGCTTCAAACAGGATGTTCTCAGAGGGAAGTGGCCACTGAGCTTAGAGTGTCACAGAGTGTCATCAGCAGGTTGCAACAGAGTTACAGAGAGACTGGAAGAGTTACAGAAAGGCATAGAAGTGTACGTCCTTTGGCCACATCCCACACTTATGACCACTTCATTGTGAACAGTGCCCTGCGGAACCGTATGATGAATGCCACTCAACTCCAGGCGCATTTAAGGGAGATGAGAGACACCCAAGTGTCATGTCAGACCATTCAAAACCATATACATTGGCGTGGTCTACGTGCTAGACGACCTGCAAGGGTACCTGACGACACCACCAGGCACAGGCATCATTGTCTTGCATGGACCAGGGGCATTTACGCTGGACGGGGGACCAGTGGGCCTCAGTGCTGTCCTCTGATGAAAGTCGATTCACGTTGAGCGGAAATGATGGCCGCCAATGATGTTGGAGACGTCAAGGAGAGCGCTATGCATCAGCCACTGTTGTCACCAGACGAGCCTTTGATGGTGGTGGTGTTACAGTGTGGGCAGGTGTGTCTAGTCAATACAGAACTGCCCTACACTTTGTGAATGGTACAGTGACAAGCCCATACTACCTGAATAACATCATTAATCCAGTCATTGTGCCCCTGCATGAACAACACAGGCCTAATTTCATCTTCATGGACGACAATGCTCCAGCTCATGGAGGTGGCATCATTAGGGAACTGGAGCTGGAGACTGGGGTACCTCAAATGGAGTGGCCTGCACTTTCTCCAGACCTGAATACCATAGAAAATCTATGGGAACCGCTGAGTCGCCGTGTAGAGGCTCGTAACTCTGTACCCCAGAACCTCAATGACCTGGGGGCCGCCCTTCAAGAAGAGTGGGGTGCCAGGCCTCAGCAGACAATAAGTCGACTTGTGAACAGCATGAGACGTTGTCAAGCTGTAATTGATGCTCAAGGGCACATGACAAGATATTGAGACATTGACATTTTTTCTTGTGGTATACCCACCACTGTTGTTGGCTTTTGTTTCAATAAATTGTTTGAGATGAGGAAATCACCATTGCATGCTTCTACTTAAATGCCCTACTTTCATGATATAATATCACTGTCACGTGAACTTTTTAAATTTTCCATAAATTTCACCTGAAAGCCAAATAACCTTAACTTTTTGTGAGTAGTGTATATATAGATAGATATAGATATAGATATCTATATCTATATATTATATATTTATATATATCTATATCTATATATATCTATATTTATTTTTTGTATTGTAGATCCACCAAATAAGACATTCATCATTTCCGGTGAAAATATCAAGTATATTTACCCTTGCTGTAGTTCTGGCTGAATATATTCCACTTCACTTGCATCCACTAGAAAGCATTTAAACAATGGTAACGGAGGTTTTTAATTTTTTATATAAAGGCAAGATGTCTGGAAACCTCTAAGGAGTACATTCGTTCCCGAGGGGAGTTGAATAAGGAATGATGCAGTCGAGACAAGTGTCATTCAGTGGGGGTTTTGTTTTTATTGAATGTTTATGCATTACAATGTTGCATGTCGAACAGTTTATCGGAACAAATATGCATTTATTTTATTTTATTTTTTTAAATCGGCAGTTAATTTACAGTGCTGGGAATAACTCCACTGTAACAATAACCGTGGGGCATGTTCATTCTTATCTATAGACTATAATGTACATAGCAACAGGCCATTTCCTGCGAAGCACCAAACAAGTGGCAAGTTGTCAATTTTTGTTTGTTTGAGAGGTCTCTTTTACTCTGGCGGGAGCACTGCTGACTCTTTATTATCAGACCTTATTTTATTTCTGTTTCCTGCACTAGCTTGAAGAACTAACTTGGGCTCAATCTGAGATATATATATCAGATTCTCTCACACTGATCTTACACTGTTCCCTCTTTCTACTCATCAGAAGTCGGCTCAAATGCTGACAACAAGTAGCCGTTCATGTTGTTCCAGATCCGAAAAGCCGTGGCGATTGCGAGGATCGTGATGACAATGGCGCCGTCTCTACGCTTCGATATTATCTCTGTGTCTTCAAGTCACCATAGGACTGCTTCCACCATGGGGTTTCGTAACATCTGTTTGCTTTATTTACAAAATTAAACCTTTTCTGTCCCCTGGCCCTCTGCGCTAGGATATATCTGACTGTATATGGCTTCAAACCACAATGTATACAGTACATATATATACATGGAACGGAGGTAAAACTATTGTGTATTTTTTTCCCCGCCTCTTTATTTAAGCAATCGTGATGTAATAGGTTTTAGGCCTAAGGTCTGTTATTGCAATACTTTTACAGAAAAGATGAAAAAATAATGAAAAAATGTTGCTCTAAGTGCTGTTGTAGTCAAAAAGATTTTATGCTTCTAATTATGCTGTAGTCAAACTGCAGCGTAATGAATAAAACTTTAAAAGTGATTACCTTCGTGCTTCCCCCGGCTTCCTAATTTGTGACAGATTAGCTGAATTTCTAGTTTCTATGTGGTTCAGTGATTGACATTTGGAGTCTCCTCTGTGGCAGCAACTTATTAACGAGTTCAACCAAATGCACCAAGAATTGAGACAGCGATGGAAATCGATGCCCCTGATGTTGAACTGGTCAATAACTATGTGGATTTGAAGATTTTTTCAGTCTGAAACTGTTGAAGTGATGAAATGCATAAAACATGAGTTAATGTATATTTCAGCAGCAATACTAGTTTATTCATAGATGGGCCCATCTGGCAACTTCTCATAACATTCAGAGTGGAATGAAAGAAACCGGATGTTCACTCACTTCGCATCGCTTTACAAGTGCAGAGGGGGAGGACGGGAGAGACTGAGGGGTGTCCTCTGCCTGAACTTGTCTGTGATGTCGCTCATTGGGTTTCTAAAGAGACCATTTCAAGGCTCAAGTTATGGTATATGCTCATTGCCATCTTTGTCAGAAATAGAGCCAGGTATTTCTGCATTTTGGCAGCAGTGTGGAGTTTGAGGTGGCAAGTAAAGACACGAGACAATCTGAGGACGAAAGAAACACCTCCACCTAGCTCGAACAACGTGAATAGAGACCTGTCCATCAAGGCATCCATACGCCAAATATACCCCTCTTTGGGCCTTGTTGAAGCCAATATCGTAATTACCTTCTGTTCTTAATGTGATAAAAGTCGCTAATATAATAACTTACCAATACTGTAATAACATTTCTGAACCAATAACGTAATAGATTCTTGCACATAATGTAATAATGTATTACATTATTAGCTGAGTTAAAAAAAACAACAAATGTAATAACTGGAGTCTGTAATGAAAGAAATATACTCATCACTATATTTAAATTGTATTTATTCTGCTATCAAGTTAAAGCTATACACTTCCATGACACTTACTGTACAGTCAGTCTTCACTAGCTGATGACGCTAGCTATCCAACCAGATAACCATTCCACGGCAATGATATTGATTCATGAACTTGACTGAGAACCTTATGAAACTGTAAGCACAATACGGAAATGGTATCAGCTTTTTAAACAGTACAAAAGAGGGGCATAGAACAGGTTACGGTACGCGTATAGGTAGAGCATTGCACGACTGAGTTAGCTTAACCACACGCCGATTTAGTTACTGTAAAATGTATGCTTTGACAGTCGTTCAAACATAAAATAACCTGCTGGTTATGTTAACATATGTTGTCAGATAAACCGTACAAACGGTTGCTTTAGCTAGCAGAAAAACAAAGAAAGCGTCTAAATCCAGGAGCTGACGATGACGGACTGAGCGTATCTCCAACCATGAGTTTACTTCCGGGTACCGTTACTAGTCAGGTTCACACAGGAAATAAATTCGTAAATAACAACGCACAAGTACATGACTTACCACAGGGTGGTACTGTTACACAGGATAAAAATGTAAACACATTGCCACGTTGAGGGAGCAGAACACTCCCCGTTTGGGGTCTTTAGAGCAGCGGTCACCAACCTTTTTTACGCCACGGACCGGTACCACGTCAGACAATATTTTCGCGGACACGCTATCAAGGTGTGACGGAAATATAAGCCAAACGGCATTAAAAACAGGATACGTATACGTTACTGTGTAACTATAATAATTTATTGCGAGCAAAAAAACATTGAACATTTAAGTTTAGTCTTGTTATTAATTTCAAGTCTTGGAAAACACACATCAGAATCTAGCTTCCGCTCGTCCAAAAGAGGAAAAACACGCCTCTTCCAGGCATAAAAAGTGAAACCTTAAAAAAAAAAAATGTGCTTGATCATTAAACTACAAGGTCAAAAATTCTTAAGAACAAATAGATGTCACTGGGATCAACTAAAGCAAATCTTACAATATAAAGTGCATACAATTTACAACTCTCCATAACGCTGAATCAGTGGGAGCCCTGGGCTTGTTTCTGTGCAATGAGACAGTCCCATCTCGGGGTAATGGGAGAGCATCCAGAACGAATGACACCCGAAGTGTGTTCCGAATGTCCGTTTTTCTCCGTAGTTTAGTTTTGGTTGCCGTTACTGCAAAAAACCCTGCTTCACAGACATGATGTTGCAAATGGAGGCAGGGTTTTCAGTGCCTTTGTGGCGATCTCAGGACATCCTGCTTTGATTTTGATCCGAATGTCGACAGAGTTATTGTCTCAAACATACTTTTAAGGCCACCATTATTTGCGATCTCCAGAAGTTGATCTTCTTCCAGCACGGGCATGCTCGATTCACCTGCTGCGTTCACAAATGGATCACGAATCCATTCCTTCCCAGTTCGCGGGTCTTTTGTTTTTGAGAAGTAACGCTCTAACGCTTTCATCTCTTTTGAGGGGGGACTCGCTGGCCATCGACTGTAATTCCATTATCGACAGAGCTCAGTCTTAGGAGACAGAGGCAGAACCACTTTTGTAACAGGCCGAGAGTCTTTTTAGTTCCTTCTTCTTTAGCTCCTACTTCTGCTTCAACTTTCCAAACCAATCCATCTCTTCTTGGAAAGATCTTGGAAAGATGATGGCCATGGTCCATTCATTTATTTTGCCTGATTGTCTTTCAAAAGGGGGATGTCCCCATCTTGAAGGTTTGGCCTTTTCCCTTGCCAGTTGTGGCGAAGCTGCAATGTCTTCAGGTATTGACGTCGCCACCTGTTCCAAAAGGAGTCAGCGAGACTTTGAACTTGTTTCCACAAAAGACACGGTTCCATGTAGCTGCCTGGAGGAGGAGGTCTAGAGCCTGTTTTGAGGGTTAGAAGCATTGCTGGGTTGAGAATGAGAGGCGATTCGGGATTGGATGACACTGGGATGAGAGGTCTTGCGTTCATGACTGCAGCTACCTCAGCAAAGAGTGTTATCAGAACTTGATGTGTCAGATGCTCAATCAGCATTCAGTCCAGCACACAATGGGCAGCGCCAATGACTCAAGATTCAAGAGGTTTATTCGTCACATACATATACATACCTTCATACATATATGCAATGAAATGTCAATGCAACGCACCCGGTGATTACACACAATATGTTCTACACTGAACACAGTAGCTACCTAAGAATTTCTACTTGACTAACGAACTGATTCCCAAAACATAATGCAGTAAGTTGAATACTATAGAATAAAATAAAATACATAGAATGAAATAAAATAAAATAAGAACTCAAGGGTAATGCGGGTGGGGGGTACAAAATAGATAAAGGGAATAGGCTTATGTATATGGGATAGACTTGTGTATATGGGATAGGCTATTTATGTATATACAGATATGTGCATTAAAGTGCATGTGAATAAAGTGAGGTAGTGTTTGTGAGATATACAGCACAGTATACAACAGTACCGCGCAGCAAACGATGACACCGAACAACCCAGAACAGTGACACAGTACAGTAAGGTAGTGGAGCCTATGTGTGTGACTCAGTGAGGACCCCTGGTGAGGTCGGCATTGATAGTTCTTATGGCTTGCGGGAAGAAACTCTGTCTCAGTCTCTCTGTTCTCGCTGTGTGATTGCGAAAGTGCTTGCCTGACTGCAGCAGCTGGAACAGCCCGTTGTTGGGGTGGTGAGGATCCTTCATGATCTTGCGGGCTCTGCTACTACACCTCCTGGTGTATAAGTCCTGCAGGGAGGGGAGTGTAGTTCCAGTGGTTCAGCTGAACGCACCACCCTCTGCAGGGCCCGCCTGTCCTGAGCAGTACAGTTCCCAAACCAGTGATGCACATGACTGTGTGGCCAGGTCCAGCTCCAACACCATCATCAAGTTTGCTGACGACACCGTTGTCGTGGGCCTGATCACCGACTGCGACGAGAAGGCCTACCACGAGGAGGTGGCTGACCTGTCACTCTGGTGCCAGGACAACGGCCTACACCTGAACGTCAGCAAAACTAAGGAGCTGATTGTGGACTTTACGCGAGGATTACAATCGAGGACGCACACGCCCTTGGTGATTAATGGGACTTCTGTTGACAGGGTGAGCAGCTTCAAGTACCTGGGAGTTCACATCACAGAGGACTTAACATGGACTTTACAAACAGACACTCTGGTGAGAAAGGCAAGGCAGCGTCTTTACCACTTCAGGCAGCTGAGGAAATTCCGGGTCTCATGAGGATCCTCAAGTCCTTCTATTGTGGAGCGGTGGAGAGCATCCTGACAGGCAACATCACTGCCTGGTTTGGGAACTGTACTGCTCAGGACAGGCGGGCCCTGCAGAGGGTGGTGCGTTCAGCTGAACATAGCACTTGAACTACCCTCCCCTCCCTGCAGGACTTATACACCAGGAGGTGTAGTAGCAGAGCCCGCAGGATCATGAAGGATCCTCACCACCCCAACAACGGACTGTTCCAGCTGCTGCGGTCAGGCAAGTGCCTCCACAGTCACACAGCGAGAACAGAGACTGAGATGGAGTTTTTTCCCGCAAGCCATAAGAACTGTCAACGCTGACCTCACCAGGGGTCCTCACTGAGCCACACACATAGGCTCCACTACCTTCGGTACTGTATGTAGCATACTGTTCCGCATACTGTGTCACTGTTCTGGGTTGTTCGGTGATACCGTATTGCTGCGCCGTACTGTTGGATACTGTGCTGTATTATCCCACAAACACTACCTCACTTCATTCACATGCCACTTTAATGCACATATCTGTATATACATAATTGCCTATCCCATATACATAAGCCTATTTCCCTTATCTATTCCATTTTATTTTATTCTTTATATTTTTATTTTATTCTATAAATATTCGACTTACTGTATTCGGTTTTTAGCAATCAGTTAGTTGGTCTTGTAGAAAGAAATTTTCCTCTGACATATTGTGTGTTATCACCGGGTGCGTTGCATTGCATTTCGCTGCATATACTGAATGTATGAAAGTATGTATATGTATGTGACGAATAAACCTCTTGAATCTTGAATCTCTTGAATCTTGAACCTCTTGAAGCAGGACGGGACCATTGATTCAGCCAGGGAGATGTTGAATATTGTAGTGAACACCAGGGCTAGCTGGTTAGCACAGGTCTTCAGTACACGTCCAGATATGCCATCTGGGCCCGCAGCTTTCCTGGTGTTCACCCGCATCAGAGCCCTCCTGACGTCAAGCTCAGACACTGAGTGTGCGCGCTCATCCCCAGCGGTGTAACTCCAATTTGCCGGCGAGCTAGCAGTGCTGTTGCCAGACTCAAACCGCGCATAAAAGGAGTTCAGTTCGTTGCCGAGGGAGGTGTCCACACTCATGGCTGGGGATGAGCTGCTCTTGTAGTTTGTTATAGTCTGCAGCCCCTGCCACAAGCGTCTGCTATAGCGTTGCTCCATCTGTAGCTCCACAGTCTCTCTGTACGTCCGTTTAGCGTCCTTCACTGCCCTCCGCAGATTGTATGACCAGAATTGACTGGCCTATATGACCTCCTACTCTCAACTCTGTCACAGTCTATGACGGGGTGCAGCTTCCACAGGCGGCTGGAGGATGGGATGTTGGACCCCAAGCTTACACACTCCAGCTCTTCTGCATAGCAAATGCTCTCAACAATACAAACTTTGGCTCTTGTCAGCTCCTCCTCTGTAAGGCGACAGATGTGCCATCCACACTTGACACTTGCTTTGGACAGAGCGGGAGATGAGGTGGAGTTTAACAGTTGTAGATAGCTTGGGCGACCATTCTCTAGGATGGATGTTTTGTAGTTGCTCACATGAAGTGGTCTGTGGGCACCTCTAAGGCATACATTGCTGATGATGACCCATTCTATGTCCAGCTTTTGAGCGAACGGTCCGTTGTCTGGACCACTTATCTGCTCACAGACTGTGTTCACACAGGGGTCACCCGGCGAGAGTGCGGCCACAAGTCTACCGCCATCCTCTGGTGAAAAATAAAATCACTTTTTTTGTACGTGCTGGCGGGCCACATATTGATTTTATGACAGACGCTTCGGGCCGGTGGAAATTTAGACACGGGCCGGATTTGGCCCAGGGGCCGGACTTTGGGCATGCCTCATGTAGGGTCTAGGTCTAGTCTGAAGAGATGGGTCTTCAATCTGTGACGAAAGACGGTAAGCGATTCAGCCATTCTGACAGAAGGAGAGTCCCGAGTCCATGTAGCGACAGAGGAGCGAGGCGTCCTTGCAAGGGTGAGGGAGTGGAGCAATGGATGGCCTTGTAGGAGAGCACCAGAGTCCTCAATTTGATCCGAGAAGAGATCGGAAGCCAGTGAAGAGATCAAAGGAGGGAAGGGACAAGATCAGAACTCCAGACCGGCTGCTGCGTTCTGGATGCACTGTAGAGGTCTGATGGAACAGACACCAGTCCAGCGAGAATTTCAGACTTTTTGCACAGTACTGCATATTCTTCAGATGTTATAAAGGGAAAACCTGCAGGAGTGAGTTGTAGCAGCAATGTGGCAAGCAGGAGAGCTGGTTGCCCAGAATTACTCCAAGGTTCTTGGCGGCCTGGTACCAGAACACATTGGTGTTCTGTCTAATATCTGACATGCAGAGATGGGCCTCTCAATATGCGTTTCTCAGGGGGGAAAGGAGAGGTAGTGTTGAGTGTGATCTGCATAGCAGTGGTAGAAGAAGACATGGGAAGATATCACACCTCCAAAGAGATGTAGTGTACCAGTCTGTAGTGTGATGCCATTGCAACAAAAACATGATGTAAGCTTCACAAGATGGAATTTGTGGCCATTTGGAAAATGCTTGTATCCAGGGCCAATGCACAAAGACAACCTGGTAGAAGAAACACATAAGCCAGATATCTGAGAAAATTAAAAAGGTAAAATGGTCTGATGATTTATCTTTCACCCCATTTCTAAAATACTGATGGGTTTACGTTTGGAGAAAAACATTCACAAACAAGGAAGAACAAACAAGGAAATCCCTTGCGGTATGCAAAGGGGTCACTGGGTCGAATAATTACTAATTAATTAATTACTACTAATTAATAATGCGTGATTGTATAACGGACAAAGACCATGAAGCCGTTTTACAGGACCAGGGGCACTGTTCCCTCACGGTGGTTTGATGTACACCACAAAGAAGTCAACCTCCTACCATGGCCTCTTGGAGTGAAGAGTGTGAACTACACTACACTCACGCCCTTTACTAGGAACACTACACTAATACTGGATAGGGCCTCCCTTTATGCTGAAAAGTCAAAATTTTCCTTAGCATGGATTCCACAAGATGTTGGAAATATTCATTTGAGATCCTGGTCCACGTTGACATGATTGTATCATGCAATTCCTGCAGATGTGTCAGCTGCACATTCATGCTGCGATTTTCCCGTTCTATTAACATCCCAAAGGTGTTCAATTGGATTCAGATCCGGTGACTGGGAAGGGTAAATTGTGGCCATGAAGGGATACAAAATCAGCAGTCAGCAACAATACTCAAATAGGCTGTGGCATTCATAAATGATTGGGCCCAAAGTGTACCAAGAAAAAATTCCCCACAACATTAGACCACTGCGCCAGCCTGGACTGTTGACACAAGGCAGGTCCATGGATTTATGCCATTGGCGCCAAATTCTGCCCCTACCATCTGCATGCCTCAGCAGAAATCAAGATTCATCAGACCAGGCTACGTTTTTCCAGTCTTCAACTGTCCAGTTTCTGTGAGCCTGTGCTCACTGCAGCCTCAGCTTTCTGTTCTTGGCTAATAGAAGTGGAACCTGACGTGGTCTTCTGCTGTTGTCGCCCATCCGCCTCAAGATTTGCTGTGTTGTGCATTCTGAGATGTTTTTCTGCTCACCACAATTGTACAGAGATTATTGTAGCCTTTCTGTCCTAACAAACCAGTCTGGCCATTCTCCGTTGACCTCTTTCATCAACAGGGCGTTTCTGAATACAGAACTGCCGCTCACTGGATGTTTGTTGCACTATTGCGAGTACTCTAGATCTAGATCAGCAGTTACAGAAACACTAAAAACCAGCCCGTCTGGCACCAACAACCATGCCAGTCGAAAACACTGAGATCACATTTTTTCCCCATTCTGATGGTTGATGTGAAGGTGGTTGATTTCCACTTTAATCCCTCAAATAACGAGGCTTTACACCCTGAGGAATGGTACAATGTCATGTTCAGGACTATGCCGGCATTCCAGGAAGGATTGCAGCTGTTATGAAGATAAAGCGTGGCCTTAGGTCCGTGATATTAATGACTAAACAATTTCATTTTAAAACTATATAAAAATGTACTCAATCGGATTATTTTGATTTATTCTATTATATTGTATGATCTAATAAACATGCCGAGGTAAAGATGTATATTTCAGACTTTTGCACAGTACTGTATGTAACACAAAGTATATACAGCTTCCTACTTTTAAAGAATTGAATTTCCCCAGCTATTTGTCTCTCAATATGTTTTCTGATTAACAGTTCAGCAACCAGTGCTTTTAGTATTAATGTTCCATTTTTAATATCATCCGTTAAGGTCTGATTTCACTCAAATTTAGCGGTGCGGCATGTGACTTTATTCACACAACACCTCTTAAGGATTATTTTGTGCACATGAACAATACAGTGAAATATTTACATGACCTGCACTTTGCTTTATTGAAATGGGATTTTAACAGGACATTGAATTCATGACAGTTAATGGATTTTGTTTCCAGTACTGTCGACTTTTCAGCCCGCAAACAGAATCGCTAAACTAATTGGGAAGCTCATCTATGCCAACTGTGTCATGTACGGCAGACAAATAATCGCAATCGTTTCCCTCAAGAAAACAAAAATCCCAGAGTTATATTGATGTGTTAAATTTACACAAGATTTTTAGTCGACGCGTGAAGCAGGTACAGACACCGAAACAATGCAATATATTAGCTTTGGCTATCTGATAAAAATACATTAGAAAACAATTTCACTGTTAAAGTTGTTAAAAGAAAAAGACAGGGTGATGTGCAGCCTTTACAAAGGCTTTGATGGACTAGCATGTAGAAGTAACCATGATGTTCACGTTTAATTTCATAAGCTATTAGCACAGCTGATTCCCTGGCAAACTTCGAAGTTTCTAAATCTCAACAGTCTTGAGATTGTCTTTGAGAGACAAATTTTAATCTCAAACAAACAAATAAACAGAGCAGCCTCTCTTTAAAACAGATCTGATGCCACAAAGTTTGTTTTGTCTAATCTCTCATATGGGTGGAAGCCAGAAGCGAGCATTGCCAGTTGTCTAAATTGCAAATCTGGGGTCAGATTGCTCAACGGTCTGGTATGGACGATTAGACAAATCTATAGAAGCCCAGGGGGACAATAACTGTGGCAGTATTAAGGTGAAAGTGTTCAGCACAACCATATAGTGCAAATCTCTCTCCTCTCTGGGAGAAAGAGATTCAGAAGTGCTGTCTGTAAGACCCCACTCAGCCCCGAACTGGCAGGTTGTCCTCAAGTGAGAATTTGCTTATTAAGGACACAAAGTCGACGAACCCAACACTCGTTAATCTGCCTTTTTCCTGAAGAAAGCCTTTCCCTCGGACACTTTGTCTTTAGTCTCCTGCAGCTTCTCTGAGAACTTGTCCTTGGTCTCCTCCATCTTTTCCGAGAGGCGCTCTTTGGTTTCCTCCATTTTCTCTGTCAGCTTCTCCTTGGTCTCCTCCATCTTCTCAGTCAGCTTCTCCTTGGTCTCCTCCATCTTATCCTGGATGTAGTCCTTGACCGGAGGCGGCGTGGAGAAGTAGCCGTGCTTCCGCAGGTACTGCACGGAGAGGGACGTCCCGCCCAGCGTAGCCGTGTACCTGGCCGGTGTGGCAATCTACCAAGGGGCCAAAAAAAGGCAGGAAAGGTCAGTTGAAGATGATGAACACAAGCCTTTAAGAGACAACTGGAGGGATATTTCCTAAAGATTGCTTTACGCTTTAAGCAAGACTATATTGCGCTAGTCTGACTAACTGCCGGTGTAAGTGGGTTGCTAACCAGGGCTAAACAGTGATTGTTGCCCTGGGCAACCAGATTGAGTGAATAGGCAACAACATTAAACATAAAAAATAAGGACAGCAAACAGCAAAACGTGGACCCCAAAGTAAATAAGTTAGTTGCATTAGTGATATTCAAATATAGCTGTTAGAGTCTGAACCAGAATGCTGCGCATGCGTTGGAGTGTTTACTCAGGTGCGCGTCAGACTATGTTATAGAGACAATGGCGAAGCAAATGAAGTTGTTTGACTGTGGGGTGATAAGTTTGGCGAAGCAAATGAAGTTGTTTGACTGTGGGGTGATAAGTTTGACTAACCCGTCAACATCACAAACAAATGCGCAAATTGATTCAACTAACAAAATCCAGATGTACCTGAATGAAAAACAAACAGGAAATTTGTGAAGTCTTGGGAAGCCAATCTGATGTGACTGAAGGTCCAGGCTTTTTTATTCGTCCGAGAACGACACCATCCGCGATCGATGAACTAGTGGACTAGTTTCCCGATAGTAGAACTGATTTGCAGACACAGCTTGTCTCCAGTTGAAAGTGCCCCAAAGCAGGAAGAGACGCCGCATATGGCCTCAGAAAACTATAATGTGTGTCAGAAGTGATGCATTCATGGGAACTGCTACCACAAGTATATTTCAGACCTGTGGGGAACACTGGGAATGTATGGCAACTTCGGGTAGCTCTCTTTTTTCCCCACACCATGCATGTGTTTGCGTCCATGTACAGTTAACTAAAACTACGTCCAAGTTAAAACTAGACAGAATAGAATACTAACTGAAACAAACTTAAACTAAACTAAAAATATACAGGAAATGTCTTTTGTTTTAGTCTGTCAATTTGGTCAAATTTGTATAGCCGTTACACCAGTTCTTAACTTTGTAGACAGACAGCATTTATAATGAGCATGGCTCAGACAATCTGGTCAAGAGCTACTTTTAAATGGAAAGATGTAAAATGGAATTGACCATTGTTAATAATGAGGGGACAAACAGGACTGTTGAAATTCTTATTCTTATAGCCTGTGAGGTGAGCATATACAGTACATGTGGGCGTAAGAGAGAGACCTTTGCTGAATATGTGATTATTACTCTTCCTCATTTCAATTGCCAAAATACCTGTTTTCCCAGTCAATTGCATGCATGTAAAAAATAAACGAAAGAAAAATGAATGATCACGATATCTATATACCGTATATCTATATACCTGGTATGTATCATGGTTTGGGGGCCAGGGTAACAGTACGGTTTAGGTATCTTTATATTAAAGAAAAATAAATTTAAAAATTAAAAAAAGTTAAAAAGGCGTAAAAAATGTTTTTATAGTAGTCTGAATAAATATAGAAATATGAAATGACTAGTGTACTGTGGGGGGAGGCAGGGGTTCAAGTTCATTGGTGGGTTGTGTTATTTGCATAAGTTCAACTGATTGGAGGGGAGGTGTCTAGGATAGTGGATAATTCAAATATATTTTTTTGTTAATATTTATCAATTTATATATGTAATATTTAAAAATGTTTCACAATAAATACAGGTACTATAGTTAGTTATTTTTGTGTAGAACAGGTATAAACAGTATTTTTCCACCCATATATAAAACAAAAATAAAACCTCAATCAGACCAGTGCATGTGTGCCGTCCTTTTCAGCCAGAGTACCTCCCGGCGAGGGAGGAGCATAGGCTCCTACACGGAGAGGGAAACATTTGCCAGTGGTAGGAGACAGCATCTTAAACAACACAACATAAACCTTGACAAAAAATAAAGAACAGCTCATCCCCCAGTGAGACTCACTCCATTCCCTGTTCCCGTCATTCCTGCAAAAGAGCTGTTCAGAAGTATCAGATCTTTCGTGAACGACATGACCTGGTGCAAGTGGAGAAATTCGTAATAAAGAGGGACACGGCCATAACTTCTGCCGTGATATCATAATATTGCAGTTCACGTTTGTGTATTGAACCATAGGGGGTGTACTGAACCATTCGTTAATATACCGCCATTTTTTTGTGAGCTGTCTATTTCCGAAAATGTGGTGAAATAAGCCATTTAGATTTGCAGTCCCTTCCTACATCAAGTGGGACTTCAGAAGAATTAGAACCGCCCTCATCTGAGAGTAACTCCACCCACGGCGTTCGACAGGAATTCAGAAAACTTTGTGTGTACTGTGTGTAATTTGTGTCTGTAGTCGTTGCTGGTGGGACTTACCTTGTACATGGCGTAGGCAGTGAGGGCATAGCCGCTCGACGAGTCTCTCAAGAGTCCGACTAATGACTCGGGCAAACCCATCAGCTCCAGGAAGGGCACTACATTCACACCCCTGAGGAGGAAAAGGCAAAATATTAAGATGAAAAAATATATCTGGTGCTATAAATTTATAACAAAATGCACCGCAACAAAGGGAGTGGTTTGAGGAGCAACCCGCAGACAAGGTTTGTGGGCACAAATGTAAAACGGAACACAAAGATAGCAAGGTTTACAAGAGGCATATCCAAAGAGAAGCGTGTTTCAGGATTAGCGACTCACTTCATGGCAGCGTAGTAAAACATCCCGAACCAGACGGAGGACGTCGCCAGGTGAACGGGAATCATCACCTTCCCGTACTGTTTGAATGTCTTTTTGAACCGCTGGAAGAGGCCAATCGACCGGTCCTGCAAGGGGTCCACCTCGCTGGCGAACCCCGGCTGGTCGGTTTCCATTCTGCGGGCGCCATCGTCACCAGCGTGGTCGCAGGGAGCGGGGCTGGGTCGAGGTTCCTTGCCGGGTGGTGGATGTAGTTTTTGTTGTTTTGGGTATTGTGCTGCATGGCCAGAGGCAGAGGTTGAAAGCAAGCGATGGCCAGCCAGTCGGGGCAGGTGCGGCGCAAAGAGACACAAGACCCCGGGCGGGTTGGCGAGGCTCGCACCAGCAAGCAGCCTGTGCGTCGCCACCACCCACCGCCAAGTCTTATGGGACAGGACGCACTGCATCATCGTCCACTCCTCCCACTCGCCCCCTCCTTTCTCTCGCTGAAAACTGAGGAATAAAACATGCTGTCAAGCAAATGCCCTTTTTGAAAGGCAAACCCTAAGGCTGGAAAGGCCTTCGCACCAGAGATTTCACCCCCCTAAATTCGAATCTGATTCGGTAAACACACCTTCCGTATCTCAAATACCCGCCATCCATTCTATCTGACCATCAAGGGCTTAAGGAACGAGGATCAAAATATAAAAGATTAAAGAAAAAAAAAAAAAAAAAAAAAAAAAAGTTAATTAAAAAACACAAAGCAAAGTTTATTTTTTCGCATTATACGACCCATCTACGATCAACACAAAGCATGATAGATTCAAAACCTGAATACACACCTGAGTGTTCGGGGTACACAGACACAAATGCAACACCTGAAACGAAAATGATAGATTATTTTAGAAGGCACAACAGCTTGCTTTTCAACAAGGTGCATAAAGGCTTCTAGTAGACTTTCAAACCTTGAAACCTGCCCCTCCTCTCAGCAACCAGCCAAGGCTCATATTATGTCTAAGCTAGTTAGAGGACATAACATGGGCCAGCCATGTCTGGAGGACAGGGGTGAAACTGCTTTTTTTTTAGTACTTCCAATTTGAAATGCTCCAGAGGAAGGGGTGGAGAGAGTAGTTCTACCAAGCAGACATGGTTTTAGCCATTTTATAAAATCTTAGATCCGTCGGCCGGGCGGGCCGAGGCCTAAAGTCTGTGAGCCGCCACCAACTTTTGGCTTTGCCGTCTTGACTCGTGCTGGCTTGACGTTAGCCGCTAACACGCGTAGCCGAGCTAGCTCCCAGACGGAGCGGGGTGTGTGTGTGTGTGTGTGTGTGGTGGTGGTGGTGGTGGTATGACCGCGCCACTCATATAAACTCAGACAGAAACCACAGAGACGCTCGTACCATACCTTGAAATGTGTGAGGAGGCACAGACAAGATCGTTCCCCAGCGACGTCACTGCGCTAAGGACACGCTGCTGCCACGGACCGCGCACGGGCATC
This sequence comes from Zeus faber, assembly GCF_960531495.2. NCBI lineage: Eukaryota > Metazoa > Chordata > Actinopteri > Zeiformes > Zeidae > Zeus > Zeus faber. Next base: position 32,368,215 of record NC_137195.1, read on the forward strand.
CGCTCGCAGGGTTGTGCTGGTTGCGCGGTGCATGATGGGAAATGTATGCGGGTGTTCACGACCGGAATTACAATGCGTTTCAAATTGCGTCCTCGTTGACCAGGGTAATCGGATGTCGCTTATGCGCTCAATATTAAAAGATCCACATATTCCTTAGATTCCTTAAATTATTAGCTATTTATTTATTTGTTTGCTTGTATTTTTTTGTTTATTTATTATTTATTATTATGTCGTGGACGTAATACGTCAGGGCAGGGAGAATTGGACCCTTTTAGATGTCCTCCTCACCCCTCGAAGAGAACGAGGGCACGGCGTGGTCACGGCAGAACTCCGTTCTAATATAGTTGTCTGTCTATGGTTTGTTAGAAATAAGATGTACGCTTAACATTAAACAAAAACGGAAATTAAACTGACAAGGAAGCAATCTAAAGTGGGGCCCGCCAAACTGGGGCAGCAAAATTATTTTTTTTATATTGTATTTTTTTTTTTTATTGTTATACTAAATATAATGTACAAAACCTCATAAATTATGATAAGGTTTTTGCATTTTTTGTCAGCAAGGTTTTATGGTAAATCTTTAACTATTATAGGCTGGTAAACCAAGACCTGCCCATCGTAAAAGTAATTAATATCTTGATAGCCCCATGACCGTAAGGTTGGACTCAAGTAGCGACAGGTGCCCTATAATGTTATAACACACTTTCTCTCTCACCTCAAAGACATGCAAGATGCTCCTGCTGATGCCCCTGAGCAAGGCATCGGGTCAGATCTACAGCAGCATGGCTACATGGCCTCCCACGCTCCTAGACATGTAAGATACTGGGATGGGTTAAATGCAGAGAAGTAATTTCCCCCAGAGGTGTTAATAAAGGACATAAAAAAAAAAAAAAAAGGTGCAGCTTCTCCCTGTGCTGTACTCAGCAAACAAACATAATATTCACAAATGTAATAGTGTTGTTTTTTAAGTTTTTGAATAACAGTATACAGCACATTTGATTTATTTATTGATTTCTCGCACTGGCTGCAGTTCATCCAATGCCCGGGGCCAAGAAAGGAGCGTCCATGTCGCGGCCCTGGTAGTATTGACGAGATCGACAAGATCGACTAGATCTACAAGATACTGCTAATCCTATCACCACTACAAGCAACAGTTACAAGCCACAAGCTACGCTGAAAGCTGCAAGCTACAAGCCACAAAGCTACAGAACACAAGAGAAAACATCATGCCTGGAGATAGACACAAAGGTCGATGTCGGAAACGAGGAACCTCCTCAAGACCAGCATTGAAAGTCATATCTGTGAACATTGAAGGGTTCTCCTCTGCAAAACAAACCATCTTAGCTGACCTTTGCAGCAAACAACACTGTGATGTTCTCTGCTTGCAAGAGACTCACATAGGGAGTGAAAATAACCGCCCCACCATACCAGGAATGGTCCTGACCACTGAGCAACCTCACCGGCAGTCCTATATTTGTAAAAACAGGGTTAGCTATAGAAGATACAGATATGTCAGACGACCATGACATCGAAGTCCTATCTGTTGAGCTAAGCAGTGCTGTAGTAACATCTGTCTATAAACCACCACCTGTAGACTATATATTTTCCCAGCCAATCCCCAAAGTACACAGCAAACCACAGATCATCATTGGGGACTTCAACAGCCACAGCACCCAGTGGGGCTACCCTGAAATGAACAAAGATGGAGAAGCAGTAGAGGACTGGATGGATACTAACCAACTAAGTCTTATCCATGACCCCAAGCTACCACACTCGTTTATCAGTGCTCGCTGGAAACGTGGCTACAATCCAGACCTCATCATGGTCACAGGTAACATCGCTGGACTGTGTAAAAAGATTGTGCTGGACTCTTTTCCATCAAGCCAACACCGTCCCATTGGGATCCAAATTAATGCAGCTGTAGTCCCAACCGTTGTGCCCTTTAAAAGGCGTTTCAACTACAAGAAAGCAGACAGGAAAGGCTTCACCAACGGGCTGGAAGAGAAAATCAAAAATATAATACCAGTTAGCAAGAACTACGACCAATTTGCTAACCTGGTGTTGAAAACTGCTCGGAAACACATCCCACGAGGCTGTAGAGTTGAATATATACCTGGTCTTTCAAAAGATTGTGCAGGACTCTATGACAACTATGTCAGCATGTTTGAAGCAGATCCCTTCTCAGATGAAACATCTGCCCAAGCTGAGAAGGTGATGGAAAACATTGCCCAAGAGCGAAGCAAGACCTGGAATGCTCTTATTGAGTCCACAGACATGTCAAAAAACAACAAGAAAGCATGGACACTTATTCACAAGCTAGGGGGTGATCCTAAAGCAGCTCCTCAGCACCCAAAAGTCACTGCCAACCAAGTTGCCAACCAATTGCTCTTGAATGGAAAGAGTGGAAAAAGAGGGAAAAAGACCAAGCTGAACCGCAAGAAATACATCGAGGACCCTGCTTTTACAAGGCAGCTTACTATGGAAGAGCTGGAAGGGAGAATCTCTAACCTCAAACCAGGAAAGGCAATCAGATTGGATAACATCGCAACCGAACAGATCACGCACTTCGGTCACAAGGCAAAGACATGGCTTCTACAGCTCTACAATGAGTGCTTAACAACACACAAACTCCCTAACATCTGGAAGAAAGCCCACATTATAGCACTGCTGAAACCTGGGAAAGATCCATCCGCTCCCAAGAACTTCAGACCAATCGCACTTTTGAGTCATACCTACAAGCTTTTAGAACGTCTGATCCTCAACAGAATTGGCACCTTTATTGACAAACACCTCATCCCTGAACAAGCAGGTTTCCACCCTGGCAAGTCGACAACTAGCCAAGTACTCAACCTCACTAAGTACATTGAAGACGGCTATGAGGAAGGGATGGTAACTGGTGTGGTGTTTGTCGACCTCTCAGCTGCTTATGACACAGTCAACTACAGACGTCTCCTCAGCAAGATCCTGGAGACCACAAGGGACATCTGTCTGATGCTTGAAAACAGGAACTTTTTTGTTGAGCTTGGAGGAAAGAAAAGCAGGTGGCGAAGACTCAAGAATGGCCTTCCACAGGGAAGTGTGCTTGCACCACTTCTCTTTAACATCTACACCAACGACTAACCAAAAAGTGCAGACACTCGCCGCTTCATCTATGCAGACGACCTTGGCATAGGTGCACAAGCCACTGACTTCAAAGTTGTGGAAGACAGACTCTCCAATGCTCTGGCAGAGCTAAAACCTTACTATGAAGAGAACCACCTACGTGCAAATCCATCTAAGACACAGGTGTGTGCCTTCCACCTGAGAAATCGTGAAGCCAAGCGCCAACTGAAGGTCAACTGGTCAGGAACCTCCCTCGAACACTGTGAGCACCCGGTCTACCTAGGGGTAACCCTGGACAGATGCCCCTCTTTTAAGACCCACATTGTGTAAAGTGAGTGCGGGGAACAACATCATCTGCAAGCTCACTGGAACAACCTGGGGTGCTAACTCACGGACTCTGAAAGCAACCGCACTGGCTCTCTGCTACTCAGCTGCCAAGTATGCCTGCCCAGTATGGGAGCGAGCTGCCCATGCCAAGAAGTTGGACCCCGCCCTCAATGCTAGCTGCCGCCTTATCACTGGCTGCCTGAAACCAACACCTACAGACCGGCTATACATCTTGGCAGGCATAGCCCCACCAGAGATACGACGAAATGCAGCAAGCAAGAAAGGGCGGCAACAACAGTCCAATGATCAAAGACATCCTCTCTTCAGCCATGTGCCAGCTAATAGCCGCCTTAAATCCAGGAAAAGTTTCCTGAAGGGCGTCCCACCTCTCAGAACACCGAGCGCAAGCAGTGAAAGAGTCACTCGGTGGGAAGAAAGACTTGACAACCTCCCACCAGAAACAACAATGGAGCTAAAGGCGAGCGAGGCACTGCCCCCTGGAGCAGACACCAACTACGCAGTGTGGAAATGCCTTAACAGACTAAGATCTGGTGTTGGACGTGCAAAAGCCACTCTTGCCAAATGGGGACACCTGGATGACGGGGATGCTGTGTGTAACTGTGGAACTGGACCACGGACCATGGAGCACCTCCTGATATGTCCGCTGCTGGAACAGCCCTGCACACCATCGGACTTAGCAGAGTTTAATGAGAAGGGACAGCAATGTGTTCAGCTGTGGCTGAACCACATCTAGCCAAGCCCTGTAACTGACTGTTTTGTGGACACAACAAGAAGAAGAATCCAATGCCCATAGGTTGCCTTCTTGTATCTCATAATTATGACCTACTAAGTTTAAAATTCGAGATACTTAAGTCATAATTATGAGATTTCTATTTATCAATGGTGGAAATGGGCTTCCATAATTAACACTAGAACAGCTGGGATTTTTTTTTTCAGTAATGAGCTGAAAGTGAACCGATTTGCAGTGGCTGATGTTATGTTACGTTCAAAACGTCAGCATTTTTGAGTAATGTTCAAAACCTCAGAATGTTCAGTAATATACTCACTTACAGACATAACTGAGGGTATTCCTTAAAGGTCGCTTACGCTGTAAGCGAGGCTAAATTCAACTAGCCTGTCTATCTTCTGGTATAAGAGTGTTCCTAACAGCCAGCTAGAAAAGCTGCTGGCTAGGTTACCACGGCAACATAAGCCTCGGAGCTAGCGTGGGAGGCAGGGGCGGTTTTAGAGATTTGAAGGGCCCAGGCAAAGACCAATGTGGGGCCCTTCTCCAATTTGCTTTATGCAATCATAGCTCGTGAACAAAACCTATTTGGAGCCAGCCCTTCTCATTTAAAAAAAAAGCCACACAACTAAAGGACAGACCCAAATGAGAATTCTAACCGTTCTAAATGAAGAACTTAAAATAACCTCAGTGAATTAGAAAAGACAATATGGCAAGAAAAAGATTATAGGTATATGATCTTTAATTCTTTCAAGACAAAATCATAGTACATGCTTTTTGATAAAGTATTTGAACATCTACTATTCTCTCGGAGTAAAAGTCTAAAGAAAATCTGATGATTTTTTATGCACCAATTTGTGCCTTTTCTGCATCAATTGCTGGTGGAAATGTCTTTATTTATGTAAAGGAAAACACAAAATTCAGGCACCAGGTGACAATTTATAATATAATGGAATATAATGCAGTAAGGCTCTCAGGCATGCTGTATTGCTTTCAAATATTTATTTTTCTGTAGAATCAACTTTTCTCATTTAGTCTTTATCCCTACTGAGTCAACACACATAGGTAGGTAGGCATGATTTACTCTTCTGTCCTCTTTTGTTACCACATGATGTTGCATGTGGTATCTATTCATGTCAATGATAAATTCATTAATTTTGAAAAATATTTAAACCCCTCGACTTTAATTTCTCATTTGTGTATCAGGAAGATACCTACTCACGTTCTAAACCTTCTACACATTCAAAACATATCACACATATTTGTGTTTTGGGATGATTTTTAGGAATCATGTACATTTCAACGATCTTACTGAAGCTGATGGAAAACAAGAATACAACACATTTTGGCCATAACTGATTAAAACATAGATCAAATGAATATGAGAATGAGACCTTGTTAAAGCAAATTAATTCTGGAAAACATGTTAATCATAATCATATTTGGGGAGTAAAAAAATCCCCAGTGTTGAAGAAAAAATACCCGTCCCTGACGGAAAGCATTGTTGCGTCTATGAGAGACGTAACAGTGACCTTAGGAATTTGTTATACCAACTTAAACGTTTTTAAGCCTAGTGCTTTTAAAATAAAGAATTGGGGGGGGCATATCACAGATGGTGTGGGAAGCTGTTCCAACGCATTAGAGAATAGAAACAGAAGGCTACTTTGCAAGCTTCATTATTACCTCTTGGAATGTTTAAAAGGCCAAAGAAACTGAGAGACCTGATTGGCTCATAGCTGATCAGCATGTTGGAAAAACAATTTGGTTCCAGGCCAGTGAAACATCATAGATATTATTAGTGGATAAGTGATAGTGTAATTGTTTGTGAACTATCTTTTCAAGAATTCTACTGGGAAATGGGAAGTTCGTTGTAGGGTTAATATGGTCAATGGTTTACCCCTCTAGGAAAAAAGGTGGACTATCTAAAACAGCACAAGGATTGGATCATTTGTGACTCGTTTTCAGATTATCATCAAAATCCTGAAGGCCCAAGGACCAATCCGAGTTCACCCTGGCCAGAGGGAGACAGTTTTAACCCTAGAAGAAAATAATATAGTAATTGCACTGCAAGTAATTAGTTTGATAAAAAATAATTAATAAATGGATAAGAGTGAGTTGTAGTGATGTGTTCTAATGTAAGAGTCCTCCCTCCATGTACATGTGTAATGAATAAAGACTTGTACAGACATCTGAATCAATGTGTCAATCCAGGTTACTGATCATCTTTCAGGTGGACAGGTCACAGCCGATGATCCTCTCTGCTGCTCTGATGACCTGTTAAGTCTGGCCTCATCCTGGACGTTGGCAGGCCCATACCAGACACACAGTTTTATTGAGTTTCTATATACTTTTTATTGGTGTTTGTTCCATGATTGACTAACTGCTATGTGTACCTTGCTGATGTTCTGAAGTGTAAACTTGGGTAACACTTTGAATTAGTCATTTTTGTAGGTTTGAATTGCTGAGGTCAATTTGATCCCAAACATAAAAGACGTCTGTTTTTTTGACATAATAGCGGGGTTGATTTTTATTTAGCACAGAGTATGCAATAAAAGTGCTAAGAGTCACTGTCTTTCATCAGTAGCTCACAGGGTCTTCCAGTGTTCACATTGTTTAGTAAATTATTTATAAGAAATGTTTTAATAAATTTGATTTAAACATTTTTAGAGTCAGTTAACTTTTAACATGTATTTCTAATGAATATACTTTATATATTTTTTAAATTCTGTGTGGTAACATAAGATAAACCTTTTTAATCCCTTGAGGGAAATTCAGGTGTCATATCAGCAACAGCTATGAGAAGTCAGTAGAGGTACAGGTAAGAATAAAAATTAACAAATAAATTAGATAAAACACTGGCTGTGGTAAGCCCAATGTTTCATTTTATTTATTTAGTGATTTTAGTTAAGTGATTATGTTTTATTTATTTTAATCCTGATTTCCTGCAGGATTCAGTAGTTCAGGATTCAGGATTCAGGGACCTTTCACGGAAAAAAAGGACACGAAGAAGACAAACTTCCACTGCTGACATTGTTATAAGAATTTGGTATGCGTCATCTGCTGACTGACATCTCAATGACTCGTCAGCTTCACCACTCCTAGAAAACTGTATAAAAAAACTCAGATCTCCTCTGTGGCACTCTGTTGTGTTGTTACACTGAAATTGCTCCTCTTGTACAACATTAAATACTTTATTAACCTAAAGTATTTGTCTCCAATTTCTCTGTAATGATTAGTCCGTCCACGAACAAAGTTTATAACAATTAAACTTTTACAGACATGAGACACTTGTTTCGAGTGTGGACATCTATGAGGGGCGTCTGCCATATTTGGTCTGCATCTAGGAACTCTGGCTCAGTTCTTGTGCAGAAAGCAAATACGGTGTCTGCAAAAGTGACAACAAAAAGCAATGAAGACAGATTGGATGAATGATCAGTGACACCTTCAAAGCTTTTCAATAGACAGCCTTCCAACAGCCTTCCAACACCCCCCCCAAGAACTTTATTGTTATTTGTTTTGTAATATTAAAATTCTATGCAATTCATTTTCTGCAGCCCGAGTGCCAGGTGGGTGGGTGCAGTGTGTGTTGAGGGATGAAGAGCCGCGGACCCTCCACGGAGATGACCTGTCACGACCAGAACTGGGAGAGACCCAAACGCACGACACAGGGAGACGGAAGGCAGGCAAAGGATGTTTATCAGCCTGGACGGTGGAGCTGGCCGGGGGACCCGGTAAGGTAGGGATGGAGCAGGGCTGGGCAGGGATGATGACCAGGAGATGGGGTCCAGGATCCGGGTGGAGAGACGGGGAACCAGGCTGGATGGAGAAGGACGGGCAGCCTTGGTCGACGAGCGGAGACAGGCAGGTAAACCGGGCTGGCTGGATTTGGAGAGACAGACTGGGTCGACGAGAGGAGGCAAGCAGGTAAGGGGAAGACGAGACAACGAGACAGAAACTAGGAACTAGAAATTTGCGCTAGGAACTTGGAAGGGAGCCAGTAGCGATACAACTCGGGTAAGCTAGTTGACGGTCTGGCAAGGAATGACTGGGAAGCTGGGACTAAATACTGTGCAGGTAATTCATCCCAGGTGTGTGCAATCGGGCTTGAGTAGGGCGCTGCAGATGGGGCAAGGGCGGCCTCTAGTGGCGCTGGGAGGCCGTGGGCCTAACATGACCGCACCTTTCCAAACTCCGAACTTCATAAAAGTCGGTTCGGAGCCACGTGATCTGCAGCCGACACCCCCCAGCGCACGCTGCATTTTTTTATCGGCAGATCTTGACTGCCCCAATGATGGCGACTGTTAGGCTCACTGACTCAGAACAGAGGTGAACCCAAAAGCATGACACAGGGGAGTGGGTGAAAGTTCGCAAAGCAGGGGATTATTCAAACAAACAGGCCAGGGTCAAAAGACCAGGATACCCATCAGTGAGGGCAAACAAGTCCGGCAAGGAACAGGCAGGGAATCAAAACCAGAATATCCATCAGCGAGGGCAAACAAGTCCAGAAAGGAATAGGCAGGAAATCAAAATCTGTGAGACAGGGAGAGGTTCAAAAAACCGGGAAATCAACAAGGGAATAGAGAGAGCTCTAGATGACAAGCTGGAGAGCTCAGCCTAAGCAAATGCAATCTGGCCTAGAACAGAGGAAGTAGACCAGTATAAGTAGTTAGTGACTAATGAGGAAATGAGCGGGAGGAGAGGAGAAGAGCGGGAATCCTAGGTGATGTCATAGCAAAGGGGAGTGGCCGGATGTGAAATGACAGGAGAGTTTATGACAAGGCTAAAGGCAAAACAAGATTAACTTTAAATGAGTAGACAAAATAATATAATACTGGATCTCAGTGAGGATTCATGACAGCGACCATAACAGACAATATTACCCACAAAAAAACGAGGAGAATCACGAACCTACTTGTGATTTCGAAGTTAGAAAACACAAATTTGGATCGAATTTTGATTTAGAATCGGAATCGTGACACCCCTAATCACTATGATTGATTGATGAATGAATAGATCAGATAGGATGTGATTGACCTGCCTAATATTGTGTAGCTCCCTATCGTGCCACCAAAACAGCTCTGACTTGTTGAGGCATGGACTCCACAAGACCTCTGAAGGTATCTTGTAGTATCTGGCACCAAGACATTAGCAGCAGATCCTTTAAGTCCTGTAAGTTACAATGTGGGGCCCTCATAGATTGGGCTTGTTGTTCCAGCGTATCCCAGAGATGCCTGATCGGATTGAGATCTGGGAAATTTGGAGGCCAGGCCACCTTGAACTCTTGGTCAGATTCCTCAAACCACTCCTGAACATTTTTTTCAGTGTGGTAGGGTGCATTATCCTGCTGAAAGAGGCCACTGCCATCAGGGAATTTCTTTGCCATGAAGGGGTATACTTGGTCATCAACAATGTTTAGGTTGGTGGTACATGTCAAAGAAACATCCACATGAATTCCAGGACCCAAGGTTTCCCAGCATAATATTACCCAGAACATCACACTGCCTCCGCCAGCTTGCCTTCTTCCCATAGTGCATCGTAGTGCCATCTCTTCGCCAGGTAAACAACGCACACACACCAAGCCATCCACATGATGTTGAAAAAAAAATGTCGTTCATTATATTCCATGTGATTCATCAGTTCAGACCACTTTCTTCCATTGCTCCATGGTCCAGTTCTGACACCCACGTGCCCATTATAGACACTTCTGGCCGTGGACAGGGGTAAGCATGATCACTCTGACCAGTCTGCGGCTACCCAGCCCAATACGCAGCAAGCTGCGATGCACTGTGTGTTCTGACACCTTTCTATCATAGCCAGCATTAACTTTTTTAGGCAATTTGTGCTACAGTAGCTCTTCTGTGGTATCCAACCAGATGGGTGAGCTTTCGCTCCCCACACGCATCAATGAGCCTTGGGCGCCCATAACCCGGTTGCTGGTTCACTGGTTCTCCTTCCTTCGACCACCTTTATTAGGTGCTAACCACTGCATGCCGGGAACACCCCACAAGACCTGCAGTTTTGAAGATGCTCTGACCCAGTCATCGAGTCATCACAATTTGGCCCTTGTCAAAGTCGCTCCTGCTTCCAACACATAACTTCAAGAACTGACTGTTCACTTGCTGCCTAATATATCCCACCCCTTTGGCCATTGGAATGAGATGAGCAGTGTTATTCACATATATATATTTATTTATTTAATTATTTATTTATTTTTATCCACATTTATTTATTATAACACATTATAATCACTTTTGAGTGACTACCAAATCAGGCTGCAGATAAAGCATTTGGCTACCTTTTTGTTTGCACTTAATGGGCCATTGTTGTGTCATCCTGAGGTCTGGAAGCCCCCACACCTAACCCAAACATATGCAAATCCAGACCCATTGACGAAAGATGGGTCCACTTTCCAATAGAACAATCAACGCTGTTTCAGTGAGAGGTTAAAATTCCCATAACCCTAATTCAATAGCCTCCCTGTAGAGGAGGAACTAAGATAGGTTAGTCAAGTTACTGTCACACAGGACTTAATACTTAAATTACTCAAAACAATTAATCTTCATCAAAATAGTATGGGAGAAATTTACTAGTACATTTAAAAGAAATATGTTCATTATATTCTACCATTAAATAAGAAAGAGCATTCGTTATCTTGCCCATATGCTATATGAATGAAGTAAGTGTGTGTGAGACAGGGGTCAGCAAAGACATGAATAAGTGCTTTGTTGACTGTGGGCCATGTGACATGGGAAGGTGTGTGAATGCAACCATCCCCTCATAAAATGTGGCCTGGACTAGTGTCGGGAGGTTTGTTGTTGTAACTGATGTCAAAGAATGCAGACAAATGGCTTCTTTGCACTATTGACCGTATAGGAGGAAGGAAGGGATCCTAATTGAGTAAACAGATGTACTTTCTCTACCAACAGAAAGAGGTTAAAAGGAGGAGTCCATGAGCGGCTCGGCAGTTCTTTGCCAAACCAACTCAGGTTCTGTTGTCACTTCTTGCAAGTGATAATAAAGTCTTATATCTTCAGACCTCGACTCTCTCGAACTTCTCTTCTTCAGTTTAATTGTTAGATGCAGTTTTTTCCACTACAATAGTTGCTGATTCATTTAATAATTGACTTTTATTCATTTATTTTTTAATATTTTATTGTTTCATTGTTGTTTTTTCAGAATTGGCCAAATTTATCTATTGAATGGGGGGCGGATGATGGGGGGGGGGCTCTCTGAGATAAAGGCACAAATGCAGAAATTTGTTGGGATATTTCACAATAATTTTTTGTAAAATAAAACTTGAGAGCTCGAAGACCTTTCTTTTGAAATCAATAGGCAAAAGACTAGAACCAATAAATCCACTCACTTGGCCACTTCAAAACAAAGGAAAACTGCTGTTTGCATACTATTCATTTTAATGTATGAAGTATTGCATTGCACACCTGTTTTGTCTCTTAGTCGTAAATTGCAGTGTTTGTCTTACAACAATGTTTTTATCTTACAATTCAGTGTGACACTATATTGTTGTGGCCCATGACTATTTAAGATGTCCACTATCAAGTTGAATACCACTAATATTATTCTCTGTATTTTACTTTATCTTAGTTTTTGGTAAATACTTTTATATTATTGATGGTACTTTTATATTATTGCATTTTATATTATTTAAATACTGCTTTTAAATACTGTTTTATTTTAATCACTACTATGCCCTTATTTTACTTATTATGTAAAGTTGAGTTGGCTCTGAGACGAAGAATCTCATTACTGGTAATGATGCTTGCATTGTTATCAAATATTTGACAATAAACTGGAGACTTGAAACTATATTAATTTATAACTAGTTGAGTGCTCCCATGACAACAAAAGCTAATGAACTTTGTGATTAAAAAAATGTAAATAAAAAAACAGCTTCCATTTTGAAATTAAAAAGCTGTGCAACACGCAGATTAGATCTCAGAAAAAACTATTGAACTTGGAAAGGTGACCTCTTGTCAGGGTTCAAAGGACAATACCTCATCAGACATTTTGCAATTGAATGAATGGCCACGTTAACAGTTAAAACTAAACATACCCTGTCAGGACATCAAAAGGGGTGGGGGTGGCAATGACCTGGTAATTGGCAGGAAACTGGCTGCCAGGTGGCTGCCAGCTAACAGACCTCTGACTGGGACAGCCTTCTTTAAGTGGCTCCCACTGTACTTGAACAGCCTTTTTGATTGAAAGGACCCAATTTTATCAGGAAGTACGACATTTGAAATGCACATGATGGGAAAAGAGAGCACATTTTTATCATTAAATGATCTTCATTTTCCCCTTCTTTAGCATCACCACTAGCATGAACACTTTGTCATTTCAAAAGATGATATAATAACATGATAAAAAACATTTTGTTAAAACCATGTGAACATTGCCAGGTGAGGCATAAAAAACTGTTAGTCATTACAGCAAGGCCTGAAAATGACAATTAAGTCAAAACAAACCATATTATCTCAATGTATACACAAATTCTTTTTTTTGTTTAGCTTTTTAAATTGAAATAATTGCAATTATAACTCGCAATATTTTTAAAGACACCCCATCATCAAGATCTTTCTCAAAGTGCTTGTAATCCCTATTTAATTTAAGTGCAATCATTAATGAGGTAGAACAGGGAGTTTCTGAAATACAAACAACCACCATTTACAGTATATGGAAATCAATTTTATCGTTTTCTAATTATTTCATCACACTGGAAAATTGAGGTAGAGTTGGGATAAAAAAAAAGCATCAACCATATCTAGAACTGGAAAACAAAAACCCTCCATACATTTTTCAGTAATTTGGATTCTTTGGCATAACCGAGGAATTATCGTTATAGGCCGTGGCAATTACCCCTTATTGGGAATACATGTTGCATAGCGAATGGAGATTTTACACATAATGATATAGTGCAGAATTGTCCGTCTGTCTTGTCTGTCAGCACTTCCTGACTCAGAAGGCAAAGGAAAGTCCTCTCAAAGATACCCCAGGGCATTTTGTTTATTGCCACAAGTTTTTTTTTCTATTTTTATATGCCTCTGGAATGCTTCAATTGAAAAGTGGGACCATATTGGGACGCCATCCCCTGGCGAGTTAAGGTAGATGGCCATACATACCTGTGTGTTGGTTCCCTCCAGTGCCTGTCAGAGGTTGAACCCCCAACTTCTCATTCCGAACACAGGATGTAACATTCTCCAGCACACAACCCCGACATAGGAGACCAGGAGAGGCAAGAAAGCTCTCAGGTAAGTTTTATTACAAAAATAATTTATTTACAGTCGTAAAAATCATAGTTCCCAATCGTAGAGACTGCGATCTATTACTCATGAGACTGATCAACAGATCATGTAATTCAATCGAAGACGTCCCGCCCCTGTATATACGTATTATATACCCCCCGGTGGTATATAACTGCAGCTTACCTTCCTCTCTTCCTCTTTTCTTACCTTGCGTATTAGGAATCCAACATCAATATTCTCGAAATTCACAGTTGCTACTGTTCACCTTTTTGTGTTCCTAAAAGCACACGTCACCGGCTCGACCATTAGGTAAGGTAGTGTACTGCTTTTCACAATTTCTTTGTCCTTTCGCCCTTTAGTTCCTTTTGGAGCTAACAAGCTATGTCGGAGGGGCTATGTTGACATAGTTCGACGTGCGACATAGCTAAGAGGCTATGTCGGAGGACGAGCCCTTTCCCCCGGTTAGCATTACTGTAGGAGCTGGCCCCGTTTTCCCCGTGGCTCCTCATAGTGCTAGCCTGGCCCCTATACCCCATGCGATTTCCTTCCCTGTGTATATCCCGGAAGAACTGCAGCAGGGAATATTCTTCGGAGCCCCGATGGAATCATTGGACTTGAATGAGTCCAACGACGGGGAGAGCTTTCCTAGCTATCGGTTGAGCCACAGCCAGCTGTCCTCGGCTTGACTAATGGGGGCCGAGCTCCTCAAGGTGTCCCAGCAAGCGGCCAGCAGGATTGACCTCCCCACCACAGCCATACTGGACACAGAAGTGTCCATGCTAGATGGAGAATTCTACTCTGGAGCAAGCCACCGGGGCTCTTCAACTATCCCACTGTTCCGCGAGGTTCACGCAGAGCAATCGAAGGGCTGGGCTACCCCCTTTTCGGCACGAGCGCCATTGACGGGTTTTTAGGTGTAATAGAAAAATATGAGTTACCTCTAAATAGCTTTCTTAAACCTTAAACAAAACAGGATGCTCCTTCTGTAAACTAATTACAAAGGTGATCCCAGACATACACACATTGATCATCTCCCAGGAAGGAAGGGGGGGATTTCACATCCACACACTATTTTTAAAAATTTCCTCAGAGGAAGTCACCCCCTCTGCTATGTTGCCTCTCTCTCTCTCTCTCTCTCTCCTCTCTCTCTCTCTCTCTCTCTCTCTCTCTCTCTCTCTCTCTCTCTCTCTCTCTCTCTCTCTCTCTCTCTCTCTCTCTCTCTCTCTCTCTCTCTCTCTCTCTCTCTCTCTCTCTCTCTCTCTCTCTCTCTCTCTCTCTCTCTCTCTCTCTCTACATGTCTGGACCCCCCTGAGTGTTCCTCCTGTATAAATGTGATTCCTCATGAAATGTATGCCAAAACTCACGTTACAAGTGTTTGGAAGTGTGTCTGAGTCTCTTGTTTATCCTATAGAATTACTCCATTAAGGCCTAACTCCATCTTCATGTGGACCAGGCCTGGGAGCTGGGCTACCTGTCTTTCCCTCGGGTCTCATCAGGGCCCCTTGCCGGCTGTCTAGACCCAGGGGAAACCATTGGTCTGGGGAAGCAGGTGAAGCTAGGGAAGTGCGTCTTGAAGCACTGACGCATCAGCACCCACGGCTCTTCCCGCTGTACACCAATGACTGCACCTCAAGATAACAATCTGTCTCTGGAGGTACCAATCCAACACCACCCTCACCCCCCCCCCCATGTGTGACACATACCACGCCCCCCTACTGACTTTCACTCTCTCTCTCACACACACATACAGTACTGCTCCCCCTACCTGTCCCCACTGTCACACACACACACACACACACACACACACACACACACACACACACACACACACACACACACACACACACACCCTGTGATATAATTTACTTGCAATAACATTGGTGTTACACTGTACAAACAGTAATAAGAAAGTTGGCAAATAGTAATAATTCATATTGTAATTTATAATTTTCCACCTATATACCATAACAGTAATTTATCCTGTGCATAATATAGAATCTTATCACATTCTGTATATCTGACTTTTCTGTTCTGTATCTTTGGTTATATCTGTATATATCTGATATTTTCCTTTAGTTCTATTTTTTTATTTATTTTTAAAATTTTTCCTATTTTATTTTATTTTTATTCTCCTTTTGTCGGACTGTAAAGCTTTTTTATTTTTTTTAACACTATGGTCTGTACTGGAGTGCACCAAACCTCACCAAAAGAAATTCCTTGTACATGCAAATGTTCCTGGAGAAATAAAACCTATTCTGATTGTGATTCCAAGAGCGGAGCAGTACAGAGCGGAACTATTGTCCAGGAGGAACCCCCGGGCAGCAGATGCCTTCATCCCCAGGTGCTGGCAGAGATCTGGAGAGAATTTGGCTGGGAGGAGGTGGACCTATTTGTGTCGCGAGAGATGACACAGTACCCATTATGGTTCTTCTGAGGGGGGGCCTCCTTGGGTGTAGACGCACCGGCCCACCCATTGCCAGAGGCGCTGCTTTACACTTTTCCCCCTATGGCACTCATCCAGCCATTGCGGGACAGAGTACGGCTCGGAGTCTGCGGCTGGTGGCTCCCCATTGGCCAACCATAGTTTGACATACCCATGTGTATGACATACTCAGGCAGGCGCATGGAACGTTATTTCACCAATGCCCAGAACTGTGGCCTCTGGGCCTGGAACCTGAGAGGGAGAAGCTCCTGGCACGAAGGAAAAGCGGCCTCAAAGTCTATCTGGCAGCAATCTGAGCATGTAATGTAGGCTTCAGACCAAGCAGTCACCCACTGGTTATTATGTGGACCTCCCTTGGGTGATCACCATACTGTCACGTGATGGTATTCAGTCAGTGCAAATAATCTGGTCAAAAACACTACAAACACACTGTGGTGGATGGGAAGGTTTGAGCAGCCACACCTGACGCTCGTTGGTTGGGCTAACGAGCGGCAGGTTTAAAAACCCCATCCACACACACACTCAGGACAGGAGCCCTGTCATGACATGTTCCATCTGCTCCTGGCTAATTCCACCGAGCCACCCCTATACAATAAACTGGTGTCTACAACCGATCGTCATCTGTGTATCTGTGCCGGAAACGCCACTTGGGTGGTGTGTTGTAGGCGGAACTACCACACATACAAACCCCACTCTAGTGTGGCACACCATAGGAGTAGACCTACTCTACCCAGTCCACCCCTCTAGGGCAGTGGTTCTCATAGTTTTGCTGCCAAGGCCCTGTGTCCAAAAACGAATTTCAGGGCACGGATACATATGATACAGACTTTCACCTTCCTGTTTTTTATCTACAATGCTGACACAGGTGTTGGCTTTCAAAATCAAGTTGATTTAAGTTACCATTAATCCAAAATTAAGAAATAAATGCAAATTCCAAAAACAAATGTCATAAAAATAAATACAGAAAAATAAATGAGATTTTGACTGTTGACATAAAGAAAGGTCTGGTGAGGGGGATAAGCTCAGTCTCCTTTCTGAGATAGATCCTTGAGACTGGGCAGGTGAGGCCAGGAGTGGCCCCAGCCCACGTCCGTGAAACAACTCCAGCAGTTCCTCGACTTAGCCAACTTCTACCGACAGTTCATCAGGGACTTCAGCCACGTGGTCACGCCCTTCACCTGCAGTGGAAAAATACGAAACTAACCCACTCATGTCCGCTCATAACCCCATATCTGTTTTACTGACAACAGAAACATTATATACAGTTAGCCTGTTGTCGGGCAGGTCACAATTGAAACTGTTAAACCACCTTCTGACCAAAAGGGAAGTTGCCTTTCTCTTGTCTGACTCATCGCATCCCACTAGACCATCTGGACAGGAAACCAGCCTACCCCCTCTGCTAACTACCTACAGTACGTGACCGATGCCATGACTATACCCACACAGTAACGGTCCATGTTACCTATGTGATATAATCCCTCGAGCCAGCTGGTTCAAGGGAGATGTTCTTTGCTGTTACTCTGACATTTAAAGTAATTACATTACATTACATTACATTTAGCAGACGCTTTTATCCAAGCGACTAACAATTGTTCTAACACCGACGGACACAGCCAATCAAGAGCAATTAGGGGTTAAGTGTCTTGCTCAAGGACACTACAGCATGCTAGCAGGAGGAGCCTGGGATCGAACCAGCAACCTTTAGATCACTAGACCACCTGTTTAACCTGATCTCACCCCACCCATCGACCACCACCACCTGAGTGTCTGCAATTTCCACAACAATTATTTTGCGTCATGAACAGGTTCTCTAACTCCAGATACCGTAAGGCTGTGGTCTGGGACCGGAGAAGCCTAACTCACCGTGACGTAATCAAACCAGGAGGAGAAGCAGGCCCCTGAGTCAAGCCGATTGGACAGAATCTAGAATACAAGATCCATGGACAAACTACACGTGTAGAGGTAAGAGTGCAACAATTGAATATATGTCCAAGACATATTTGAGGTTTCTGTGTCACACTGAATGGAAAAAAGGTTGTTAAACATTGAATGTCTGAGGGACAAGTTAAATTTCCCCCTGTCAGGGTCCTATATTTAACATAGGTAGCAAATATAATAAAAACAGGGATGCGCTGTAAGTATTAAACGGTAAATGGGCAGTATGGGAAAGTCTGGGTTGAAATTAAAGGACCGCTCCAAATGGACGGGTCCGGCAAAAATTATGGTTTGTAAACATGGTGGGACAGTAATATTACAATTGGGCTTCTGGGGAAAAACTCGGTTTCCCCAAATGATGAAGACGTCTGCTAGATCGGCACTTAGGTGCGCTCCCGCCGTGATGTGTCCGGCGACTTCGGTAGTGTGCTCGTCTCACCCGGTCCGCACCATGTCCCGCAGGTTTAGATCGGATGAATCAGCGGAGTTCCTCCGTTGATCCTTCCGGCCCCGGGATGGCAGCCTGCACCGCCTGTCTGCAGTGGCGGCTTGACCACGCCCCCTTGGCCCGCCACAAATATGATAAGGTTAAAGGGCGCAAGAAACAACGCCCTGATTGGAAGATTTTTAGTATGGTGGGGAGAGAAGCTATTAAAAGGGAGAATAAATGTGTGAATAAACGTGCAGAGCAAAATAACCCTGGCTCTGGCCAGTTTCCTAAAGTTAACCCAAGTTTAGATGGCCGTTGCCCCCGCCAGCTGTAGTGCTGATCCCACCGCCCCCTATACCCCTATAACCATTTATTAGAACAAACAGACCAGGGTCATGAAAGCCAGGATATCCGTCAGCGAAGGCAAACAAGTCAGGCAACGAGCAGGCAGAGAATCAGAATCTGTAAGACAGGCAGAAGATCAAAAACAGGGGAATAAATAAGGTATTAGGGAGATCACTGGATGGCACACTGAAAAGCTCAGCCTTAGCAAAGACAATCTGGCACAGAACCGATGAACTAGACCAGTGAAAGTACTGAGGTCCTGATGAGCAAATGAGCTGCAGGTGAGGAGAAGAGTGGGGCACCTCGGTGGTGTTGTAGCAAAGGGGAATGGCTGGATCTGAAATGACAGGAGAGTTACTGACAAGACTAAACTAACTTCAATGAGTAGACCAAAGAATGCTGATCTCAATGAGGGTTCATGACAGGTAAACCTGGACCCGCATGCCCCAGCTGTACACAGAGTCCCCCACAGTATTCAGTGTGGCATAAGACAAAAACCTAGATGGTTTCATGTTCAAGCACGGCAGCACGCTAATCCAATATGTCAGCGATTTACTAATATGCACCCCTAACCAACAAGCCTTCGAGGGAGACACAGTGTTATTGCTAAAATACCTTGCAAAAAAAGGCCACAAAGTAAGTGTGGTGTGGTGTGTGGATGGTGTGGTTTGAGCAGCCACACCTGACCTGGATCTAGGTGATTGGGTCAAGGTGGCCGCGTACCAGTTGATCATTGGTTGGGTTAATTAGCAGCAGTTTAAAAACCCCATCCACACACACTCAGGACAGGAGCCCTGTCATGACATGTTCCATCTGCTAATGGATAATTCCACCTAGCCTCTTCTCGACAATAAACTGATGTCTACAACCCATTGTCGTCTGTGTCTCTGTGCCGGAGGTGTCATGATCTCCGCCTTCTTCTACCTTCCCCTCCCTCTCCTTACCTGTCACATTAGCCCAACTCTATTCACCTGCGCACACAGCTGTTCCAGATCTGCAATCTAACCACTATATATGCCTCTCTCACCAGTCACCCATTGCCAGATTGTCTTCGATGCTTGCACCAGACTCTCCAGCGTTCTCCGGACTGATTCCCCGCTACTGACTCTGCCTCGCTCCGACCACGTATCCTGCCTGCCCCCCCGCCTGTCTTCTGTCTGTACTCCTCGTTATCGAACCTGCCTGTCCCCAACGACGTATCCTGCCTGCCCCTGCCTGTCTTCCCTCTGCTCTACAAATAAAAGACATTACCAAATATCCCTGCCTGTTTTTGTGCTGCAATTGAGTAAATCAAAATTACAAATAGCCTGTTCAGAAGTGAGCTATATGGCCATGTCCTCTCAGAAAATGGGAAGGAAATAGGCCCTGAGAGGGTAGAGGCGATTCTAAAAATACCTTTCCCCCGGAATAACAAAAAATTATATGTCATTTCTTGGGTGCACCACCTACTGCAGGACCTGGATAACTGACTACGCAAGACTGACACAGCCCCTTCAGGACCTGAGGGGCCAGGACGGAGTAGAATGGACTGACTTGGAGGATGCAGCGTTTGAGGACCTGAAAAGGGCCCTCAGCGTGGTGCCGACATTGGGTTTACCATACACTATGACTGTGGATGGAAAGTGAGAGTTTATGTCAGCGGTCCTTATGCAACCGCATGGAGGCAAAGTAAGGTCGGTAGCCTATTATTCTCAACGAATGGATGCAGTGGCACAGGCTCTGCCTGTCTATATGTATGTGCTCGGTAGCTGCTTCAGCAGCAGCAGACACAGCATCCACCAGCCTTGTGGCTTACAGCCCTCTGCGGCTTTTAGTTCCGCATGCGGTAGCGACCTTTCAGCTACAGCAGAAAACGGCCCATCTGCATCCGGCCAGACAGCTCCACTATTCTTACATACTTTCACTTCCTTATATCACTGTGGAATGGTGTACAATGTTAAATCGAGCCACCCTCCTGCCTACAGAGGAGGACGGAGAACAACATGACTTTGCGGCGGTGATATCAGAACAGACAACGCCCCGGCCGGACTTACTGGAAACACCCCTCCACAACAGTGATCACATCTGGTATGTGGATGGCTCGGCCTCCTGAAAACCCAGAAACAGGGCGGAAGTAGGCTATGCGATCAGTCCATGAAAACGGACTGGTAGAATCAAATGCAGAACTGTATGCCCTGACTCAGGACTGCACCATGGCGGCAGGATACTCTCTTACTGACTACACAGACAGTCGATACGCCTTCAGGGTCGTTGCCGACTTCGGTGCCTGTGGAAGTTAAGGGGCTTTTTGAAATCAGACGGTTACCCAATATTAAACAAGGAACAGGTCAGAGCTCTCCTGGAAGCCATCGCTTTGCCGACCCAACTGGCCATTTGGAAATGCGCAGCACACACCCGGACAACTGATCCAATTGCCCAAGGGAATGGGCTGGTCAACAGAGTGGCAAAACATGCCGCACAGAAAAAGCAACAACACACTACAGGTGCCAGCCATAGAAACTACCCCGTCATGGGAAAACCTCAAATAATTGAAAAAAACACACAGGGAAACAAGAACGAGACACATGGAAGAAAAATGGCACCCTGGTTAACGGGATATGGAAGGAGCAAAATGGTAAGCCCTTCCTCCCAAAATGTTTGGACCATTATTATGCAAAATTTACAGGTGAAGGACCATG
Source organism: Zeus faber (assembly GCF_960531495.2). Taxonomy (NCBI): domain Eukaryota; kingdom Metazoa; phylum Chordata; class Actinopteri; order Zeiformes; family Zeidae; genus Zeus; species Zeus faber. The sequence continues at coordinate 32,389,474 of NC_137195.1, forward strand.
TGCCAAAGGGGGGATGGTGAGTGAAATCCAGAAGCACTGGGACATAACAGGAGGGGGATTTACAAATGACTCTGCAACACCGGTTCTGGGTGCACCGTTCAACCACCTAGTGATGGACTTCATCACCCTCAACCCATGCCGAGCTAAGCAACACTGCCTAGTAGTGATTGACGTGTTTTCAAAATGGATTCCCGACGGCCAAGGCCGATGTGGCAGCAGTAGCTGAAGCACTGATTACAGAAATCATTCCCAGGTGGGGGATTCCCCAGATAATGGCCCACATTTCATGTATGGGGCCCTCAAACAATTAGCCACCTACCTACATGCAAATCTCAAAACACACTGCGTCTACCACCCCCAGAGCGGAGGAACTGTAGAACACACTAATGGTATGTTAAAAAACAAACTGACGAAGGCAATGGAGGACACAGGCATGGACTGGCTAATGTGTGTAACATTAGTGTAACCGCTATGCGCAGCCGCACTAACCCCTCCACAGGATTATCACCGTATGAGATCCTGCATGGCTTGCACATGAACAAATAGATCACATCATCAAGGAATAGATGATGTAATGATGACTTACTGTCGTAACCTTCTCACTGTGCTTAGACAAACCCACCTACAGGTCAAGCTGACCTACCATCCCCTGTGGAGGGACCACTCCATGATCTCCAACCCGGAGATTGGATAGTGATCAAGGACTTCTGGAGAAAAAGGTGGAGCGCCCCGAGGTGGAGAGGACCATACCAGATCCTGCTTGTCAAAGCATCGGCAGTTAAGGTCGCAGAAAGGGCCACCTGGATCCATGCCAGCCACTGTTGGGAGGCCCCAGGACCCCCGGAGGAGGGGGAGAAGAGCCATCTGTAGGCCGTAGTGCCTGACTGGACAGCTGAGGAAGGTTCAGGCAGAAGGGGGAAGTCAGATAGAGAGGCAGGAAGATATCCAATAGGGACTCTCGTTGCCTCCAGTCAGCAGAATCCCTGAATGCCCTTAGTGAACTGGCCTAATACAATGAAGCCGTGGAATCCACTACGCCAAGATAGAGGGATGCGGCCAGTACTCACAGTCCTGACGATTGTTGCAGCAGCTGCAGGTTTGGTAATCTGGGGCCGCACAACCTCAGAGATCGCCACACAACAGGCCTCACCACTGTGGGTGCAAAGCCGCCTACCCCTGCAACACGGATGGCTCCTAACCGTCCACTACTGAGACAATGTTAAAAACCGCCGTGCTACGTGCTGACACCCGACAACTGGCCCACTTCCTGGAAGAGGCTAGAGGCACCACTGACCACCAAATCAGAAGAACAACCTTTAGAAATTATGTTATGACTATGTGCGCAGGGCAACCCGAGCGCACACGAGGGAAAAGCTACGTGGTATGCATGACAGTGCGCCCACCAACTATAGTTGTGCTGGCCCCACTGAACTACACATCCTGTAGTCTTGCATCAGCAACAGACTGTGGGGCTGCATGCCTATCCTATGTAGCCAACTCCTGATTCAACTACACACAGGCAAGGCAGAGCTGTGGAAATTTTAGCATTGATGTTCTTCCCAGAACCTACCTGATATCGCCACAGCCAAAGTTCTTTGACATCAACGGCACGTATGAATGTTTCTATAAAGCAGAGGGAACAAAGGACATAGAAAACTTTACTGGAAATTGTGTAACAGTCTGGGAAGTTAAAAAGGGGCATGGTAGCCCCCTGGATAACGTCACCGGTCCACAAAGCAAGGGGTTCACCTGGCAGCATCAGGTTTGTCGGATAGTGGACCCGTTCTTCGCCTGTGGCAGTAATCTGCGAAGCATCCTACCCAGTAGCTGGAAGGGACTGTGGACCGAGTGCCTCTCATCGCCCCTCTGGCCATGCTTCCAATAACACAAGCGGGATACCGCCCCGTCACCAGTCGGCGCCGACACTGCGGAAGATGCCCCCCACTAACCAACTTACATAGATGCCATAGGCATCCTCAGAGGTGTGCCTAATGAGTTCAAGGCGCAGAACCAAATTTCATACGGGTTTGAGTCATCCATTTGTTGGTGGTGGAAAATTAACAAAAATGTGGACTGGATCAACTACGTGTATTATAACCAACAGCGAATGGCCAACCACAGCGCGCCTTCGCTGCGCTGGGGAAACAGCTGCACAAAACCACAATGATGACCTGGCAGAACTGCTTGGCTCTGGACATGCTTCTAGCTGAGAAGGGTGGCTTTTGCCACATGTTCAGAGACTCCTGCTGCACCATGATCTCCAACCACACGTCCCCACATGGGGAGCTCACCAAGGCCCTCAACAAGCTTGAAGCCCTGGCCATCGAGATGAAGAACAATGCAGAACATGGGCAGTTTGAATAGACTGGGTGGTTGGAGGATCTATTTGGCAATTACGATGATAATCAAATACATTTTGAGATTTGTAGCCAGTCTCACAGTTTTCGGGTTAATGTTTTGCTGTAATATGTGGGTTAACCCTAACCCCAGGGTTGTAATATGTTATAACCATGACTATATAAGTTTGCGTGTGTCCTCAATTAACCGTCTGAGAGTCCTGTTTTGTCTAGGAGCTTGCCTCTGCGACGACCCTTGATCAAGAACCAACTCTTGTCAGTCTCATCTTTTGTTTAAATATTCAATAACCCATAATTTCATGGTAACATTATCTGGCGTCATGGAACAGAATCGAGCTATGTCCACGAAGACCAATGAAGACGGAAGGCCTTATAAAACATTTGTTTGCCGTACTGTCCTTCCGTGGGACTCCGGGGCGTCGCCTTGATCTAAGTTACCTGACAGGATAAGACAGATGTGATATTGTTGTACCATGACATGTACCAGCTGTCTGGAACAGAAAGAAGGAATTACGGACTGAGTCGGTAATAGATTTTTCGTAGCAAACGGCTAGGAGTCCTTGAATTGTAGTAACCCTAACCTAATCCTAAACCTTACCCTAACCCTAAACCTAACCCTAACCCTATCTGTCTGGGACAGAAAGACTGACTCAACCGCAAGGGTCCTATTAGTTTAGGAATTTAGGAAGAGGAAAGAAAAAGGGTGGACAACGAGTAGATTGGTGGACATATGGAGAATGGTTGACCGAAGGTGAAAAAAGGGAGAAAAAACAGAACAAACACTGTCAGAGACAGAATAGGGAAGAGGAATGAATAAAAGAAAAAATAACTAAATGTTCCACCAGCATATCAGCCTAATGTCTCTGTGCATCCTTCTCTCCATGCTCCATTGCGAAGGAACCCGGATCCGGACCTGGACTCCCATCCCCTGAGGCGTCATCAGAATAGCCAGGATCCCCAATGATGGGTACCCGACAACCACAGCAAACGTGTTCATGGCTGAGGCCACAATCGACCCGGGTGCATCCAGGGGGCTGCAACGATGGCCCATGTCTCTGCTGCGGGAAGTTTTATCACTGGGCATGCGACTGCCCTGAACACCCCAACCAATGATGATGGACGCAAGCAAAGGACTATGGTCTCATGGTCTCAATCTGATCAGGTGAATTGCACCCACACACACACACACACACACATATGATGGCAGCGTGAAGCTTGAGTTTGTCTGATCTTCCTCCTGCCCTATCAATCTGTTAGTCCACAGTCTTATGCACCAACTCAGCGTGAGTGTGGTTTCATCCAAAGATGGCTTAAAAGTCATTGTTTCCCCCTCACCGCCTGCCTCCGTGTTTCTCCAATCTGAAACCACAACTTTGGTCTGGGCCATACCAGAAACCACCTATCCCAGTAACCTCCTAAAATGCACTGCGTCTGACATTACCGTTTCCTCCTCCTCGTTCATCTCTCCCTCTTCCTTACACTGCACCGCCGCCTTTTTCAAACACACTGACCCCCACCCCATGTTTCCCTAGCAAAAGCTGGAGACATGGAATGGCAGGAGGTTGGCGGAAAAAGGCTCTTGTGGCCACAGACTGGGTGACCACTGCCACCTCTTTCCCCGCCGCATACAGCCCCTCTCTGGACATTTCTTACCTTCCTATGCATGACCTGGTCCCAGTGGGAAACAACTTCTCTGACTTCCCCCTTTTTTTTTCTCCGACCTCCGTAGTCTTTATGGCATATACAGACCTCTCTAATCTTCCTGAAAATCTTTGGGCTCTCGTTAGGGCTGACATGGGCCTGATGAGGACTGCTGAGCCTTATGTCGTTACCCCAAAGAGTTCCTATTGCCCTCGACAGGCTTAGTATCCCTTCTTATCCGATGCTATTGTTGGAATCACACCAGTTTTTAACTCTTTGGTAAAGAAAGGGATTATTGTTCCTATCTCTCATTCCTTTGTGAACGCCCCTATTTTTCCCGTGAAGAAAGCTGTTCTGAAAGAACATTCAAACATTCACCGACTGGAGGCTCGTTCAGGACCTCCGGCCTGTGAACGCTGCCGTTGCCCCCTGCGCTCCCACGGTGGCCAACCCCCACACCATTCTCACCTGTGTCCCTCCTGAATCCACTCACTTCTCTGCGGTGGATCTTAAGAATGCCTTCTTTACAGTACCCATCCACCCCGACAGCCAATTTTGGTTTGCTTTTCCTTTTCACAACAGCTCCTGGACATGGACTCGCCTCCGCCACGGCTTTTGTGACAGCCACCACATTTTCCATTCCTGCTTGGCTTCCAACCTCTCCACCCTAACTCTCCCCACTGGCTCTACACTCCCACATTATGTAGACGACCTCCTTCTCTGCAGCCCCTCCGCCTCAGCCTGTCACACAAACACTCTCGTGCTTCTCCATTTCCTCGCCGACAACGATCACAAAGTCAGTAAGGATAAACTCGAACTAGTGTGTACCTCTGTTACCTATCTGGGACATATTTTATCCCATGAGGGAAGAAAAATTTCAGCTAAACACAATGCTGCCCTCAGTCTTATTGCCTCTCCCCGCATTAAGTGTCAACCCATGTCTTTTCTCGGCATGACTTCCTACTGTCGCCAATGGATTCCTGACTATGCAGTCCGGGAATCCCCCCTTTCTATTCTCGCACACTCCCCCCTGACTGGGCCCTCATGACCCCGCCCCGTGGAACCTTTCGGCCGAGGCCGCGTTTCATGATTTAAAACCTGCTTTGACACAGGCCCCCACTCTGGGCCTTCCCAACCCCTTAAAACTGTTCGCCCAGTTTGTGGATCAAAGGGCTAGATGTATGACCTCAGTCCTCTGCAAAAGTATGGAGGTAAACAATGACCGACGACACAGTGGCTGTGGGTTTTCCACCATGCTTAAAAGCAGTGGCCGCTGCAGAAAAAGCTTCAGAAGCAGCGGAACCATAAATACGCTACTCAAACTGCATTATGATGGTCCCACATGCAGTAGATTTGAACCTTCAAACTGGGAAACCACGTCATGACACATCAAAACTATTAGAAATGCCAAACATTACGCTGAAACGCTGCACCAACAGTTGCACAATAACCCAGCTACACCACTCCCGTCATAGTAGTGTGTAGTATTAGCGTAGTAGTGTAATTAGGATCACGACTGCATGGAGATCCTAGAAGAAAGCACAAAAACACGACAGGCTAGAGACAGCGATAGAAGAGCCAGACTTTAACCTATGTGTAGATGGATCTGCAAGTAAAAATAAGGACACTGGTGCACAACAAGCCCGGTTCGTGGTCATAAACATGGACACACAACTATTAGAAGTGACAGGAAAAATACCAGGCCACTTATCAGCCCAGGCCGCCGAAATATTCGCACTGATCGAGGCCTGCAAAATGGCACGTGAAAAAACCTTTAACATCTACACTGACTGTCATTGAATTCCCGGCAAAAATAGTTGTAATGAAATGTGCTGCCCACACGAAAAATACAGACCCAATAACCCAAGGCAACGTGCTATCTTATGAACGCGCAAAGCAAGCCACAGCCACCGTTAAAATAATATACTTAATGCTCGATCAGGACGCAGGTCAAGAGACCGCCTCTACTTCCGGAATGCAAAATCTGGCTCCACCAAAAGAGAAAACTAAATGACGCTAAAAAAAGCCCTGAATATATCTGGATTGGTCCAAATGGTCTCCCTTGTCTACTGGCCCAAATGTACTTGCCATTCATTAAACAACAGAAGCTTGATTTGATTGACGTGGGAATGTTCCCACATAGCCTAGCGTTCGGCAAGGCGGTTGAAGCGCTGCATTGTGGGATCTGTAGTTTGTGTGTTATCAGAGCTTCATATCACCAGGCATTTTTAATAGCTCTATATAAAATGATCTCATGGGGCCGGATATAATTGTAAGCCGGGCCGGATGTGGCCCGCGGGCCTTGAGTTTGACACATATGTGCTATGGGTTTCCAACCACCCCTGTTCCCGGCCCAGAAGGAGATCTCCGTTCCCTCCATCCAGGCCCACATTTGCTGCTGCCACAAGGAGTGAAAAGATAATCACTCTGCTCTACTCCGTTCTGCTGACCATAACAGACATCTTGCTGACCGTCACAGGACATCCACACCGAATTACTCGGTCAGAAGATGTGGTCATCCTTTAAGGATCTCCCCTTACAGTCTGTCTCCAAAAAACTTGTTCCCCGTTAAGTTGGTCCCTACGCAATTGATTACGTGATCAACCCCGCCGCTAATAAACTCAAGTTTCCCCGACACATGAGGATTCACCCCACTTTTCATTGATGACCACCCGGCCTACATGGTTCAGCGGCTGCTGGTACCAGTACCTGGTAGTCTGGGAGACTTACAGACTGAGCAGCATAGTTGAGTGCCAGCTCATCCTGGACCCCTCCCTCATCCGGGACAAACCTGGTGGCTCACCTGGAGGCTCTTGTTGAGGGAGGGGGGGGTACTGTCACGGAGCTTGGCCGTGCCCCCTGTGATCAGTTTTCATCGTGTCTGTACTGTTCCTCTTTCCGTCTGTCTCTTTCCTTTGTCACCTTCTTGAACTGTCCAAACATCTTCAGACATGAGTTCATCCAAACTTTCACAGATCATGCCTCCTCGCCTTAAACATGGAACTTACGCTGACATCTTCTGTTCACTGCTGATGTTTGGTGAGTCTGATCCACTCTGACATTAATGACGGTCACTCTGCTCTACAAATTCCTGTACTTATAAACCATAGACGAAATAACGTAACTTCCCTGTAACATACAGGAATCTAAACAATTTACTACCGGTTCGGACTCAAACTCTCAGTACCCTGCAACGCCATGCACTCAGAACAATAAAAATGTCTATTAAACGTAAGGTCACTAACTAACAAGTAATTTTTAGTTAATGAGCTTATAAGTACCCATAGAAATGGCTCAGTCGCAGTCATTGAGACAGCACCTCCTAATTTCAAATTCATCCAAATCACTAGAGCTGACCAGAGAGGCGATGGAATAGCTGCTGTCTTCTCTGATATCTATATCTGCAAGGAAATCCTCCTCAGAGAATTCACGTCTTTTGAACACCTTGCGATATCTATAAACGCCAGTGGCCCGATTTTAATCATCGCTGGCTATCGGCCACCAAAATCAAAATGGGGCTTCCTTGATTAATTCTCTGAGATACTGTCCAAGGTCTCCACTGATTATGATTGTGTAATTATCTCAGGTGATTTTAATATTCATGTTGACAATCAAACAGAGCCAGATGCTCAACACTTCATTACCCTATTAGAGGCATTTGACCTCACTCAGCACATTTCTGGACCCACCCACAATAAGGGGCATACTCTGGACTTTGTCATATCAAAAGGACTAAATATCACTGTACCTTATGTCATGGATGTTGCTATTTTAGATCACTGTTGCATTTTCTTTGATGTGTCTGTTCTTCCTGTACAACAGAGGGGTACCCAAACCATTAAAAAATGTATCATTAACAATAATACCATTGAAACATTTAAGAGAATTGTAATGAGTTACCGCTGTTCAAGGCATCATAAACTGAGGATCCTGTGAACAACTTAAACTCCAAAATACAAAACATCATTGATAAGATTGCACCTGTTAAAACTAAAAACATAGAAAAACATAAAGCCCCCTGGAGAAATGGAGCAGTTATTAGGCAGCTTAAGAGAGAGTGTTGCCAGGCAGAACGAAAATGGAGAAAGACAAATCTTCTGGTTCATCATGAAATTTACAAGGATAGACTCAATCGATACAATATAGAAATTAAACAGGCCAGACAGTCTTTCTTCTCTAAAATCATTAATGAAAACCTCAACAACAGTAAAGTGCTCTTCTTCACTGTTGATCGACTTATTAATCCACCATCTACATCCCTGTCAGAGAAGCTCTCCACTGAAAAATGTGAGGAGTTCGCTTCATTCTTCAGTAACAGAATTATAGCTATCAGACAGAATATTAGTGCCTCAACATCCAGAAATGAACCTACCCTTCATTTCCCCAGTAATATGACTGCTGCCATGTCTCATTTCGTCTTCTTAGACATGAAAACACTGGACGATATTGTTGGTCAGCTCCAGTCCTCCACCTGCTGCCTGGCCCTCTCCCTACCACATTTTTTAAAACAGTTTTTAACTGCCTAGCACATGAGGTATTTAGACGGCTCTCTTCAATCAGGTATATTCCCTGCAGCATTTAAAGCAGCTATCATTTAACCACTCCTGAAGAAGAGCAATCTCAATGCAACAGTTATTGCCAACTACAGGCCCATTTCCAACCTGCAGTTTCTCAGCAAAATACTTGAAAAAACAGTTTACCTTCAGCTTAACAACTATCTAACCTCAAACAGCCTTTTAGACACCTATCAATCTGGCTTTTGACCTCAGCAAAGCACAGAAACGGCACTTATTAAAGTTCTGAACGATCTACACAAACACTGATGCTAAAAAACTATCTGTTCTTCTGCTCCTGGATCTCAGGTGCCTTCGACTCTGTTGACCATCAGATTTTAATAGCGAGATTACTAAAATTAGTTGGCCTATCTGGCCTGGTTCTAAATTGGTTCAAAACCTCCCTACAGTACAGGCATTTCTTCGTGTCCATTGGAGATTTTGTGTCAAAAAAAGTAGACATTTTATGTGGAGTGCCCCAAGGTTCGATTCTGGGCCCATTATTGTTTAACCTCTATATGCTTCCACTGGCACATATTGTAAAGAAACACAAAATAAATTACCATAATTATGCAGATGATTCACAACTGTACCAATCCCTATCTCCTGATGACCAACTCCCCATACACTCCCTCACTCAGTGTATTAAAGATATTAATGCATGGATGTCAAAGAACTTTTTACAACTGAACAAAGACAAAACAGAAATACTCAGCTTTGGTGCAAAGGCTCAAAGACAGAAAATTGCAGCTCATCTTAGTTCTGTCCCTGGAGAGCAAGAATGAAGCCAAAAATCTGGTTGTAATCATAGACGCCAATCTAAATTTCAAGAGCCATATAAATCAAATCACAAAATCAGTCTTCTACCATCTAAAAAACATTTCAAAATTAAGAGGCTTCCTGTCAAAAGCAGATTCCGAAAAATTAATCCATGCATTCAGAACGAGTAGATTGGACTACTGTATTGGCCTATTCACCGGCCTCCCGAAATCAGCTGTGCAGAGGCTAAAGTTAATCCAAAATGTGGCTGCACATGTTCTCACTGGGACAAAAAAGTTTGAACGTATCACACCTGTTCTTAGATCTCTACATTGGCTCCCCATCAAAACTAGAATTGATTTTAAGATTCTGTATTCTGTACTTGTATATAAAGCTATAAAGAGCCTTGCACCTCAGTATATAAAATAAATGCTAATTATACACACAACAGCAAGAACACTCAGGTTCACAGGCAGTGGCCTTTAACTATCCCTCGTACCAACTCTAAAGCAGGAGAAGCTGCTTTCTGTATCTATGCCCCAAGTTAATGTAACAGCCTACCAAGGGACCCGAGAGAGGCCCCCACACGGAATACATTTAAAAGCAGGTTAAAAACCTTGCAGTTCGCTACAGTCTATGACTGACCGACTGACGTCTGTCTGTCTGTGTTACTGGTGCTGGTGCTGTGGCTGCTGCTAACCTTATACATAAATTTAACCCTCGCTTACCTTATGGCTAAAATTAAGCATCTCTAACCCTATGCCCTAACTTAAACACCTCAAACCTTATACCTCGACTTAACCGTCTCTAAAGTGAGTGACTTCTCCAGTTCCGGTGAGAGCCACCACTTCCGGTTCCGGTGACTTCTTTGCGTGTGCGTTGCTGTTGTCATTTTTGCTGTTGTTTTTTGTTACTGCTGCTGGAGTTGATATTGCTACTGCGGTTGTTCTTTTGTGGCTGCTGCTGCTACTGCTGCTATTCCTGTTGCTGTTGTTGTAGTTTCTGTTACAGTTACAGGTACAGTAGCTGCTAGTGTTGTCATTTCTGCTGGTGGTGTTGTTGGTGCTGCTAACCTTATACCTTAACTGGTGTTGTCGTTGCCGCTGCTAACCTTCTACCTAAACTTAACCATCTCTAACCTTATACCATAATTTAAATATCTCTAACTTTGTACCTCAACTCAACTTTTCGAACATCTCTAACCTGAGTGACTTTTCCGGTTCCGGTGAGAGCTACCAATTCCGGTTCCGGTGAGAGCTTGCGTGTGCGTTGCTGTTGTTGCTCCGGCTTTTGTTTTGCTGTTGTTGCTGCTGGTGTTGATGTTGCTGCTATTTCTGTTGCTATGGTTGTTTCTGTTGTGATATTACACTTAGAGGATCATAAGAAGGGTGTGTTTTCAGAGAGAGAGAGTCCTAAGGATCTCCCTTTTGATTGAAAACTTGACCCGTAACTTAGGGCCGCTAATTAAAGGACCGTGACTGGATTAAGATGAGAGGGTGCACACAGTTGAAATTTCTGTTTCTGGTGAGGGCTAGCACTTCCGGTTCCAGTGACGTCCTTTCTGTGCTTTACTTTGTTGAGATGAGATGGTACACACTGTTGACGCAATATATATGAGATTTCTGGTTCTGGCTCTGGCTCAGTGACGCACTGCTCTGTGGTGCACGGTGGCGAATCACTCAGAGGAAGACATTTCGATAAAATAATTTTTTTAGACAATATTAAACTAGGCAAATATTTTTTCTTTGGTACAATTGATGTGCGAGGGAAAAATGATTACAATCAACTATTTTGTCAATTCTAATATGAAAGAATCAGATCACACGTGGCCTGTTTACCTTCTATAGAGATGGGGGACACCTAGAAGTGCATTGTCATGCAACCCCCATTCGGCCAGGTCAAGGTTGCAAGTACCTGTTATTTACATTCTAGGAAGGGGGGGCACCCAGGAAGACAGTTAAGGGGGAGGCAGACTTGTCTGAGACCTCTGACCCAAACCACACCCTGTTTCTACTGTATAAAGCCTCCTGTCTTTCTCTGTGATATCAGATTGATCCCAGCGCTGCTTTGGAGCAGTACTGAATCTTTCTCTTTATTCTGCAGAATAAATAATCTTGGATATTCTCAGTTTTTGTCTTCTTGTAGCGGGCAGATTAACCTCACCGATCATTGCGGAAGAATTTCCTTAACAGTTTGGGGTTGTCGGCAGGATCTCTGCTTGCCTCTGTTGGACCTCTTCATGCCCAGGTTGTGTGCACAACGGCAGGCAGGAACCGACCGTAGAGACATCCGAGAAGGAGTCGTCTGGCATGACTGGCAGATCCAGCAGAGAGCAACACGAGATCTTGGAACAAATTAAGGTGAGGACTAACTGAGATATTGTCGATCGAGAAGATCGAAGTAGAAGCTATTTGGGATTAATAGCTCTGAGTTATTTATTAATTTATTTTTACTCAGAAACCATACCCCTCACATAGAAGTATGGCCTGTTACGTGCGGCGTAATCAGGAAGGGTAGTGGAAATATCAGTCTAAAGAACTGTGGATGTGGCCAATATTGTATTGATCGAGATGATCGTGGGTTTTTTGTTGTTTATGTATTTTTTTAATTTATTTTTTATTATTTATTCAATAATAACTCAAACATTATTGAATACATAATAACTAGAGTATTGTTGATCCCTCCTAGCAAAGCGTTGGGAATAGGTAAGAAACTTCTGTTATTGTCAAGATTACATTAGATTAATTAATAAATAAAGTAGGTTTCTTTCTTTGTTTTCCTCCTCGCAGAAGCGTTGAGGGAAGGTGAGAAACTCATTCCAGAAAGGTTGCTCAGTGAACAAGAGACGGGAGCATGCTGTGATCTCGCGAGAAGGCGGAAGCGGAAGTGAGTAGTGAGTGAATACGCAACATGGCGGCACCCTGCTACACTAACACACATGCAGCTCCACCTCAGACAAAATAACAAAGCGAATTGCAAATAATAATTATATATACACAGTATGGATAAAAAAAGTGGAAGACCTCGAGGATTATATCAATTTTTTTTATAACAAATACTTGATGGAAGACGACCAGGACCAACTCAGCAACGGACACAGACAATCTCATACCAGGTGCTGTAGAGGTTAGAGACTTGGATGAGATTAACAAGAAGCTGGACTTGCTTGGTGCATTTCTCCGAGACATTACCAAGATCAAAGCCAACCTTGATTTCCTGCACCGCACGGTCGGCGAGATGCAAAAAGACAACACGAAACTAAAAACCTTTGCGAAGCGTCTCACAACGGAGATGGAAGTTGTAAAAAAATAAAATAAAACATTGAAAGAGACTATCCTGGATATACAATCCATAAGCATGCAGGACAACCTCATCTTGATGGATCCCAGAGAACAACACTGAGTCCCCAGAAAATATGGTGAAAGACTTTCTCCGCACCGCCCTGAAACTCCCGATGGACACCGTGAACCAGACCACCTTCCACCGGGTTCACTGGGACACCGCATGAGGAACCGTCTCGGCTCCATTATTGCCAAGTTTGAGCACTTCAAGCACAAGGAGCTGGTTAAAAGCAAAGGACGGGAGCTGAAAGGAACCACGCTGGGTATGAACGATCAATTCTCCTGGGAGATCAATGACCGATGAAAGGTGCTGTATACCGTCCTGAAGGAGAACCGGCAGAAGGGGAAACGTGTGTCGATGGTTGTTGATAAACTATATATAGACAGTCTGTTATACTGAGACTCCTCCACCACACCCTGGATAGTTTGATGATTATGTATTCTTGTAATTCTGGTTATTATATACTGCAAGAGGTAGGAATAGGCATGCTATCTATGTCAGGATTTAAAATATGGCTTACTCTCATCCCACCCTCCTAATTCCCCCTCCCTACTTCTCTCATCATCTCACTTCCCTAATCCCTATCTCCTCACTTCTCCCATCACTGTCTCTCTATTATGTCTCTCACTTAATGCATGTCTAATACGGCAATGTTCTATGTTTATTTTTGTCTACTTGTCATTTGTTTGTGTAGTTATGTATCCCCACAAACTTCCTACAATACTATGGCAGTGAAAAGGAATGTAACGGAGGGAATCCCAGACTTATCTATGGTAAAGCATGGGTACGGTAGTATAGCTATTGTTTTGGATGCACTGTGCCATCACCCCCTAACTAACTTCAATGACACCCATTAAGTTTGTTAGTTGGGATGTGGGAGGCTTGGGCTCACCTGCTAAACATAGCAAAATCTTAACTCACCTCACCAAGATGAACCCCAGCTTCTGTCTACTGCAAGAAACCCACCTCACTGCATCTGAGCACCTCAAACGGGTTAATCACATATATTCCACATCATTCAACTCAACAAATTATTGTCTCTATATTGATCAATAAATGTATCCCATATCAAAATAAAACCACAATATCAGACCCAGAAGGCGTTACATAATGATCAATGGGATTTTAGGCAACATCAAATTAACCATAGCTAATATTTATGGTCCCAATGAGGATGACCCAAATTTCTTTCACAATATATTTTCAAAACTCTTAGAATTCCCTGAATCAATTATTATATTGGGAAGAGACTTCAACACAGTAATGGATCCAAGTTTACACTGTTCTCAAGCCAGAAATATTCACAAAACCAACAAACAATATATGAGTGATTTTGCTCTTAGGGATTGTTGGCAATCAAATAAATCACATTCTAGAGAAAACACATATTTTTCACCAAAGTTTCTCTAGAATCAACCTTTTCTTGACAAGGAGCTCTGCAATGTCCAAAATCACTAATCCTGAAATCCACCCTATTGTAATTTCCGATCACGGGCCGATTAGTTTTAACCTGATAAATGAAACAAACCGGAACCCTCTTGGCAGGTGGGAGTTCAACACCTCACTTTTAACAGATAAAGAATTTAACCATTTATTTTCCAGAGAATGGACTTCCTTCATTGAACTGAATAACTCCCCAGAAATATCACCATGTTTACCTTGGGAAACAGCTCATGCAGTTCTAAGAGGTAGTATTATTTCATTCTCCACTCACAAGAAAAAGAAAGGGCAAGAATGCCAAAATAATCTCTAACAGCTACTAAAGGAGTTGCACTCCCAACAAGCCCACTCATCCACTAAGCGAATCCGAAATGAGATCCGGATAATTACATCTCAACTTGATACTATCATCCATCAAAAGACACAATTCCTTATGCAACGAACGAGAAGATTATTTTGAATTCCGTGACAAATCAGGTACATTTCTTGCCAATCAACTGAAACGCGATAGAGAAAAATCACTTTACATTTACATTTAGTCATTTAGCAGACGCTTTTATCCAAAGCGACTTACAAGGGAGAATAACATTCAAGCTACATTGCGACAGAGATTAGTGTAACAACAACATTCGTGTAACAATATATACTGCAAGGTGGTGCTAAGTAATTGTAGGTTAGGACAGGAGGTACTCACTGAAGAGCTGGGTCTTCAGGTGCTTCTTAAAGACAGAGAGGGAGGTCCCCGCTCTGGTCATTTTTGGCAGCTCGTTCCACCAACGTGGAACTACAAATGAGAATAGCCTGGATTGCCGTGGCTGTATGGCCGGCAGAGCCAGGCGACGCTCATTTGACGAGCGCAGCATCCGGGGGTCAACATGTGCTCTTACGAGAGCATTTAAGTAGCGGGAGCATTCCCAGCAATCACTCTGTAGGCCAGCATAAGAGACTTGAACTTGATGCGGGCGGCTACAGGTAACCAGTGGAGCTCGATGAGCAGCGGAGTGACATGTGCCCTCTTTGGCTGGTTGAACACCAGTCGCGCCGCCACATTCTGTATCATCTGTAGTGGCTTCACCGCACAGGCCGGCAAGCCTGTTAAGAGGGCGTTGCAGTATTATAGCCATCAAAGATTCCCAGGGTAGAATAACATACTCTCCGCAAGACATCAATAACATATTAAGAGACTTTTATAATAACCTATATCACTCGGATAATGAATCTAATATATCAAACATTCACTCATTCCTTGATGATATTGACCTTCCTAAACTTTCGATGGATAACTCAGGAAAGCGCTTTTCTTTATGTTCAACAATTCGTCACCTGGATAAGATGGCTACCCAGTGGAATTTTATAAACACTTCTGGCCACTTATCTCCCCATTATTAATCAGAATGGTTACAGAGGTCAAGTCAACCTCCACCATGCCTCTGCACATGAATACTGCTCTCATTTCGGTTTTGCTCAAACCCAATAAGGACCCAACCCTCACCTCCAGTTATAGACCCATAAGACTTATTAATTGCAACCTTAAGATTATAAGTAAAACACTAACCAACAGAATTGAAAAAGTAATTCCATTTATAAGTCACCCAGACCAAACAGGCTTTGTCAAAGGCACTCATCCAGCAATATGCATCGTTTATTCAGTCTGATCAGCATATCTCAAAGGAACAACTTTAATACTACTATTGCCTCTTTGGATGCCGAAAAAGCATTTGACAGAGTTAATTGGACATATCACATTTTAATTCTCAACAAATTTGGATCAGAATCCTCTACCACTCTCCATCTGCTTCTGTCATCACTAATGGTTACACTTCGCAGCGTTTCACTCTACAACGCAGCGCAAGAGAAGGATGTCCGCTCTCCCCTTTACTATTACTATTACTACCATCTTTATTGAACCCCTTGCAACCCCTAGTAATATTGTAGTCATACAAACAGGAAACTCTGTTCACAAAATCAGTTTGTATGCAGACCATATCTTGTTGTACATACGGAACCCAATCTCATCCCTCCCGGAGGTGTTCAATCTTATATCTAAATTCTCAGACTATTCAATAAATTGGACTAAAACCACAATTTTAACAAACAGTGGGGGGGACTGCAATGCTGCAAACAGAAACTTCCCTTAACCATCACAAACAGCAATATTAGATACCTTGGTATTGATATCTCCACCAATCTGTCAGATTTGTTTACCCTTAACTTCACTCCATTGCTCAAATCCATTAAAGAAGATTTCATTCGATGGAACAACCTACCCATCTCACGAATTGGTAGGATAGCAGCAGTGAAAATAAATATACTTCCAAAAATAAACTCTGTACTTTCAATGACCCCAGCGCAGCCAACAGTACATTGGTTAAATACTCTAGAACTTTTTTGGAAATACAAGAAACCGAGAATCAACCTAGCAACACTACAGAAAAACAAAGACGGTGGAGGCCTAGCAACCCCAAACTTAAGATACTAGTATCTAGCAAACCTCCCATTCCTTACTGAATCAATAAGGAAACGTAATTGCTTTAAAAACCCATT
Source organism: Zeus faber (assembly GCF_960531495.2). Lineage (NCBI taxonomy): Eukaryota > Metazoa > Chordata > Actinopteri > Zeiformes > Zeidae > Zeus > Zeus faber. The sequence continues at coordinate 32,406,110 of NC_137195.1, forward strand.
TATGGCAACAACTCTGTCAGCCTGGTGTAAATTCCTCAAACTCAGTGGTCACACTCTATCTCCAAACAAATTCACACCAATTTACTTCTATCCTTACCAACCTTAACCAAAAGGTATAATATCGGTGGTCACGACTTCCTTCAATTACAGCAGTCTCTAAAAGTTCAAATCAAATTGACGAACAACATCCATTACCACCACAAATGATTGAACATCTCACTGATATCGGTCACTTGAAAAATCCCTTTTCCAGAATAAACAAACTTTCATTTAAAACAGATGACACCTTATCTTTACCTACAATGAATGGGGAAGAGACCTTGCTGTTCCCACCGATATCAACCTGTGGAAGCTTATTTGCAACAATATCTTTTCTATGACCCGCAACGCCAAAATGCAACTCATCCAATTTAAGAACTTGCACAGAGCCCATATCACGGAACACAAAATGGTCATAATGGGTTTTGTGGATGAAGACATTTGCTCTCACTGTTCCCTTGATACCAGAGATGACTACTTTCATGCCTTCTGGCTCTGCCAACCTATCCCAGCATTGTGGACCAACATCAACAAGAAGCTATCAACCCTTCTAGGTCGCAGCATTAGAGTCTCCCTGTCTCTATGTCTTCTGGATGACCTCTCCTCAGTCGACCCACCACTTAAACACCACCAACCCATTTTGATCGCCTTAACAATTGCCAAGAAAACAATATTATTCAATTGGAAAAAGAGAGATAATCTCACCACATCCCAATGGTTGCAGTTATTAATAGATTACATCTCAATGGAAAAACTATTGGCAATATCCAAAAACCATGTTGATTAATTTAATGAAATATAGGCTACTACTTTTATCACTAACATAACTCCATCATATTATATTCGAGTCTTCCTAGGTTGGTGCAATGTCATGGGGGGGCGTGCTTCTCGGGAGTACTTGCAGCTGGCGTCCGGGTCGCCCGCCCCACAGGCGGGTTGGCTGGGCTTGTGTGTCCTTCTGCGTCACTTTATGGGGGAGGTGGTCCGTCGTGCCGGGACTGGTTAGGCGTTCCGTCCGGTTCTGTCAACGCGGGGCTCACCATGTTGCCTCCTTCGGTGGGGGCGCTGTCCCCTGTCGTCACACCTGCTGGGGTTCCTGTCCTCTGGTGCTCTCGGTGTGCGGGGCACTCGTCACTGGGGGGTTGGGCTGTGGGTGGGGGTGCCGTCTGCTGCCCTCTGTTCTGTGGTCGGCTTGCTCGGCAGCTGGGAGCTGACCAGTGGCCTGATGGGCACAGAGCAGTCGGCCATGCGCCGTCGCCGCACCTGTGGCTTATCGCTGTAGGTTGGCTGCCCCCAGGTTCGGGAGGTGTGTGTGCTGGGGCATGGTTGGGTCCAGGGGGAGGGGGTCCGCGTGGTTGCTCCCCGGCCTTCTGCACCCCTGGATCGATCCAGTCGCGATTGGCCTATCTCTCCCAGTGCCAAAACACCGAGGGCTTGCGGGATGGGCGGGGTGCAAGCTATGTGGGTGGGGATGTGGTGGGCTGCTGCCATCTTGCCTGTCATGCTCCTGCCCAAGCGTGCTTCTCGTCAGTCCCAAAATTTGAATCCTACTCAAATTACCTTAGAACACAAACACTCACACACCAATCCGAACAACACTCCACCGGACCGGGGTCTGCGGGGCAGGATGGGTGGGAGTGATTCGGGTTTTGACTTGCCTGAAGGACTCGCACCCCAAACCTCGCAATTTTAACTGCAATTACCAACAGCACACATTGAGCACTGGGGTTTTCCGGGGTGGCCGGTCGCTGGTGGGTCGGTGTGGTTGGCCGATGGGGTGGTTGGGTGGGCCCCCTGCTGGCGGGGCTGGAGTCTTGACTTCTTGCACCTGGTGGCTTAGGATGTGCTGCGACCTAATACCGACCTTCTACACCAGTACCAATAGGGAAAAGTCATGTACACTCACCGGTGGTCATCACACACACACACACACACACACACACAGACACACACACACACACAGACCTCTCCTCCCTCATTTACAGCCATGACTATGACAGGAAGAGGCCACATGACCAGTTGTAGTCCCAGTTTCCCTGGACCAAATTAACTTTTTCAAGACATGTTGTCGTCCAATGTTTATGCTTTTGGGTAAATCTTGTTTGTTTCTATGTTTATTTGTCTCACCCTTGGTGATTCTCCCCCTCTTGGAGTAGTGATCAGTTGTTTACAGACCCAAACATGATAAATATTTTTCCAAAGAGGGGGGTTGGTGGTGCTTCTCTATAGCCAAAAACTGTGCTCTTGTCATTCCACAGGTCATCCACAGGACAGAGTTATTGCAGCAGTTCTTGATGATTTAAGAATGAATAGAGAGTTGCATTGCAGATTGAGAACTTGAACTCCACTTGCAAAAAACTTTGCACCCCCAAAAAAACAAGAAAGGCTGCTCTAAGGGACACTCCACAGCTCTGGGGGAAAAGATTGTGGAGCGGTAAAGACAGAAAAAACAAGGTAAATTAGAGACGGTGGGGATAGGTGCTTGATGGACCAGCTCAAAGAAAAAAATTGTCTGTTAGCTGCATCCAGGAGTGAATACTGTGAATACAGTGAGACTGCATGTAACCTGCTCATTGAAAAAGAAAAAGACTTTCAGTGTTGCGGCAAACAAGTTCAGGGAGAAAGGAGTATTTGCACTGAGGAATTTTCACACCCCTACTTGGTGGAGGAGGGCTCCTAGATGCACGTCGTATCAGTGTCTCTCAGTCTTCCTCAGTTCCGCCCGACTCCACTCGTTAGCTGAGCAGCGGTCCGCTTGCTTGTCACTTTCACATAGCAGCTTTTTCGTGGTGTAGATAACTACTGCAGGTGCGTCTAATCAGTCAATCAAATCAGTGTCAGACCATGACATGACATTGATCTTAAAAGGAAACAACTTCTCCTTGATTACTCTTGAGAGCTACAGAAGGCATCCCTGAACCCCTCTTCTCCGGTTTGAATTACTTTATGTTTAGTTTCCCGCTAAACGGCCCAAAAATGTGTTTCTGTGCTTATGGGGTCATTTTTGAGTTGCTACCTTTCTTATTTTTGAGTTGCTCTACCCCTGACTGTGTCGTTATATGTTAACTTGAGGTACCTTCGAATCTCCTCTAATTTTACCGGTTGACAAGCATGGCAGGGGTTGTTTTCCTTAAGTAACATTTTCCACAATTAGTAAATAACATCTTGTTTTGAATTCCGATTTGAAAAATGTTATTCCTCCCATCTTCATAGCATCAGGTTTTGGCATTAACAAATACAAATATAATCTAGATATGAAGGAATATGAAGCCTATCTGAATTAAATAGTACATTTAAGTTGGAATTAGTCAATTATTGTTTTATTCTGTCTTTGTAAATAAACAATCACTGCATGCAAAAAAGGGCAATGTTACGTTGGCGACAAAAGGATACATGAGTGAACCCATATGGGCTTTTATTCATATCCGCCTAAACCAAACAGTGAGTTTTGGTTTCACAGACCACTTGGACCGTAAGCTGTTATAAGTCTGAGCTGCAGCATGTTCTGATTCAGTGAGTTGCCGGCGCGCAGTGTTCCACTTTCAATAAAGAAAGCTGGCCTGGCCTATTGTCAAGTTAGATAAAAAGAAAGCACTAGCTTAGTAGTACATCTGCCATCACATACCACCTTGATGTTACTGGGGTTGCCATGGCGGGTTGCTTCTTTATTCTGTCAGAAATTCAAAACACACAACTAAGGGAGAGAGAAAAACGCTTGCAATGGTGTAACAATTAGCATCTCAAAATATGTTTACAAGAGAAGGTTTGTTTCACTGATATGTCTAAACTCATTTCCAGGGATATTTAATCCAATTAACAAGTATTATATTTACATTTATAATATTATATATATATATATATTTATTATAATATTTATGTTTGAGGCATATAGGAATTTATGTCCAGCTAAAACAGAGGCCATATTACTCTAGTACTCGTCGGAGACCCCGTCCATTTCCACGTCCTCCGCTAAATGGGCCACGTGATCCTTATCGGAGTAGTTGGAGACCCCGTCCATCTCCTCGTCCTCCGCTAAATGGGCCACGTCCTCATCAGAGGAGGGACCCCCAGGGTCGACATCCTCCGCCTCTGAAACATCGCTGGAGGACGCAGACAAGGGAGGTGGTGGGGTCTGCGGTCGGGAGGGTTGACCCGGTCTCGAGGGATGGTCAGGATGGCGCTGATGGAACCTCCTGATGAGCGTGTGGTCCAGAATGTGCCTCGCAGGGACCCAGGACCTCTCCTCCGGGCCGTAACCCTCCCAATCCACCAGGTACTGCAGGCCTCTCCCACGCTGGTGGGAACGTAGGAGACGACGGACAGAGAAGGCAGGACCCCCGTCAATGAAGCGCGGAGGAGGCGGGGGAGGCGCCAAGGGGACCAGAGCACTCTCCCGGACTGGCTTGACCTTGGACACGTGGAAGGTGGGATGGACGCGCATGGACCTGGGGAGCTTGAGCCGCACTGCCACTGGTTTGACGACCTTCTCGATCTTGAATGGACAGATGAACCGAGGAGCCAGCTCCTTAGAGTCCACCTTCAGGGGGAGGTCCCGGGTGGAGAGCCAGACCATCTGGCCGGGCTGGTACTCTGGGGCCTGGGAGCGGCGACGGTTGGCGGCAGAGGCGTTGCGGCCAGCGGCTCGGAGGAGGGCGGCCAGGGCCCGGGTCCAGGTCCTGCGGCAGCGGCGAATGAAGGCCTGGACGGACGGACAGGAAGCCTCCTTCTCAAGGGCCGGGAACAGAGGCGGTTGGAAGCCGTAGGCACACTGGAAGGGTGAGAGGCCTGTGGCCGAACTGGTCAGGGTGTTGTGGGCATATTCCACCCACAAAAGCTGCTCGGACCAGGACGACGGGTGTTGTGATGTCATGCAGCGAAGGGCCGTCTCCATCTCCTGGTTCTTCCACTCTGTTTTGCCGTTGGACTGGGGGTGGTATCCTGAAGAGAGGCTGACGGTGGCCCCCAGGAGCGCACAGAACTCACTCCAAAAGACAGATACAACATCTACCGGGATGCCGTGGAGGCGGACGACGTGGTACAATAATAGCCTGGCGGTGCCCTTGGCCGACGGGAGCTTCGGTAGAGGCACGAAGTAAGCCATCTTGCTCAACCGGTCCACCACGGTCAGGATGGTAGTGTTACATGACATTACATTACATTTAGCAGACGCTTTTATCTAAAGCGACGTACAATTATCCAAACACCGACGGACGCAGTCATCAGGAGCAATTAGGGGTCTAGGTGTCTTGCTCAAGGACACTACAGCATGCTAGCAGGAGGAGCCTGGGTTCGAACCAGCAACCTTTAGATTACTAGACGACCAGCTCGACCTCCTGAGCTACCGTCCCATGAGCTACCTCTTGAGCGACCGTGTTGCGGCTAGACGGTGGCAGAACGGTAACGAGGTCCACAGAGATGTGAGACCAGAGGCGATGAGGAACCGGCAGTGGGTGTAGGAGACCAGCAGGAGCAAGAAGAGAGGGATTGTGCTGGTTACAGGTGGGGCAGGCATTGACGAACCTTCGGACGTCCTCACCCAGGGAGGGCCACCAGAAGCAACGCTGGACGACCTCCTTCGTCCGCTGGATCCCCGGGTGGCAGGTGAGTCGGGAGTTGTGGGCCCACTGGAGAACCTCGGACCAGAGGTCAGGCAGGACGAACAGACGGTCGGGCGGACATGCGCTGGGTCCAGGTTGGTCCTGGGCGGCGGCTCTAACCTTCTCTTCCACCTCCCAGGTGAGTGTGGCAACTAGACGGGAGGACGGTAGAAGGGTGTCAGGGTCAGCAGCGTCTTCCTCCTCCTCCTGGAACTGCCGGGACAGGGCGTCAGGTTTGATATTGCGTGACCCCGGCCGATAGGAGAGGGAGAAATTGAACCTGGTTAGGAAGAGCACCCAACGGGCCTGACGGGAGTTCAGTCTCCTGGCGGACTGGATATACTCCAGGTTCTTGTGGTCGGTCCACACCAGGAACGGCAGCTGGGTTCCCTCTAGCCAGTGTCGCCACTCCTGCAGGGCCAATTTGACGGCGAGAAGCTCCCTATTCCCGATGTCGTAGTTCCTCTCGGCTGGGGTTAAACACCTGGAGAAGAAGGAGCAGGGATGAAGCTTCTGGTCGGAGGCGGTTCTCTGGGACAGAACAGCTCCAACTCCCATGTCAGAGGCGTCCACTTCAACCACGAACTGCCGTTCGGTGTCAGGCAATACCAGAATGGGGGCTGAAGTGAACCGTGCCTTCAGGGCCAGGAAGGCGTCATTGGCGGCGGCGGACCACCGAAACGGCACCTACGAGGAAGTTAGGTCTGTGAGGGGGGCAGCCACCGTGCTGTAGCCTCGGATGAACCTCCGATAGAAGTTGGCAAAACCGAGGAAGCGCTGGACTTGTTTGCGGGTGCCAGGGGCGGGCCAGGTGGTGACGGCGGACACCTTAGTGGAGTCCATCTAGATGGTCCCCCTCCTTACGACGTACCCCAGGAAGGAGATGGACGGGACGTGAAACTCACACTTCTCCGCCTCCACAAAGAGTGAGTTCTCCAGGAGGCGCTGCAGGACCATCTGGACGTGGTGGACGTGCTCAGCTTGGGATCGGGAGAAGATCAAGATGTCGTCGAAGTACACGAAGACGAATTTGTTGAGCATGTCCCTGAGCACGTCATTGACCAGGGCCTGGAAGACGGCGGGGGCGTTGGTGAGATCAAAGGGCATCAACAGATATTCGTAGTGACAGGAGTGTTGAACGCCGTCTTCCATTCGTCCCCCTCTCGAACCCGGACCAGATGGTAGGCGTTGCGTAGGTCGAGCTTGGTGAACACCGTGGCCCCCTCCAGGAGTTCGAAGGCTGATGAGATGAGGGGCAAGGGGATTGCGGTTCTTGACCGTAATGTCGTTGAGACCGCGATAGTCAATACAGGGGCGAAGCGACTTGTCCTTCTTCTCCACGAAGAAGAAGCCCGCCTCCGCCGGGGATGAGGAGGGACGGATGATGCCCGCCGCCAGGGCATCGTTAATATAGGTGTCCATGGCCTCTCTCTCCGGGGCGGACAGGGAGTAGAGGCGGCCTCTCGGGGGGGTGGAGCCGGGTTGGAGGTCGATGGCAATATCGTAAGGCCTGTGCGGGGGAAGGGATGTCGCCTTGGCCTTGCTGAAGACCTCCCTGAAGTCGAGGTACTCGGCGGGGACCCCCAACATGTCGGGTGTGGAGCTGGAGCCGTTGGGTGGCTGAGGTGCGGCGGCTTGCTTCAGGCAGACCTGATGGCACGCAGGACTCCATCCCAGAATAGCCCCTGTGGTCCAGTCGAGGTGTGGGTTGTGATGCTGGAGCCAGGGGAACTTCAGGAGGAGAGGGTGACAAGGTGAGTGCAGGATGCAGAACTGTATCGTCTCGTGGTGGTTGCCGGACAGGAGCATGCGGATGGGCACTGTCTGATGGGTGACTGTCTCCAGGAGGCTGCCATCCAGGGCAGTGGCAGGTACCGGAGAAGACAGGAGAACTCGACCAACACCCAGCTGCCGTGCTAGGTTATCGTCGATGATTTTAACATCGGAACCAAAGTCAATAAGTATGGCGAGGGAATGTGAGCTTTGGGATAGGAGCAGCCGAGCCTGGCACAGGTTGGAGGGGGATTTGGAGGTGTGGCTCACCAGGACCTCCTCCCTCACTGGCTAGCCCAGCCCCTTTACCGGACACCCGGAAATTTGGTGTCCAGCTAGACCGCAGTAGAGGCAAAGGTTCCCCACCTGGCGTCTCTCCTTCTCCTCTGGGGTGAGGCTGGCCCGGCCAACCTGCATGGGAGAGGCCTCACTCGTGGGTTGACGGGCCAGAAGAAACTAGCTCATCCTTCACGAACTTGGCTAATCCCATCAAGAACGCGTCCATCTGGGCTGCCGGGTTCCACTCGCTCAGTCGAGCCTGGGTGCGGAAGTCGATCGCGTAATCGACCACGGAGCGGGACCCTTGACTGAGACCCAGGAGACCACCAGCAGCATCGGGACCTCGTGATGTCACCCCGAACACCTTGCGGAGCTGGGCGGCGAAGGCGTGGAAGGAGGAGCAGGCTGGTGTGCGTTGTTTCCACTCGGCCGTTCCCCACAGCCGAGCGTGGCCCGTCAGGTGATTTACGGTGAACGCCACCCTGGCTTCCTCGGAGGCGAAGGTGTGGGGCTGCAGAGTGAAGAGGATGGAACAGTTCATAATAAACAGACTACAGCCGTCTGCGTCTCCGGCGTAGCGTTCTGGAACCCCCACCCGGGGCTCCAGGGAGTACCCAGGCTGGGTCGGTGCTGGGGTAGGTGGGTCCGGGGAAACAGGCGGCGGGATGAACTGACCGAGAGCGATGGCGAGCTGCTGGACCTGGGTAGCTAGCGTGGCGAGCCCTTGCTCCTGGCTAGCCGCTGCTAGCCGAACGTCCGCTGAGGCGGAGGCTCGGACAGCCTCCTTCCCAGGCGTGCCAGCAACTCGGGGTTGTGTGCTGGGTCCATTGTTGGCCAAATTGTACTGTAACGGGTGTGGTTAGGACCCAATTGCAGCACAAAGACAGGCAGGGATATTTGGTAATGTCTTTTATTTGTAGAGCGGACGGAAGACAGGCAGGGGCAGGCAGGATACATCTTCGGGGACAGGCAGGTTCGATAACGAGGAGTGCAGACAGAAGACAGGCGGAGTGGCAGGCAGGATACGTAGTCGGAGCGAGGCAGAGTCGGTAGCGGGGAATCAGTCCGGAGAACACTGGAGAGTCTGGTGCAAGCATCGAAGACAATCTGGCAATGGGTGACTGGTGAGAGAGGTATATATAGTGGTTAGATTGCAGATCTGAAACAGCTGTGTGCGCAGGTGAATAGAGTTGGGCTAATGGGACAGGTAAGGAGAGGGAGGGGAAGGTAGAAGAAGGCGGAGGTCATGACACGCTGTGTGCCTGGATCCTGGACTTCCTCACAGCCCGGCCCCAGGTGGTTAGGCTGGGGAAGCACATGTCCAGCTCCCTCACCCTGAATACAGGATCCCCCCAGGTTTGCGTCCTCAGCCCCCTACTGTACTCCCTGTAAACACATGTTTGTGTGGCCAGGTCCAGCTCCAACACCATCATCAAGTCTGCTGACGACACCGTTCTTCTCATCACCGTGCGATGAGAAGGCCTACCGCGAGGAAATGGCTGACCTGTCACTCTGGTGCCAGGACAACAGCCTACACCTGAACATCAGCAAAACTATGGAGCTGATTGTGGACTTTTGGCGAGGATTACAATTGAGGACGTACACGCCATTGGTGATTAATGGGACTTCTGTCGACAGGGTGAGCAGCTTCAAGTACCTGGGAGTCCACATCACAGAGATTTTAACATGTACTTTACAAACAGACATTCTTGTGAGAAAGGCGAGGCAGCGTCTTTACCACCTCAGGCAGCTGAGGAAATTCCGGGTCTTGGTGAGGATCCTCAAGTCCTTCTACTGTGGAGCGGTGGAGAGCGTCCTGACAGGCAACATCACTGCCTGATTTGGGAACTGTACTGCTCAGGACAGGCGGGCCCTGCCGAGGGTGGTGCGTTCAGCTGAACAAACCACTGGAACCATCCTCCCCTCCCTGCAGGACTTATACACCAGGAGATGTAGTAACAGAGCACGCTGGATCATGAAGGATCCTCATCAGCCCAACAACGGACTGTTCCAGCTGCTGCGGTCAGGCAAGCGCCTCCGCAGTCACACAGCGAGAACAGAGAGACTGAGTCTGAGTTTTTTTCCCGCAAGCCATAAGAACTGTCAACGCTGACCTCACCAGGGGTCCTCACTGAGCCACACACATAGGCTCCACTACCTTACTGTACTGTATGTAGCATGCTGTACTGCATACTGTGTCACTGTTCTGGGTTGTTCGGTGTCACCGTATTGCTGCGCCGTACTGTTGTATACCGTGCTGTATTATCCCACAAACACCACCCCACCACCCCACTTTATTCACATGCACTTCAATGCACATATCTGTATATACATAATTGCCTATCCCATATACATTAGTCTATCCGTAAGTAATATTAAACCTATTCCCTTTATCTATTCCATTTAATTAAATTTTATTTTATGATATATATTTTTATTTTATTCTATAAGTATTTGACTTACTGTATTACGTTTTAGGAATCAGTTAGCTGGTCGAGTAGAAAGAAATTTTCCTCTGACATATTGTGTGTAATCACTGGGAGCATTGCATTACATTTCACTGCACATATATATGAAAGTATGTATATGTATGTGACGATTAAACCTCTTGAATCTATAGTGCTGCAGGAATGAGTCCTAAAACCTGGAAATGAGTTAGCATTTTTGCACTTCCTGTTCCCTCCTCTGGAAGTCAACGGGTTTTTGGCCTAAAATAAGGTCTGTGGTTAACACAAGCTTAAGAGATGTTCACGATTTGTTCCACAACATAAAATACAGTAAATTCAGTAAATACCCCACTCGTGAATCTTCAAGCTTTTACGTGTCTTAAAAAAAGCGGTTGCTAACAAGTGGCTAGAGAGGTTAGAGACTACAGAAGTTATAGATTACAGAGGTTGTCGGGGACATTAAACATCATCACGCCCGACACGGAAAGTCAACACACTAGTCCGCCTTTACAACCTCTAGCTGTGTTTATTCTCACCCTCTTGCATACTATTCTAACTCAAAATTTCCAGCCTTTTGTAGAAGAGGTAAGCGTGTGAAATCAAATCACAAGTTGGAAGCTTAGTGACGTTGAAGTCATGCGACCGTGGTGTAGTTCGCTTATAGCCTAACGTTAGCTTTGAACTTCTGGCGCTGGCATATACGCTTCAAAAATCATAGAAGTGGTGTTCATTTGTGAAGATTATCTTGCTGAACAAAACTTGTTAGTATCATGAACTTTTCTTTTGCCACAGAACTTATTTTCTGCACTAATCCAAAATCTTTGTCGAGGGAACCAGGGTGATGCTAACTTCCGGGTTGGCCTACAAAAATACATCCTCCCTGCAGCACTCTATACTAGACCGTGTTTTTCCTCCCAATTGGGCTGCTTTTGATCACATTGGACTGGAAAAAATAGTACTGAGCGGGTACATAAAATTTGGGCTGGTTTGTGAAATAACTGGTGGGTTTTTTTTCTCTTACAAGAGGAAGCAATTATGTCCCCACACCCCATTCCTGCAAATACAATAAATTAAAACTGTGTTCTTTTGGATAGATTGTAGTTTACTTAATTTAATTTTCCTTATTGAACGAAACAAAAGAAGCAGAGTGCGTGTCAAGGACACTTTTTCCGTCACACTTTTTGACTACCCGCTCCCACTCTCTTAAAGTATAATGCAGTCATTAATTTCCATTGCAGGGCTTGATGACTTCTTTGCGTTCAAATGCTGACGTCGGTCGTACAGCGCACTGACGTCATGACGCAGTCGGCGTGTCCGTAGCTTCCACCCTGTGTTACGTCGTACTTCGGCGAGACTCCCTCACTCTCTCCACCCTCTTCTCACGGTGCCAGGCTGGATGCCCTGCCCTTCCAGTGCAGTTCCTCCCGGCTTTGCGGCGACTTGACGGCCGTCTGTTCCGCTCGGCGGCTCTCCATAAACGTACTTGTCAGAAAGATTCCCCATTCATCATAAGGACCCAGAAAATAAATACCGATCACATGACGGGAATTCCTACAGGGGGGGTGAGTCTTTTTTCTTAATATTTATATTCCAATAATGCATTATTATTATTATTATTATTATTATTATTATTATTATTATTATTATTATTATTATTATTAACTGGCATTGTTTTCTGCCATTATTATCGGACAATTCCATCTGTATTTAAGTTTAGTTAAAAGTACCACGGAGCTACCAAAAGGGGTCACACACGGTGAAGACTAAATTGTTAAAGGCAATTAAAGCAATTTATAATAATGATAAATGCTATCCTAATCTAAATCATTAAGGTGACACAAAAGACATGTTAAAATAGAGAAGTCATTTAGATTTTGTTGTCCTAACCCTAACCCCATTAATTTAACAGGCGTGAAAAGCATACATATAGCCTTGTTATATTGTCTGTGTATGCCCTTGGGGTTTAAACTATTATTTATTTCGATTAATAGTCTGTTAATTGAGTCTCGATGGCATACAGTATATGCTTCGGTTGAGTAAGGCTGTTGTTTCCTCCAAATTATGGATTACGTTCAAGCAGAAACCACATTAAAGAGACGACTCCCTAATTGGGTTTTAACCATATATACCTGGAAAAAAAGAGGAAAACACAGTATAGATTGTTATTCAGTACCTTTGTGTCCTCTCTTTAAAGGACATTTTACAGTAGCCTACCAACAGTTGTGATCTTCCTCAAGCCTATTTGAATGTTGTGATGGTTTCTGAGGCGAAAAGTGGAAACATAATAAGCAAGAGGAATACATGAATCGGACGGTATACTGTAGGCTTTCGTGACCCATTATGTCATATATGATAATAAAAACATTGAACCGTAGGGCAGGGTTCTTACCAGATCGTTGAGATACTGTTGTGTTTGAATTTCGTCCTCAGAAATGTATGTACTGGAATACCTTGGAAATAGCCCCCTTTGTGCTTTTACAACATATATTATACCAGACGTACATTTAACCTTTTTAAATGTAGCTAAATAGGATGTGATTTAATTCACCATATCAGAACATTGCTCATTTTACACTAAGGTTTGAATGGTAACATAGGTAAAAACCTTGTTGTTAATCGCTTTTGGGTCGGCGGGTGTCGAGGGTAGAGGAAGGAGAAGAGGGAATGCGAGAGGACCAGAGAAATGGTGGAGATTTGTGATTTGATTATAGTAAGATGCATGAACATGTTGCAACTGTCACTGACTCACCACACAAGTGCTGTCGAATCTCGGCATGGGTGATGTCTGAATAAAACTGAGACCAACACTGAGATGGGGGGTTCAAGATGAAGGGAGAATTACACTTAAGTGTTGCAGAGGCGGACATGCCGTTTATATAACTCAACAGATCAAAGCAGGAAATTGTTTCGTTCGATCTGAGCGGGAGAAATTCCGGTGTTCGATGCACCTCGAGCGCCCTCGTGAACAGGATACAAGAGCGAAACGCGTCAATTTGTTTTGAGGGAATTATCGGATTGTAGCTGTTCCCAGTATCAAACGCAGTTCAACCCTCCAGCGTTTTCATTACAAAAAGGCCACTCTGTTCCTTTATGGGGTTCTTTGCTTCCCGGCAGTCACAGAGTACCTGCTGAGAAATATTTTTAGTAACCCTTTTTCACAGATTTTTGTGTGACACATATTGACAACCCAACGACATTTGGAGATTCAGCCAAGCCCCCTGTTCCCCCGTCCCCGATTAAGCTGCGAGATTTTAAATATTTGGCATTTAGAATCCGCTTTTTATACGAGTAAGAAAGATCTGAATATGTCAGTCAACTAGACAAATACATCAACATTTCAAGATGAAAAAAATAGCCTGAGGCAAATGAAACATGGCAATCCATTTAAAGATTTGAATCAACATGCGTCTTCCATCCCATTATACCTCTGGCGTTCTCCATTAATTACTTGTTTCACCAAGGTTCATTGCCCAGCACTTTGAAGGCTAGATCATGCTTCTCCATCTGCACGTAAGCCAGTGTTTCTCAAATAGTGGGGCGTGCCCTCCTGGGGGGGCTCGGAGCGATGCCAGGGGGGGGCGCTGTGACCCCGGGGAACATGCTTTTTTTTGCCGCAGGGAGTAGGGTTTTTTGCACCGAACAAGAGCACACAGCACAGAGCAGGAGATATGAAGTGCAGATAACAAACCCTTAAGAGACACCTTGGAAAAATATTTAACAGGGATGAAAAGAAAGGCGGAGAGAGTCGGAGATAATGAGACAAACGTAAGTGTCCCGAAAGCTAAGAGGAGGAAATATGACGAAGCGTATGTAGCGTCGTAGTGACTACGGTGGGAGACGAGGAAAAAGCCGTATGTTTACTGTGTCTAAAGATGTTGGCAGCGGACAGCATGAAGCCAAATAAATGAAGGCGTCACTTAAAGACACACCCCAATCACGCTGAGAAGCCGCTTGAGTTTTTTCAGCGAAAACGTGCCGAATATTGCCAACAATCGTCCCGCCTTGTGAATGCTACTTCAGTAAAGCAGCGAGCACTGTTAGCATCATATAAGGTGGCGTACCAAACTGCTCAGTGCAAAAAACCCCACTCCATAGCAGAGGAGCTGATACTGCCTGCAGCATTAGACATGGTCTCTGTCATGCTGGATGATGCAAGTGCCGCAAAAATAAAAACCATCCCTCCGTCCAATGACACTGTCGCCAGACGTAAAAATGACATTGCTAACGATCTTAAAGAACAGCTGGTTGATCAACTCAAAGACAAATGTTTTGCCTCACAGTTCGCTGAAGCAATTGACAGCAACAAAGACTGTTTGTTTATCGCTTATGTACGTTTTGACATGACGAACTCCGTGTGTGAGGATCTACTTTTTTGTAAATATGTCAGAGATGGAGCCACAGCTGAAGAGCTATTCAAAATGCTGGACTGCTTCCTGACTGAGAATGGGCTAAAGTGGGAGAACTGCATCGATGTTTGCAGTGACTTGGGGCACTCATCAAGAAGGGCCTCACCTAATACTGAGTGGACACACTGTGTTATACACAGAGAAGCACTGGCATCAAGGCACCTTTCCTCTGAATTAAGTGAGGTTATGACTGACATTGTAGGTGTAGTCAATTTAATAAAGACCAGACCACTAAAAACAAGAGTCTTGTCTGCGATCTTTGAGGAGATGGGAGCTGAACATCAAGCTGTGCTGTTTAACAGTGAAGCAAGGTGGCTGTCACCAGGAAAATTCTTGTCCCGGGTTAGATAAGAATGTTTTTGGAGCAAGAGCACAAGTCTGACCTCGCAGAAAAATTTAGTGATGAGAACTGCCTGGCAAAAGTGGCCTACCTGAGTGACATATCTGGAAAGCTAAATGAACTAAATCTACAGCTTCAAGGGAAAGATAAACACCTCCCTCAGGTCACAGACAAGATCAGCTCTTTCACTCGAAAGCTTGCAGTGTGGGGCAGGCGACTTGATGAAGAAAATACTTATTCATTCGAGAACCTGCATGAATTTGTTGACACTACTGACTATGATGCCACCTCAGTGATTCCATATATTAAGGAGAATATTTAATCACTGATGGGATTCTTTATAAAGTACTTCCCTGAATACAGTTCCCAATATGACTGGGTGAGAGATCCTTACAATGCACCAGCTCCAACTAGTTTCAGCTCTGCAGAGGAGGACCAGTTCATCGATATGACGTCTGAATCCACATTGAGACTGAGGTTCACATCACAGACACTGAGTGTAGAGAGGCAGTATCCACTCTTAGGGCAGAGGGCCGGTGGCATTCTTCTTCCTTTTGCAACATCTTATCTTTGTGAGACTGGCTTCTCTGCTGTTGCTGCACTGAAGACCAATTGCAAACCTGTTCTTAAACAGAGACAGGCACATCACTAAGTGAGGAAAAAATAAAAAATAAAATTGAATAAACAGTCAAAGGCAGCGTTGATGTAGTCTGGAAGATCGGTGCATGGTAAAACTTTTAATTTTTATTGCGTTATTGAGCAGGAGCTAAGAGTTGCAGTATAATGCTTCAAACCCCGCTTCGAAAAGCTGTGCACTGCAAAACGTGCTCATTGGAGCCATTGCTCGAATACTGCGTGTCGATTACGCACATTTGAGTATTTTTCAAGCTTATAGAGCTTGTACGCTATCACCGGGTGTCATGACATTTCACTGCATATATGTACAACCGTATGTATATGTATGTGACAAATAATCACTTGAACTTGAACTAATCCTGACTTCCTCATTTTGATAAAGAAAAATCAGCACAAATTGTTTTATTCATTTTTGTTTTATAGGTCAAAGTGTTTTATATAATTTGCTCCTGAGTTGATGTTGCTGATCAATTTGAATTTATTATAATTTATTGATTATATTTAATTTTATTTTTCGGTATCAAATGGTCAAAAAATGTTTACAGTTTAAATAAGGATTGACATTTTTTTTTTAATTTCAGGGACATTTATGCACTTAAAGTCTTTTCTGTTACAGACTAAAAAACAATGTTAATAAAGTTATTCTTTGTTGTAAGTTGATCTATATTGCTTTCTTTTTTCTTTTTTGCTTTCTTTAATGTTAATAAGGATACAATGTTATGCAGAGGTGTTCTTATAACAATTTTATAGACAAATGATACTATTTACAGTCGTGGCGGAGAGTTGTGGGCCGCAAAATGTTTACTTCTTCCGAGGGGGTGTGTAACAGAAAATAATTGAGAAGCTCTGACATAAGTGAACATGCACGACACGTTCGCGTGGCTCTTTGCTTTCATACCTGTATAAAATGGTAACGTGTCCACTAGGGGGTCCGTGTCACATTTAGTAAACCACAATGTACAGAAAACAGAATTAATCAGTTTTTTATGTTGTTTTTTTCCAAACTTTATTTGAAAAGTTTGGAACACAAAAAATGGATATGCAAATAACAACCAGTTTTCGAGCCTCATCCGCACGGCGCTTTTCTATCGGAACCATTTTCAGACAGGAAGTTGGAGAAATTCAACCAATCGTGGCGTGCAGGACTACACAACGTGTTCTTGAGATCAGGGAGGCGTGCTTACAGGGGGATGGAGATTAGAGAGGCGGCTGCACTGTGAGCCTCTGTGACCTGCGTTTACACATAACAGACACGTTTACGTTTATCTTTGCAGAAGTATAGTTCCTGCTTTACTGTCCCATAAGTTTTAAATACATACTTATGTGGTCAATGTTTTATTGTGCTAAAAGGTTATCTTCCCAAAGCCACTCAAACTTAAGCAGCTGACTGGGGAAGGTTTTTTTGAGTGATAACGGCCAAATAATTTTTCTGTCTATGCGGTGTGTGAAATTTTCCATTAATGGTTCGCCAGGGCCAAACACAGTTCTGCCTCTGTTTCTTTATGGCGCTTGTCGTCTGCCATTGTAAAATAACCTACAAAATAACCTGGTGTGGCACGGTGGCGCAGTGCATTGCACTGCTGCCTCACAGCAAGAAGGTCCTGGGTTGGATTTCCGCCTGGGGCGCTGTTGGCACCGTGCTCCGGGAGGGTTATCTCCCAAATAGAAGCCTTTCAGTGTGGAGTTTGCATGTTCTCCCCGTGCTCACATGGGGTTTCCTCCACCTAACGTCAGTAAGGACCCCCCCAAAAACATGCACACATCATCGTCTGACCAGCGATGGACACTCATCACCAGGTCCCCGGGCGCGTCCAGGAATGCTGCCCACTGCTCCTGGCAGTGACCCCGGTGGAAGGACAAGCCAGGATGGGTTAAACGCAGAGGCCTCATTTCACCGGCCACCATCCAAAGCATGTGTGTGTGCGTGCATGTGTTGTAGTGTGGTGTGCTGTGTGATGATTAAAGATTGTTTTTCTTGTTCTCGTTCTTCTACATCTAAAATAAAAACACACTGTTGTGACGTGCTGATCGCGGGCACCCCATCGCTGGTACACGCATCGTCAGTACCGTCAATCGCTCCCTCTCTGTGTCCCCCTCAGGGTGGCGCCCTATGCGGCCGCCTATATTTCCCATAGGAACAGCCGGCCCTGCGTGCACTGTTCAGCTTGAGGATAAAAGAAAATAGAGCGCATGGACAAACCTGATTCACTTAAGCGCACAAAGAGTATGTATGTGGAACACATACATGCGTGAAATATTTCAATAAATGATAATTTTATTTGAAATGATTTCCGCATACTGCAATTTTTTTTCTGTTAATTTTTGATCTGTTGATTTTCAGATTCGAATGTCATTTGCTTTTTAAAATTCGAGATCGAGAGATATTAATGATGAGAGTAATGTACTGACCACATACCTTATGTTGACATTTGTTAATTTATAATTTTTAATTTAAAAGCACAATTTCACTGAATGCTTTTACCTGTTTTTTGTTTTACTTCAAAATTGTGACTTTATCCTTTAAAATTAAACAGCACATTGTTATTTCTGTAAATTGTATATTTATTACCAAAGTATTTATCAGTAAAGTTAAGATGTTAAAATGGATAAA
This sequence comes from Zeus faber, assembly GCF_960531495.2. Classification (NCBI taxonomy): domain Eukaryota; kingdom Metazoa; phylum Chordata; class Actinopteri; order Zeiformes; family Zeidae; genus Zeus; species Zeus faber. The sequence continues at coordinate 32,424,238 of NC_137195.1, forward strand.
ATATTAATGTGTTGCTTTGCATGTCGATTTCAGTGGTGCTCCTAAATGTTTTGTGCTACTAGTGGAAAAAGTTAAGGTGGCGGTACAAAAGACGTGAGAACAAAAGACGTTAGAACCACCGGAGAACATGTCCCAGAACACCGTCAGCAGAATATCTAATAGAGAACTTAATAGAGAACTCAATTAGAACTCTGCTGTGAACGAAGCACAAACTCGACAGTGAGAGGAGGTGGCAGTGACTTTGCTTTAAATAAAGATGAGAAAAATAACAAATTGTGAAACCAAACTCACTGTGCTCAGTGCGTATGACAGCACCCATTTTTCCTCAAATCGTAACCAGGGCTTTTATTTACCTGAACTGCTGCCTGGGTGCCGTGATCACTCTCCATTACACAATCCACTGTCCTGATCCGAGGCAGATACCGGATCCCTTTTTAATCTCCCTCTCGTAGCTGCAGGGAGGGTTTTCTGTAACAAAAACTTGAGTGTGTGTCATTATGCAGGCCGTCCAACCTGCATGCATTTTGTGTACCAACCACACAATTCTTGGTCAAAATTCCCAGATACAAATGCGAGCTGAAACTACGCAACAATATCAATCAATCAATCCAAAACAATGCCGTACATTTATTGGGTATTTGAACTACGTCCCTTGAATCGGACCAGATGCGACAACCCTGTGCCTGTGGTTCTGTAAGCCGTTCCCTCCCTCCCTCTCACTCACTCAACATCCACTGATACGCAGCGCACTGAGCACAGTGGTACTTTATTATCCACCGAGGCTTAACGCTATATTACTGAGGTAAAATGGGAAGTGGTGTAGTCATAATCCCGCAAAAATGTGACTGTAATGTTAGCATAGAAAATGTGAGATGCACAGATCGATCGGTAATGACTGTTGACCGGCCGGTCAGATATATTTTCAGATTCTGAGCCAGTCAAGTTTACATGTCTGATACAGCGCTCATGTACTCGTAAAAATTATCAGTTACTGTCACCGATACCAATGTAATATAACAGGGGTCTCAAACTCAACTTACCTGGGGGCCGCTGGAGGTAGAGCCTGGGTGAGGCTGGGCCGCATCAAGTATTCCAAAAAAAAGTACAACTTCTTTTCCCTTTCCTATTGCAACACTATGCTGTCTTTTTTAGGTCACTGATTACTCTTGTTGAGTCCACCCACTTCCTAAGTCCTCTGTACATTGCACTGGGTGACAGGATATATTTTCCTTCCACTTAGTGTCACTCCGGAATCACGTTTCAACCAAGTGACTAACGCGTTGGCTAACTTATCAACAAACACCACCGGAAGCTGTCACGAGCCTGAGCTATGGTAGCCCATAAGTGATAAAAAATAAATAAAACGGCCACCAAAAAGGTGCGTGTGAGAAAAACGCGCGGGCCGCACTAACACTAAACTTTGATGTCAAGTAGGGGGCCACAAAATATCGTCCCGCGGGCCACGACTTTGAGACCCCTGTAATATAACATAGCTGAGTAGTTGACGCTCAAAAAAGACAGTGAAAGAAAGAAAATGTTGGCTGGAGGTCGTTTAAGGAAAATGAAGAAAATTAGATAAATTATTAATCGATCGCCTGACAATATTCCAAAATTGTGCAGACTGCATATCTATCGCTGTCACAGAGGAGTGCCACTCGTGATGAAATGTTCGACTCTTTTCTGAGACTCGGTTCTTGACGAGTCACTCAGTTAGATTTAATTCAGTTGGTTTAATGCACGGTGAGCGAAGGAGAACTTCCAGTGAAAAAGAGTGAGAAGAGTTGACCATTTATTATTATTTTTTTTTATTTTGCAATGATTGCAGTTCATTTTGGAATGACAAGTACCATTTAAATATAATAGAAATCTATAATTGCACTATAAAGTGAAAGAGACTTTAATTTGAAGTGTTAACTGGACTTTTTCATGTTAGTTTTATGTTATATATTATATGTAAAACCCAGTGAGAGTTACAGGTTGCATTATGCTGAAACATGGTGACAGTCCCATATTCAGTTTTATTGGAACTCAGTGACCATTCCATGTTGTATTTTATTGGAACTGGGAGCAGTTTCGTGTTCTATTGTTGTTCCATAGTGAATAATGAACTTTAATAAACACACAGTGTCAAAATCAACAATGTCACTATTGTGGTAACTAAAAATTTCAGCGACAGTCCATATGTGCAGCTGTCCAATCACCTGAGTGTGATCAGATCAGGTGATGTATTTCATTGACGTACATCAGATATACCCAATGAGAGCAAATTATAAGAAAATTTGATTTCTCCGAGGGTATAAACTCGCAAAAGATCGGACGGCAGTGTAAAAATTATTTGACAGTCAAAGGTCTTTTATGAACCTACAATTGAATAAAAATCCAAATCTACCAAAATTGGAATCGGCAGGTCATGCTATTAAGAAATTGCAGTTGGTGTATCTCTAGTTGGTAAACATGTTCGCTAACTTTATGATATGATGCATTTCAGGGGCTATATCCTAATGAGATTCATTTGTATATATAGTCAGCCGTAGTAGCTCGCATACAATGTGATTAGCCTCGTTACGAGACGACTATGGTGTGAATCACTGATGGAGTAAAGAGCGGAGGAGGAGCGGTTCCGGGATGTTATGCTTTTGTCCATGACCCAGAGCTTGTGACCATAGGTGTGGTTGGAGTGAATATTGACTGGTAAATTGAGAGCTTTGCCTCTCTGCTCAGTTCTCTCTTCACTATGACGATCCGGTAAAGTGTCTGCATTACTCTGCACCCGTCTGTCTGTCAATCTCACGCTCCCTCTTAACTTCACCTGTGAATAAGACCCTGAGATACCTTAACTGCTCCACTTGGGTCAAAAAGCAGCAATGCCACCCTCAACCCCCCAAACTGGATACACTCGGGCCCACGGCTAGGCCTTGATATCCTGTCGATTGAAATCACAAACAGAATAGGAGACAAGGTGTACCCTTGCCGGAGCCCAACACCCATGAGAAAAGGATTTCTCTTAAAACAGAGCATTACGAACACAACTATCACTCCAGAGAACCCCTGGGACAACCACCCCTGTCTGCCAATCCCCTGGTACCTGACAACCACACAATGGGATTTTTTTCAGGAGCGATCTGCGATCTGCTCCACAGCGGAGCAGCAGCGGAAAACTGAGTTGATAAAATACATCTAGAGTTTTTATTTGCTTTGTTTCGAAGAAACAATTGCTCTGATCGGAGCTGTGGAACGGTTCCTTCCCTATTACTAAATTTGAGCATTAAAAATTTGAATATATTAAAAATAATGAAGCATACAAATTCAAATGGGGTTACAGAGAAATATCTCCAGCCGTAGTAGACAGCTCTACTTCTCTCTACACCCGAGTGTCCAGAACATAGGGCCTTAGGTTCTGATGATACAACTAAGAAAGGCGATCATCAAACATCGCCCTCTGGTACCAGATACACAAGCCTCCTCATTTTCGAACAACGTCTTATGGACAGTCCATGACTAGCACAGAAGTCCAATAACAAACCACTGGGTTCAGATTGGGCAGGCTGTGTCTCACAATCATGCCCTCCAAGTCTCTCCATCATTGCCCACATGGGCGTTTGAAGTCTCCCAGTAGAACTATGGAGTCACCAAGCGGAGTGTTTTCCAGCACCCCCCCCCCCCCCACCACCACCACTACCCCCAACATCCAGCTTGCAGGCCTATTAAGGCCCTCCAAACACCATCACATGGCCCACTGCGTGTTACCTCAATTTGACACAACTTTTATATATTTCTTTATCTTTTAAAAAGTGGTAAACAAACCAAAATAGCTGTCATGCTGAATGCTCAAGCCAGCCTCTTCAGCTGATCTTCATCAGCTAATGGATCAGCTGATCCAATCTATTCATCCAATTGGCAAGTCTCATCCAGGGAGCCTTATTGTAACTACGTTAGTCTGCCTACCCTCATTGCTTCTTCGCAAGCTGCTTTGCAAGCTCGCGGCATGAGATCTACCAGATGTCATGTCGGTCCCCGACTACGATTAGGATCCATGGCAGACCAACTGCATCATGGATTCACTGCCTCTACCATCCTCAGCAGGAGGAAGCCTTTCATGAGGTCAGCGCCATTTCCATCTGCCGAAGCTCTCGCCTTGCAAGCAGAAATCCAAATACTCCCAGCATTAGCAAATGGCCAGTGCCGAGGCTCCTGGAAGTCTTGTTTGAAAACCCATCAGCATCCAGTCATCACTTGCTGGAATGAACTCCAGGACCCAGGCCCTGGAGTCCGGTTCGGCTCCTTTGGCAAGTCTGCTCCAGTGACGCTGTTTTGATGACGTCACTCGCGACTTCGGTGGACTTCACAGTCCAGCGGACATCTCTGGGAAATGCAGTTTCTTGTGGTTCCATTCTTTCATACTGCGGCTGCAATTTTTCCCAATCTACGAAGCCAAATTCGAGCAGGTTCGAGCAGCATGACATTAATCTGGTAAAAATATTGCTGTGCTCAGAGCTAAGCGATAGGCATGTCGTCGATTGTGGAGATGTGTCAGTGATGCTGAAAGATTGCGACCCCCGGCTTTCCAAAACTCTTACTCCGGTTGAATTTAATGTGGCTTTTGGCGTATTCAGAGACGTCTTATATGAAGTTGAGCTGGACTCCTATTAAGCCAAAATTTCCGATCCGGCCATGACCTACGGAGAAACACTGTTTTATAAGTCGTTTTCGGCAAAAGCCACCATGTTCGTCCAGAGGATCAACCAGAGATTGGACTGGTAGACCTGGCTCTTGTCAGCAGGCATTTCACAGGGCACCAAGCTCTCTCCTGCTCCATATGTGGTTCCTTCTACCACTCCCCCAATCTGTTCCCTAAATCTGTGAGTATCGGCCAACCAGCCAAGCCTTCTCCAAGCCTCTAACTCGGAAAGCCAAAGCCCAAAGTCAGAGTGCTCGAGACAAACTCGCTTCTTGAAGAAGGAAAAGAGAAAATAAAGCCATCAACCCTCGTCAACATCCTCAAGCTGGAGAAAACTCTCAAAAAGCATCCTAACCACTATTTTGTCAATGATTTGATTATAGGACTGGTTTGAGAGTTTATAGCTGGGTTGATTTGGTCTAAAAAAGTGTAAATTGTTTGCAATAATCTACAATCTGCTTTGAAGGAGCCTGAGATAGTCAAAGCATTACTGGGAAAAAGAAGGTTTCATGATCAGTCCATTTGATTTTTCCTACGACTCACAATAATCCTAGAGTTATCACTACCCGCAAATATTCTGGGGAAAAAGAGTCTAATCATTGAGTTATCTGCTCCTCATAATGACGAGGCTCAAAGCATCAATGGTCTCATTCCTTTGATACCCTTCTCCCTGTTTTATGCCTCTGTTGACGATGCCATTAAGTTTATCAAGAGAGCAGGTAGGGGTGTGTGCTAAGCAAGGCAGATATCACAGACACCTTAAAAGTGATGCCTTTACACCCCTCGTAATGGTATTTTTTGGTGTGTATTTCTCAGTATGGCTCACCGTCGGTTATTGCAGCAGCCCAAAAATATTTGATACTGTTGCAGTTTCGCCTACCACGTGTCATCCAAGTGGCGTTTTCAGGGACCTCCGGCACAAAGACAAAGAAGACGGGGTTGTAGAAAACACACAAGTTTATTGTGGAGAGGGGGCTTGCTAGAACAAACCCCATAGCAGACAGACACAGGTGATGACAGGGCTTCTGTCTCCTGAGTGTGTGTAGGGATGGGGGTTTTACCTGCTGCTTGTTAGACCAACCAACAAGAAACAGGTATGCAGCCACTCTGATCCTGGGTCCCCAATTATCTAGATCCAGGTCAGGTGTGGCTGCTCAAACCACACCATCCCCACATCACAGATACTCTAACAGTTTTTTCTGGATTCTTCTAAATAACTGAAAGCTGACTCTCATGCTTCATCTCTTAGATTACTTTCTGTTAGTGGACTATCCAATGTCAAATCCTGACCGATGCATCTTTACTGTTAAACATACCTTTGCAAAATTGGTTATTCCTCTTTCTGAAGAAAAAATAGCAGGCTATAGACTTTCTTCTATCACCTTAGATAGTTACCCAATGCAAGCCTCCCTGCTGCTCGAAAAATGTAATTGTTTCAGAGAGGTTATGAGGAAAGCACAGGAGGCAGAAGTAATTTCAAAAAAGGATTCGCTTTCTTTGCTTGGGCATCTTAATTTTGTCATGTGTGTAAATCCCCATGGTCACTCCTTTTATATCCAGCTTTCTCGACCTCTCCAAATCTGCAGATAAACTACATGATATGGGGAGCTTGGACAAATGGGATGGCATCTCATTCTTTTATAATGATAACTTAGGATCTTCAGTAGCCATAAAGCTATATACATACCTTACTTTGGTTTCGGAGTCTTTTTCAGTAGCCAATGGCTCACTGACGTATTGCCAAAAGAACTGTTATCCTTATCGGCTAACTTTTCTTCTACTGCATTGATGGAAATGTACTCAATCGTTTAGGCTTGTCTTCTGTGGAGTAAAGGTCAAGGGTCAATGAGGCAACTGTTAATATCATTAACAAAGTGCGCTCCTCAGTTCCTTCCATCAATAGATTCGTAAGAAGCCTCATGTGGTCATCTGTGTTAGGCAACTTAATTATTTGAGCAGCCCATATTCCAGACTTGGATAATAAAGTTGGATCCATCCACCAACAGCCTGCTTGAAAACCCTTCTCTCCATCTCCAGCTAAATGGCCTAGAGCAGAGCTTCTCAATTATTTTCTGTTACGCCCCCCCTCGGAAGAAGTAAACATTTCGCGCCCCACAACTCTCTGCCGCGACTGTAAATAGTATCATTTGTCTATAAAATTGTTATAAGTCACCTCTGCATAACATTGTATCCTTATTAACATTAAAGAAAACAAAAAAAGAAAGAAATATGGATCACCTTACAACAAAGAATAACTTTATTAACATTGTTTTTTAGTCTGTAACAGAAAAGACATAAAGTGCATCAATTTCCCTGAAAAAAAAAAAAAATTCAATCCTTCTTTAAACTGTAAACATTTTTTGACCATTTGATACTGAAAAATAAAATTAAATATAATCAATAAATAATAATAAATTCAAATTGATCAGCAACATTAACTCAGGAGCAGAATATATGAAACACTTTGAACCATCTGATACTGAAAAATAAAATTAAATATAATCAATAAATAATAATAAATTCAAATTGATCAGCAACATTAACTCAGGAGCACAATATATAAAACACTTTGACCTATATGCTGATTTTTTTTTTCTCAAAATGAGGAAGTCAGGATTAATGGCTACAATGAGCACATTTTGCATTGCACAGCTGTTCGAAGCGAGGTTTTAAGCATGATACTGCAACTCTCAGCTCCTGCTCAATGTTTAGCTGGGACCTGTACTTGGTCTTCAGTGCAGCAACAGCACAGAAGCCAGTCTCACAAAGATAAGATGTTGCAAAAGGAAGAAGAATGCCCATGGCCCTCTGCCCTAAGAGTGGATACTGCCTCTCTACACTCAGCCAGAATTCACTCAGTGTCTGTGATGTGAACCTCAGTCTCAATGTGGAGTCAGACGTCATTTCAATGAACTGGTCCTCCTCTGCAGAGCTGAAACCAGTTGGAGCTGGTGCATTGAAAGGATCTCTCACCCAGTCATATTGGGAACTGTTTTCAGGGAAGTACTTTTTAAAGAATCCCATCAGTGATGAAATATGCTCCTTAATATGCGGGATCACTGAGGTGGCATCATAGTCAGTAGTGTCAACAAATTCATGCAGGTTCTCGAATAAATCAGTATTTCCTTCATCAAGTCGCCTGCCCCGCATTGCAAGCTTTCGAGTGAAAGAGCTGATCTTGTCTGTGACCTGAGGGAGGTGTTTATCTTTCCCTTGAAGCTGTAGATTTAGTTCATTTAGCTTTCCAGATATGTCACTCGGGTAGGCCTGTTTTGCCAGGAAGTTCTCATCACTAAATTTTTCTGTGAGGTCATACTTTTGCTCCTGCTCCAAAAACATTCTTATCTGCTCTCTGAGGTCAAAAACTCAGGACAAGACTTTTCCTCGTGACAGCCACCTTGCTTCCCTGTGAAACAGCACAGCTTGATGTTCAGCTCCCATCTCCTCACAGATAGCAGAGAAGACTCTTACATTACATTACATTTACATTACATTTAGTCATTTATCAGACGCTTTTATCCAAAGCGACTTACAATTGTTCAAAGACCGACGGACGCAGCCATCAGGAGCAATTAGGGGTTAAGTGTCTTGCTCAAGGACACTACAGCATGCTAGCAGGAGGAGCCTGGGATTGAACCAGCAACCTTTAGATCACTAGACCACCAGCTCTACCGCCTGAGCCACCATCCCCCCTCTTGTTTTTAGTGGTCTGGTCTTTATAAAATTGACTACACCTACAATGTCAGTCATAACCTCACTTAATTCAGAGGAAAGGTGCCTTGATGCCAGTGCTTCTCTGTGTATAATACAGTGTGTCCGCTCAGTATTAGGTGAGGCCTTCTTGATGAGTGCCCGAAGTCCTTTTCTCAACCCTGCCATGGTCTGTGCACCATCACTGCAAACACCAATGCAGTTCTCCCAGTTAAGCCCATTCTCAGTCAGGAAGCAGTCTAGCATTTTGAATAGCTCTTCAGCTGTGGCTCCATCTCTGACATATTTACAAAAAAGTAGATCCTCAGACAGGGAGTTTGTCATGTCAAAACGTACATAAGCGCTAAACAGTCTTTGTTGCTGTCAGTTGCTTCATCGAACTGTGAGGCAAAACGTTTGTCTTTGAGTTGATCTACCAGCTGTTCTTTAAGATCATTAGCAATGTCATTTATACGTCTGGCGACAGTGTCATTGGACAGAGGGATAGTTTTTATTTTTGCACTTGTGTCATCCAGCTTGACAGAGACCATGTCTAATGCTGCAGGCAGTATCAGCTCCTCTGCTATGGAGTGGGGTTTTTTGCACTGAGTAATTTGGTACGCCACCTTATATGACGCTAACAGTGCTCGCTGATTTACTGAAGTAGCGCTCACAAAGCGGGACGATTGTTGGCAATATTCTGACGTTTTCGCTGAAAAAACTCAAGCGGCTTATCAGCGTGATTGGGGTGTAATGTCTTTAAGTGACGCCTTAATTTATTTGGCTTCATGCCGTCCGCTGCCAACTTTTTTAGACACAGTAAACATACCGCTCTTTCCTCGTCTCCCACCATAGTCGCAGTGAAGCCAAGCGCTACATACACTTCATCATATTTCCTCGTCTTAGCTTTCGGGAGACTTAGGTTTGTCTCATCATCTCCGTCTCCCTCCGCCTTTCTTTTCATCCCTGTTAAATATTTTTCCATTGTCTCTCTTAAGGGTTTGTTATCTGCACTTCGTATCTCCTGCTCTCCAGCTGTGCTCTTGTTCGGTGCAAAAAAAACCCTACCTGCGGCAAAAAAAAGCATGTTCCCCGGGGTCACAGCGCCCCCCCTGGCATCGCTCCGAGCCCTCCCAGGGGGCACGCCCCACTATTTGAGAAACACTGGCCTAGAGAGAGAAATTGCAAGGCAACGATATTAGTCTCCCTTTCATTCTCCCTCTCTAGGTCGTCCTCAGATGAGCCTTCCATCGTTGTTTCCAGTCATCCCGGTTCTCCATACATCTGGCCAGCTCGTTGGTGCTTTGTGCTCCCGCATCATTCTTGAGTACATCCACATATGTTAAAGTGTGACGTCCTCGTGACCGGTGCCCATGTTTTGGCTCCCACAGTACCAGTTTGCTGGCTGGCAGCTCCTGGTGTCTTTGGCAGTGTCCTGCTAGTCTCATTCTCCTTACAGCAATCTTCTAGCCCACCCTTGGTATTCCCTCGTACAGAATTCTGTTGGTTACATCTGTACTCTTGCTGATGTTAAGCACTACACGCAACATCCTGGTGTAGCACCCGTCCAGGGACTTCTCTAGGGTTGGCTTCAGGGACCAGCATTCACTGCCATAGAGGAGAACGGACTCTACTGTCGCATAGAAGAAGCTGAGTTTGATTTGGCGGGGGAGGTTGGAGTTCCATACACTGGACATGCCGTTCAGGGCCCTCCATGCATGTGCCTTCCTCACTTTCAGATCTTGCTCAGTTGAGTTGACCCATGAACCCAGGTACTTGAAGTCATCGACTTCTTTCAGCACAGTTCCTCCTGCTGTAGTCAGAGGTTGCTGTTCTGGTGGAACGTTATAGGTGATGACCTCAGTTTTCTTGGCGTTTAGCCTTAGGCCTACTTTGGCCAATCCAGCTCTACCCTTTTCAGTAGTTCTTGTGCTTGTTCCACATTATTGGAGAGCAGACTGATGTCATCCGCATAATCAAGGTCTGTGAGGACCACTGCGGGATGTCGTCTTGACCTCCTTGGTGTTAGCGTGAAGCCAAGTTCCTGCTCTCGCCCGCTGATTGCCTTCCTGAGTGCGTAATCGAGGACTATGATGAAGAGGAAGGGGGCTAGTTTGTCCCCTTGCATAACGCCAGCCAGGATGTCAAACTCCTCGCTGTTGCCATCTGGGGTCATCACCTTGGCCCTTGTTCCTGTGTACATGGTCTCTATTGCTCGGAGTAGGTTGGGAGGAATTCCATACGCCCTAAGGATTTTCGCCATCATGCCTCCGTGGATCGAGTCAAAAGCCTTTTTGAAATCAATGAAGCACAGAACTGCAGTCAGGTTGTCCTTCCTCACCTCCTCAATTATTCTCCTGAGTGCCAAGATCTGGGCTGTTGTTGTTCTCCCCTCCCGAAAGCCGTTCTGGTTCTCCCTCAAATGAGGGTTGTTGGCAGGTCTTATGGCTGTTCATTATTATATTAGTTGTCCGGTTTCGAGAGATCTCCAGCTTTGGGCACTGGGATGATGTTCGATAGAGACCACATATCAGGCTGCCGATTGTGCAGCAGAGCAAGGTTGCAGAAATCTAGAAAGATGTCGTCGAGATCACATTTCTTCAGGACCTCTGGGGGTAGACCATCTGGACCGGCACTTTTCCCCACTTTCATGGTGGTTTTTGCCCTGGCGACCTCCCCAGCCATGAAGGGACCATCATCAATTCCCAGGTCTTGGAGGACTGTTGGCACATCTTCCTCCACGTGCTTCCGCAGTCTCTCCCAGCAGCCTCCGGAGGTGCCTGGCCCAGGTTGTCACCCTCTCGTCAGGGCTGTGTCCGTCGACCTGTCCCTCCTTGGTCCTCTTCCTCCCGGTCATTTCATTGATTACCCTCCAGGCCTCCCCATATCCCTGTCCACCTTGCGCTGCCTTCACTCTCTGCATTTTCTCCATCAGCTCCTCGCCTTTGATGGTGTCGTAGGTGTTGAAGAGAAGCTGTTTGGCTTCGTTCAGCTCCCTACGTCTCTCCACTGTTGGTACCCGCTCATAGTTGAGGCGGGCTTCCTCCACATACCCTCGCGCCGCTACTACCTCATGGTGTTTCGATCGCCGGGAGGATCTGACTCTCCATCATGGGCACACATAGTTTGGTCGCCTCCTCGTTCGCAGCAATGAAACGCGTATATTCGTTGCTGGACTCCGCTCCTTTGTCCAGCTGCTGGAAACACTTCCTCACCCCCTCCATGTACCTGGTTTGAAGGCCAGGGTCGTTTGAGAACGCTTTCCAGTCCCGCCAGATCTTAGGACTTGGTTTAGGGACCCTGAGGCTCAGTCTCACCCGCATGGAGACCACGTGGCTCAATCTCGGAAGGTCCATCTCTTGCCTGTTCTCTTCCGGAAGATCGTGTTTGCCGCCAGCAGCTCGTGTTCAATGAGGAAGGCAGTAAGGTAGGCGCTGTTGCGGTTGGTAGAATCGTGGTAAGGGAAGGGTGCGTCCTCTGGTCCATGCCTTGCGTTGAAGTCCCCAAGGATTGCCAGGAAGTTGTGTGCTGGGACGTCTCGGACCGCTTTTACTAGGTCTTCAAAGAACTCCACCACCACGACAGATGGTGCCACGTTGGTTGGTGAGTACACGACTATGACACATGTTGTTCCTGGGTTGCCCGAAAACTCTGCGATCAGGATCCTGTCTGTGTGGTGGTAAACACGACGAAGAGCCTTTCGCGCTCGAGAACTCAGCATTAACCCGACGCCGCCTGTTGCGGCCTGGGCCTCGTTTCGCCACGCTGTTGCAGAGATGAACGTGCATCTCTCCACTCTGCGCTACACGATCGGGTCATCAGTGTGCACTCTTCTGTGTTCTTGGATCCCCAGGATCTCCACTTCCCATTCCTCAGCACAGTGTGCTAGCTCAATCAACCTCGCTTCTTCTCTCGCTGTGCATGCGTTGAAGGTTCCCAAAACGAATGGTCTCCGACAGCGCATGGGTGCATTGGACGGGGTGCTGCGATCGGACAGGACCTCCCTGGGACATTCCCAGGGTTTGAGGTCCTGTCGTCAGGGTGCCCTCCAGAAGGAGGACCAGCACCACCGTCCGCCGCGATGTTCCTGCGGACTCCCGCCGCGGGAAGTATAGAATTTGGGATGACTTTCTACTCCATGGTTGGCTTTACTATGCTGAGAGCGGACTGTGGGGCGCAAGTCCTTGCAGCCCTGGTTTTAGTTCAGAGTGTCCTTCTCCTAGACGGGTTGCCGTCCAAGGCTATGAGGCCCATCTGCCCATGCTATTTAACCCATAGCTGGGACAGTGGTTGGCAGACGCCAGGGCTTGTCCACACACCGGTGGGCCTGCGCGGCTTGCCTCTAGGGCCCACTGCTGCTCCGAGATCTCCTACAGTTTGGCCTGGGACCTCGCGATACCCAGTTACCGTGTATGGCCACGCGGAGGCACTGCAGAAGTCTTGGTGATGGAGAGGCTATGTACTGACCTCGGAAGACTAACGCATTCGGCTTCCTTTACCCAAGACTGGGTTGGTCAGCGGCAGGAACTAAGGGAGGGGAGTCACATGCATCTCTACAACAACATCTCTCTAGTATGCTGCACTAGGCACATCAATACACCCTACGAGCTCTCGCCCGCTCATACACTCCCACTCGTTAAAAAATGGATCATGTACTTAAGAGATGGGTACTTTGGTCTTTATACAGACTTTCTTTTAGAAACTGTCTTCCTCACAGCGTTTTATGGATTTCTCAGAGGTGGCGAGTTCACTACACGCACAGTAACCTTCGACTCTTCACATGACTTCACTATAGCCAATGTAATAATTAACCCTCACCACTTCTCTATATTCTTAAAACACTCTAGGAATTTGCATGGAACATCTATTTTAATTTGAGACTAATTCTGCTTTTTGTCCCCTATCTTCCATGATTCGCTATTTGAGATGCCAACCTCAAGCTAAACATCAACAGCCTCTCTTTGCCACAGAGGAGGGAAAACCCATGGCCCGAGCTTGTTTTTCCTCTCGCCATCGCCTCCTCTGCCAATCCTGCAGGCTCCCACCAGAGCGCTACACTGCTCATTCTATCCGCATAGGGGCAGCGACAACTGCGGCATCCATAGCTCCCATATCAACGCTCAAGGCTATGGGCCGATGGTCATCATCTGCATATGAACGTTACCTCCGGCCCAAAGCTCAAGCCATCCTCAATGCTCAAAAAGCTATGAGTACCCTGTAATTTGTCGGCTCATTCAATAAATGTTATGGCTTATCCATTAGGCTCTCTCTTACTCACTAGCACGTTACCTTAACTAGCAATCTGTGTAGATTCAATCGGCTCACTGCATGTATTACTATTATTCAATTGGCTTCCTAATAAGTCGCTCAGCTAGCTCCTCCTGCTGGCACTTCCATGTAGCACTAGGAAGGCCAGGGAGGTTCACCTCGTGTAGTTGCTTCCTTGTCTTTTCTGCTGCTCCCTTAATGCAGGAAGAGCAGTATTCCATGACCAGTATGCTCATGGAAGGGCAGGGCGGTTTTTCCACTGCTCTGCCTCCCTTAGGCTTTCCATGTATCCTCATAGAAGGGCATACATGGAGGTCAGATGTTACTGCAATTTAATAAATGTTTCTTTGACTAAATGTGGTCCTGACTGAAGTTGAGCATAGTGATAGTTCAGGCCTGCCGCAAAGTGATGCTCAGCGCTCAAGCCAGCCTCACCAGCTGATCCTCATCAGCTAATGGTTCAGCTGATCCCGTCGCATCAACGCATCCAATTGGCAAATCTTATCCAGTGAGCCTCATTTAAGCTGCGTTAGCCTGCCTACCCTTGCTGCTTTGCAACCCCACCCCCACCCCAGCTCCTTCCTTTACGCTGTACCTGACTATCAATGTAATTTCTGATGTCGTTAATGCTTGCTCTATTCTCTTCCCTTGGGGGGTCTTTGCTGTTGCCTTCCCTGCTGTAGGCTTTCCATGTACACACATGGAAGGGCAGGAATGAGTGCTCTCCTTGCTTAGCCTTTCCACGCATGTGCGTGGAAGGGCGGGGAGGTCCCAGAACAGAGCCATACTGCCAAATATATGTTACTGCAAATATATGTTACTGCAACTGAATAAAGGGTTCTTTGACAAAATGTGGTCCTGACTGAAGTGAAACTTATTAACTACAAAGAGCTAATTTGCCTATGACTTATGTCTAAACTGTGGATATGGAGCATATTTGTTTGCCTCACTATCGCCTGTCTCGACCGCTTCACTCTTTCTTAAATTGCATGTAAATATTTCATGAAGAGTGCATGCGCACACGTTTCTAATGGCCTATAAGTGACGTTGCCTAGGGTCACAACCGCATGCGGTAAATGCAATCGGTAACTCAATCTTCTTTACTGCTACAAAGGATACAGTCAAATTCACATTTTGGCGTACGTTTCTGACAATGAAGGTGTAGTTCAGCTTCTAATTACCTTACATACCTGTGTGTCTATTAATAAACATGTTTTCTTGTATCAGCCTATTCTGGTTAATGAAATGGAAGTGTCATTCAGCTTCAAAAACACTGAAAGGATAGGTCCGTCCACCATTTGTCAACACAGGTATTATGAAAATGGATTTTAAGTTGTTTTTTTTTAAAGCTTTAAAGCCAATTGGCCTTAATTCAGGCTCAGTGAGAAGCTGCAGCTGCAAGTTTCTCTATTGTAAAGAGTTCAGCAAAGTACAGCAAAGTTTCTCTATTGTAAAGAGTTCAGCACTGGGTGGGGCGTCTGGTCGGCTGCGGTGGGGTGGGCCTCCCCCTTGTACGGGGCGTGGGTGGGCATGGGGGTCCTGCCGGCTTGACCGTGGGGCAGGGTGTCGGTCTGTCGCCGTGGGTCTGGGATCCGGGCCTGCGGTCCGTGCCTTGCGCCCATGGCCCCGGGTTCTGTGCCGGAGGCTGCGTCTTGTGCCTGCACCTGGGGGTTGGTTGTATGTGTGCGCCTCTGGGGTGTGGGGTCTCCTCGTGCTCCCTACGACTGAGTCATGCTCCTCGGGGCTGGGCGTGGGAGTTGCTCCACAGCCCTCTGGCTTCTCTGGGTGCCCAGGGGTCTTCTGTGGCCACAGGGCAGGGTACCAGGGGCTTTCCTGCAGCCTTAGGGTGTCTACAGGGCTGTTGAGTTCGGGGGGCTTCGGGGCCCCTTTCTGCTGTTTGGAGGCGCCACAACATAATACCGACCTTCTACACCAGTACCAATGGGGATAAGTCTTATACACTCACCGGTTGACATCTTACACACACTGTCAGGGTTCGCCCGGGTCCTACCAGCATCAGCCACTAGATGCCGCCAGTACTGCCTTTTCAAGGTTGCTCTGCTTCACCTATTTCTGTTCCTGATTACCCTGCCTCATTAGGTGATATGTTTCACCTGTGTCTCGTTTGGTCGTCCCTATTTAGACCCTGTCGTTTGTGTCCTCGGGCGCTCAGTCTTGAGTTTGTCTAACCTCATGACAACGCTCTTGTTCCAAGCTCCCGAGACTTCTTATTTGTTTTTGCCCAGTTTTTGTACTTGTTTTGAGTAAACCTCTATTTTTGCCACCTCGCCTCTGCCTTGTTCTCTGCACCTGGGTTCACTCAACACACCTCTTAACACACACACACGCACGCACACACACACATACAGGCGGTCTCATCACACATGCACACACCACCACACCTGCTTGGAGTGCACCCCAGCACCCTCCTGGTTGCATTCCTCTCCTTCCCTCCCTCATTTACTGCCATAATTATGACAGGAAGAGGCCACGTGACCAGTTGTAGTTCCAGTTTTCCTGGACCTAATTCATTGTTTTTCAATACATGTCATCCAATGTTTATGTTTTTGTGTAAATGTTTGTTTCTACGTTTATTTGTCACACCCGTGGTGATTCTCCCCCTCTTGGAGTAGTGATCAGTTGTTTATAGACCCAAACATGATAAATAGTTCTCCAAAGAGGGGGTTGGTGGTGGTTCTCTATAACAAAAAACTGTGCCTTGTCATTCTACAGGTCATCCACAGGACAGAGTTATTGCAGCAGTTCTTGATGATTAAATAATTAATAGAGTTGCATTCCAGGTTGAGAACTTGAACTCCACTTGCAGACTAACTCTGTCCTGGATGCAATGGCATACAGATACTCAGTGTTGTATGCCCAGCATGCTGACAGCACAGGTTACAAAGAAAAAAAAAAAAAGTAAAGAGTTCAGCAAAGTTGTGCTTTGAACAGCTATAATTCATTAGAACCATTATTATTATTATCATTTTAGGCCTGTGTGGAAAAACAGCAACATTCTTTAATCCACAATCTACCGACATCACAAAGGCACTATACAAGTGTACATAGCTACTTGTACCTGTATCAGTGTGGAAAAAAGCGGAATCTCATTTTTTTCTGATCATTCATGCATAGACCCACAAGTAACACATTTCTATGCTGAAACACACTGTGAAAGTTGTCCAGACAATGTGTTGCCCTTAAACATAACACAACAATTTAATTTCCTTTCTTCTGAAAACCCCCCCAAAAATGTCAGTCTGAGCAGGCCTGAACTGATCGCTGTGCCTGACACTCAACGAGAAGCATCGCAGCCAGGATGAACCAGTCCGAGGATTCCTCCTACCAGCAGGAGCTCTTTGGAAACTCCACCTTGGGCTATTATTACTACTACCAGAACAACACCCTGTCACCTTCATCACTGCCGGGCAAAGCCAGCACCTCCAAGCCTGCAGCATGTGAGCAGCTCCACATTGCCATAGAGGTCTGTCTGCACTGTGTGTGCAAATGTATATATATATTGAAGCATGGACAAGAACAATTGTACATTTTCTAGCAACATTTAAAGACCATCTTATGTCATTGTTTGAGAGGTTTTCTTCAATCACTTTTCTTCTCTGCCACCATTGCACCAACTGTACACTATTCTACTCTGTACTCTCCTAACCCTGCTGTAGATCTTCCTGATCCTGGGGATAATCTCTCTGCTGGAGAACATCCTAGTCATCACAGCCATAGTGAAGAACAAGAACCTCCACTCGCCCATGTACTTCTTTGTCTGCAGGTATGTTTTTCAAAAAGTCTATACTTAAAAAATACATTTACGTCCCAATGCATGTAGGAGCCTAACATAGTACAAAGAGACTTTGTTAATATACAATTAAATATTGGCGTAATGGTTACTATGCAGGTTTCTAGACACACTGATTTTAGTCTTTTGTCTTTTTCCTCTGGGCCCTCTAGCCTGGCTGTGGCCGATATGCTGGTGAGCGTATCCAATGCCTGGGAGTCCATCGTCATCTACCTGTTGAACAACAAGCAGCTTGTGGTCGAAGACCACTTCATCAGGCAGATGGACAACGTGTTTGACTCCATGATATGTATCTCTGTCGTGGCTTCGATGTGTAGCCTGCTGGCCATTGCTGTAGACCGGTAAGTAATGCTTGGAGGGAGGAGGCATTAGCCGAGTAGACTATTAATGTTGAAGGCACATGTGAACGTGTCTGGGGTAGTAGGACCTCCAGCCCTTCAGTGACACATTAAATCTTTGCCACAATATTCACATCCTTGTTTGTAAGTTCCTCCAAGTGGTACAGTACTGTTAGAATTCCCAAACCGTGTGTGTAAGCTGTATTTATTTATGCTGTGATAATTTTGTTTCGGACAGATATGTCACCATATTCTACGCCCTGAGGTACCACAACATTGTCACCGTGAGGAGGGCCAGCTGCATCATCGCTGGAATCTGGACCTTCTGTACAGGCTGCGGCATCGTCTTCATTGTGTACTCTGACACCACGCCTGTCATCATCTGCCTGGTGTCCATGTTCTTCACCATGCTGCTGCTCATGGCCTCCCTCTACAGCCACATGTTCATGCTGGCGCGCTCCCATGTCAAGCGCATCGCCGCCCTGCCAGGCTGCAACTCCATCCACCAGCGGGCCAGCATGAAGGGGGCCATCACCCTCACCATCCTGCTGGGGATCTTCATCGTCTGCTGGGCGCCATTCTTCCTCCATCTCATCCTGAGGATCTCCTGCCCCCGGAACCTGTACTGCATGTGCTTCATGTCTCACTTCAACATGTACCTCATCCTCATCATGTGCAACTCGGTCATTGACCCGCTCATCTACGCCTTCAGAAGCCAGGAGATGAGGAAGACCTTCAAGGAGATCATCTGCTGCTACAGTTTGAGGAGCGCCTGCAACAACCTCTGTGCACTGACAGGAAAGTACTGAAAGGGAGAACGCGAACGAGTCACAAGGACAATTGTTTTTATTTTTTTTAAATCTGGTATCTGCAGAGGTTAAATTGGGGGTGGGCGCCAACCCGCGCCCACCTTTGGTAAATAAATACAAAATATATTGAACGTGTTTCTCTTGCCGACATTGCCATATTTTTCTTATTTGGGCCTTCCGGAATTATTCAAACTCACTGACAACTTCCAAGAGTCCCATGAAATTCCCATTATCAGATTGGCCAAAATGTTTTGCTGTACTGCCGTAGTTGAGCCTGAATTTTAGAAACTACGTGAGCCATAGTTTTGGAAACCACCAACCACTGTTTGTATTACTGTTGTGCGACTATTAGCGTATTTACAGTACTGGCAATATCACTCATTCTACAGTGATAGATAGACGGAACTCGGGGTGCTTATTATTATTATTATTATTAATTGCTTATTATTATTAAACTGGAGTCTTCCAAGCCATACATGGATCATAATACATAGACTCTAGAGACCTTCCCAGATGTTTGATCTTTCATAAAAAAAAATTACTTGAATCGTTTTACAGGAAGGAGTTTTGAAGGAAACTGCTATTGTGAGTTTGTACATTTATTTGCCCACTATACTGCTACTAATGAGGTAAAATTTCTTCCATATTGCTCTTTGTCCTAGGATTGGGCGATAATTTGGTATTATCATTATCATATTATCTTTTAGCGGTAAGTTACTATGGCGTCAAGTCAAGATGTCACTTTGTTTAGCTGTCAAATTTAATGATTTGTCAGTTGGTTATTTGTGCGTATACTTGAATGTACGATATATTTTTGCTGCTGCTAAGATCACAACTTCAGCACACGGAAATTAAAGTAACATCTCATCTTATAGCAGGATCTCTTGCAGGATCTCATGCAGATAGACCTCTTACTAATCAAAAAAAAAAAATCTGAATTATTAATGGTTAATTATCATGATAATGAATTATACAATTTTGCAGCAAAGGGGCAATTATTTTACGAAGTGTAAAAACGAGATGATGGCAAAACAAATATTTGAATCAATGTTTAAAAGTGTAATAAAATTTGAAGAAGAAGAACGATTTGTAGCCTACTTACTTCAAAGGACAGATCTGTATACAACAATGCTTTTGTCAGGTCAGATCTGTCGCCAAAACGCTAAGAAAGAAGTATTCTTTGTGAATCCAGGACCCACATTTTTAACCTTTATCTATCTTTGACACTACTTTCCTGGTGAATGTTGCAACTTCTTGAAGCTACAATTGATGGATATTGCGTTTTGCAATTTTTCAGTTAGATTTGGGAGAAAGCGCATCTGCTGACAGAATTCATTGATTCATCCATGATGATTCATGATCACAAATTGTGAGCAGGTTCGTCAGCATCTGGTTAGTTTATCCTGAAGTAGATTACCAATTTGTTTACTTCAATATCAAGGTGAAAAATATTTGTTTACAACCCAACACAACCTTCATAGATATGTGTTTATGCAAATTAATAATTAATGACAATTAATAAATG
This sequence comes from Zeus faber, assembly GCF_960531495.2. Classification (NCBI taxonomy): domain Eukaryota; kingdom Metazoa; phylum Chordata; class Actinopteri; order Zeiformes; family Zeidae; genus Zeus; species Zeus faber. The sequence continues at coordinate 32,444,357 of NC_137195.1, forward strand.
CAGTTCTTGAATATTTCAATGCTTCACTTTGGAGCGAGGTCGGGACCACTTCATTGTTGCTTAATGATACATGATGTACACAACTTATGCGGTGGCCTTACATGCAGTGAATTGAGATACAATTTGTGAAGTTCAGTGATGATCTTGATGTCAGTGTTGGCATTGTTGCATGTTGAAGTGAACTGCTTTGTATATGTATGCAAAAAAACATCAAAAAACTACCCTGTGCAATATACAGTTTATCGACCATTTCTTATCGCATAAATCTATATATAAAAAAATACCGAGTGATGGAAATTGTGATGCTATCATCTATGTGTGAATCGTTACATATGTATTGACTGAAGCCGTCAATGTGGTGCTCCTTTCCAAAGCTCAAAAGCCTGGTTTTCCTGATATCCAGGCGGGAAAGATGCCAGCTACGATAGATGTCAGTGCCAAGTGCCAATGGTCGACTTCAGTTCTGTAATTATATAAAAAATATATATTAATGGTATACATTTTAATGACCTCATCTGGAAATATGATTTTATTGCTATCCTTCTTGTTAAAGTTGCCGATATGGATGTTTAGCCAAATAAGAAATGATATATATGAAATATATATAATAAATATACATAATAAGCTGTTTATATATGTGCATTCTCCTGTCCACTGGGTGACAGAAAAGCCCAATAGACCCATTTAGGTCACCATCTTTACTACAGGTATAGATTCACCCTGTAGCTTTATGCGGCCGCAATCGCCCCCTTTAACTGTGGTGCACAAATGCATCATATTTGAGTTGATTGATTGATTTTTAGTTATTTGTCGGTCATTTATTTATTTTTTTACATTTTACAAAGGTTACAATTCTTATTTTGGCAAATACAGGAAGGTGCCGGGGGTTAGGGTTTAGGGCAAATCAATTTTACAGGATACATTTTGGTTATTTATAATGCTGCAATCAAATCTATTCACAACCATTTATCCGTCCACAGTGATTCCTGTTTCATGTGAAACTCATCATCCGTTGGATTGCCAGACCTTTGTTAAGGATAATTATTTTGGCACGTTACATTATGGCTCGTATCTGGCAATCCCATCACTGATAAATTATATGTATCAAAAAATAGTTCCGAGTGTAGCTGGCCGCACTCAAAACAATCAAAATCTTTTTTGGGGATTTTCATTTTTACTTGTGATAAATGCGCAAGATTTATCAGTGTTTGAGAGGCGGAAAGATGCATTTCCCTAATTTCACGGGAGCCAGGCCAGTCATTTCCCTCTGCACTACAGTTAGCATGCACCCCACCCCATCTCTGGTTCTGAACACAGATGAAATTGGTAGGGGCCAAACAACTGGTGTATTGCCTTCAAATTGACCTGTCTTACCCCACTCTGCCCTAGGCTGGAATGGCATGGGAAAAACAGTATTTGACTCTGGCTCCTAATAGCACCGCCACCAATCGGAGCAGAAGAGCAACTTCTTGAAGGTGTGTCGGAGCTCGGCGCTGCGAAAAGCATAGATCGCTGGGTCGATAAGGGCGTGGCTCATCATAAGGGCCAGGTGTGGCTGGAACAGTGACCGGTAGCATTCGCAGTATGGGTTTGCGGGGCACACAGTGATGACGATCAGGTGGAAGAAAAACGGCGTCCAGCAAACCAGAAAGGCACCGAACAGGATGGTCAGAGTTACGGCGCCCCGCATGTTGCTGCAGCCACGGCCGCCCTGGCTCCCGATCTTCCTTGCGTGCATGGCTGCCAGGATGAACATGTAGATGTAGAGGAGCATGATGAGCCCCAGGGAGACCAGGAAGAGGACAACGAAGCAAATTAGGGTGAAGGCGGCATCCGAGAACCTCACCATGAGCACAGATAACACCCCACACGCAGTCCAGATGATGGCCAGGATGGCGCCCGCACGTTGCACGGTCATGATGTTGTGATAGTGCAGTGCGTGGAAGATGGTGATGTAGCTGGAACAAGGGCAGGAGAAACAAACATTTCGGTGTAAGATTTCAGTACGCCAAGATGACCATTCTAGAATGATTTCAGTGGAGCAGCAGGGAAAAGTAGCCAACATACTGTACTCACACATTTAAGCCAAAGTCTTTCTCTAAAATAAACTACAGTATTACAACAGGATTTAAAGTAGACCTTGGACTTCCTATAGCTTTAAGATTGCAGAAATATCATAGAAGTATTGAATAACTATTGCATAATTGATGGTGATACTACAACATTTTTGTTATGTTAAGTGCATGATACAGGAAATGATGGTGGATATTTTATTAATGCTGCACTTTTGACTATGATAATAATAATGATAATATTAATATATATATTATTTATATTTATATTTATATAGCACCTTTCAAAAACAAGTTAAAAGGTGCTTTACAATTAAACATATTAAAAGGAATTAAAATCCAAAGACATAAGATATAAAACAAGATAAAGTAATATAACAACCTGGTCTCAAGCTTTTTCGTACTAATAGTCACAAAAATGTATCGATTGAATCATGTCGATTGTCTGACTTTTTTTTGTGCGATACAACATTTAAACAATTAATTTGAATGGGGAGACTTCATCATGCTGTAAAAAACAAAATTCAAACCAATTAATTTGGATGGGGAGATTTTCTTTGACTTCGAAGCGTGGGGCATGGGGAAGGAGGGGGCGCAAATATTTACACTAAAACTAAAACTAACCTGACAAAAGTACACCACTGTGGGGAGTTCATTCTAACTAGCACAAAATAAAAGCAGGATACTGGTTTAGCTTTTTCTCTTCATAGTCTACTAAATTCAAGTTGGGCGACAATAAATATATACTATAGGGTCAAACCTCAGTATGATCTCAGGCAGGGATTAAGCTCATAGGGAGTTAGCAGCTCACAGATGCAGGCAGGAGCCTAACCATTCAAGGCTTTAAAAAGGAGCAGTAAAATCTTAAAATCAATTCTAAAACACACAAGTAACCAGTGAAAGGCAGCAGCGATTAATGTAATGTGGTCGCTTCTCTTAGTGCTTAGCCTGGCAGCAGCGCTTCGTATCAACTGCTTTGGATGTTTCGCCTGCTGATACCAGAATAAAGTGCATTGCAGTAGTCAAGTGTGGAAGAGATAAAAGCATGGATGACCTTTTCTAAGTCTGCAAGGAAAAGGAATGACCTGATCTTGGTTAGCTGTCTCAGTTGGGCAAAGCAGGACTGCATCACTTTGGTGACCTGAGTGACTATAAACAATTCTGAGTCAAAAATAAAACGTAGGTTGTAGGCCTCTTTTCGTGTATAATTGTAATTAGCAGGAAGGTGACGAGCACCTGCCCCTTTTCCTCATTGTGCCCTTTTTTATCAGGCAGGTGCCCTTTTTATCAGGCGTGCCCTCCCTCCCACCATATAGAGATTAATGGGTTTAATGTGGGCCTAATATTTCCGCAACGTATTTCACGCAGGGTGTCATGCAATGTGCATGAGGTTTAAATGTGAAATATCAAGAGTACCGCACCGGTCCACAGCGATGGCCAGGAAGCTCAGGATGGAGCCCACAAATGACATGCACAGCAACGAGTCCATCACGTCGTCCATCTTCTTCTCCGAGGTGCCGCTCTGGTCCAGGTGGCCCACATCCGCGAACACAAGCATCAGGTTCTCGCAGGTCTTGCTAAGACTCGCCAAGGTGTTGAAGGCTGCAAGGCTGCAGATAAAGCAATACATGGGCGAGTGGAGGTTCCTGTTGTGCACGACTGCTGCCACCACCATTAGGTTCTCTGCCAGGCTTGCCGCTCCAATGGCAAAGAAGAGGGAGAAGGGCAGCTGCACTTCCGGGCAGTCGGACTGGTTGGCGGCCAGGGTGGTCGATGCCGCGGTGGTGTTCATATTTGCTTGTAAAAAAATGATTTTTAAACCTGGCTGTCAAAGGGTTGCACTTCCGTAGTCAAGTGTGGAAGAAGGACTTGTTGTCTCGGCCAAGTTTTGTACCATTTCGATGGCCTCTAGATGGTCTCTGAGAAGAAAGAAAACATGACACACGTGACATTTTTAAGATTGCGATATTTAGGGTGTGTGAACACAGTCCTCGGTCCTTATGTTGACCAATCTCCCACCTTTTTTCGCTATTTAAGGCCAAATATGTAGCATCATATCTTTAACATCCCTAAATCGTTTGAGATTTGTTGCGGGTTGGCAACAATTGGCAGTTTCAATATTTGTCCAGAAGCCTTGAATAACATTCGAGTTGTGCTGACCTTATTTCCGCAGACACAGTCAGCAGCGATGACACAACTTAAGAGTGAATTCTTGCAACAAATGGCCCTTTTGCAGTCCAGCCGCGCTGAGATTGAAATCACACTTGAACAATGTCCCAGATTGAAGGGTGCAGAGCTTGAGTTCTGATTGCAGCGCCACTCTTTTTAGACATTTAGACATTTAGTCATTTAGCAGACGCTTTTATCCAAAGCGACTTACAATTGTTCAAACACCGACGGACGCAGCCATCAGGAGCAATTAGGGGTTAGGTGTCTTGCTCAAGGACACTACAGCATGCTAGCAGGAGGAGCCTGGGATCGAACCAGCAACCTTTGGATCACTAGACCACCAGCTCTACCACCAGCTCTACCGACTGAGCTACCATCCCCCCCCTTTTTCTGTTCCAGTCGTTATAAAAGGTGAAAGAATATAACCACCCTGCATTATAAATCCTTATAAATAGTACATACATTGCAACTTAACCATACTTCTATAGTTAGTGCTACTGCTACCAGCACTGGATTGACACTAGTTATCATTGTGATAGTCCATCTTCTACTACTACAGCTACTTCCTTAATTTCAAGTACTTATGTTATATTATGTTGTTAGTATGGTATGTATAGTATGTTATGTTATCTTATCTTAACTCTGTGGCTAGATGAGTACATGTACAAGCACATGTTATTTTTATTTTGAAGTTTTCTCTTAGTATTTATTGTAGCCCAGTCTTACAGGCTGGGCAGAAGAGTTCTTTATGTCATAACCTTGTAGCCTCCATGTCTGTTTGTGACTGGACGGAATATATTAAATATTAATTACAAAAACGTTTTGAGATGTAAAAAAACCCAAAACATTTCGTGGTAATTTTTCTTTAAAACCTTCAAAAATGCATCATCACCAACAGATTGAATTTTATGGTGTACTACGTCCAAGCTGGACGATGATCGATGTGCACCTGTACATTTTTGAACTTGATGTGATAACCAAAATGAATAGTTGGTTAGCATCAGGCACACTGTAAAGGTAAGAAGCCATTGGTACATCATCAACAAGCAAAGTCCTGGCTGGACATTGGACAGGCGGCTCTGTCCAGGGTCAGCTCTGTCTATGACGGCTAAAGATCCTTTGAATGATTACCAAATATCAGGGTTAAATACGGAGCCAAGTTGTTAAAGGGGCAATAGACAAATTTTCAATTCACCCTCTAGTGTTTCCAAGTGGTATTATTGTTGCGCCACTGTTACAAAGAGTTACAAAGAGTTTATTTTTTTAACCTGTGCTGTACCTTTTGGTTAAGGTTGGGAAGGATATAAGCAAATAATTTTCAATTCAAATGTGTTCCAGATGAGTAATTCCTTGTCTTTTCCAAGACCTAAAGATTATTGGTCTGTTTTTTAACCAGAAAACCTGGGTTCTGCCAGATTGGAGTGAATTTGTTTGGAGACAGAGCGTGATCACTGAGTTTGAGGAATCTCCACCAGGGTCGTTGTGATGAATGGGTTTTAAAAGCAGGTATGTTTCCTTATTGATTCAGTAAGGAATAGGAGACAAGATATTGATAAATCCTGACATTCTGTTTGTTCAATGTCTCGCAATCCATGGCCCAATCGTTGCTCTGGTTGTAACTGTTTAATTATAATTGAAGATGGTTTGCTAAATAATAATATGAGTAGAAGTTTGGAGCTGCTAGGCCTCCTTTTTTTCTGTCGTGTTGCTAGTTAAATTCTCAGTTTCTTATATTTCCAATAGAATTGATTGATTATTGAGTCTTGAGTGTTCAACCAATTTACATTTGTTTGGACATTGGATTTGGTCATTGAAAATATAGTTTATTTTTGGTAGTATATTATTTTTCAATAGCTCTGGCAGTTTCCCCACCACACGCCATCCAAGTGACGTTTTCAGGGCCCTCAGGCACAGACACACAGAAGACAGGGGGTTGTAAACACCAGTTTATTGTAGAAAGTGGACGAGCTGAAATTAGCCCAGGAGCAGATAAAACATGTCATGACATGCTCCTATCCTGTGTGAGTGGGAATGGGGGTTTTAACCTGTTGCTCGGTAGACCAACCAACGAGTAACAGGTATGCAACCACCTAGATACAGGTCAGGTGTGGCTGCTTACCACGCCATCCCCACACCACACTACCCAACCCTACTAATTTGTGAGATGGGTAGGTTATTCCATCTAGTGAGGTCTTCTTCAATGGATTTGAGCAATGGAATAAAGTTAAAAAACAGGTAAACAAATCTGACAGATTGGTGGAGATATCAATACCAAGGTATCTAATGTTGCATGTTGTGATGGTTAAGGGAAGTTTCTGGGTTACTACATTCCAGTCTTCCCCACTGAGTGGTAAGACTGTGGTTTTAGTCCAGTTTATTGAATAGTCTGAGATAGCTGAAAATTTTTACACAAGACTGAACACCTCCGGTAAGGATGATATTGCGTTCCGTAAATACAACAAAATATCATCTGCATACAGACAAATTTGGTGAACAGAGTTTCCTGTTTGTATGCCAGTTACAGTATGTTACTGTTTTTTGATGGATGTCCGCCGTGAGGGGTTCAATGAGGATGGCGAAGAGTAAAGCGGACATCCTTGTCTTGTGCCACCTTTAAGAGTGAAACGGTGTGAAGTGTAACAATTGTTCAAGACAGAAGCAGATAGTGAGTTGTACAGAATTCTAATCCATTGAATGAATGACTCTCCAAAGCCAAATTTGTTGAAGGTGGAAAAGAGATATGTCCAATGAACTCTGTCAAATGTTTTTCGGCATCTAAAGAAGCAATAAGAGTATTTAAGCTCTTCCTTTAAGATATGCTGATTAGATTGAATAAACGGCGCATATTGCTGGATGAGCGTCTGCCCTTGACACAGCCTGTTTGGGCTGGGTGAATAACATTTTCAATTGCGTTGGTTAGTGTTTTACTAATAATCTTTAAATCGCAATTAATTAGGCTCATTGTCATGATCTCCGCCTTCTGTTACCTTCCCCTCCCTCTCCTTACCTGTCCCATTAGCCCAACTCAATTCACCTGCGCACACAGCTGTTTCAGATCTGCAATCTAACCACGATACAGTATATACCTCTCTCACCAGTCACCCATTGCCAGATTCTGCCTCGCTCCAACTAAATATCCTGCCTGCCACTCCGCCTGTCTTCTGTCTGCACTCCTCGTTATCGAACCTGCCTGTCCCCGACAATGTATCCTGCCTGCCCCCTGCCTGTCTTCCGTCCGCTCTACAAATAAAAGACATTACCAAATATCCCTGCCTGTCTTTGTGCTGCAATTGGGTCCTAACCACACCCATTACACAGTACAATCTGGCCAACAATGGACCCAGCACACAACCCCGAGTTGCTGGCACGCCTGGGAAGGTTGGAGTCACAGCTCCAACACCAGGAGGCTGTCCGAGCCTCCACCTCAGCAGACGTTCGGCTAGCAGCGGCTAGCCAGGACAAGGGCTCGCCACGCTAGCTGCCCAGGTCCAGCAGCTCGCCATCGCTCTCGGTCAGTTCATCCCGCCGCCTGCTTCCCCGGACCCACCTGCACCAGCACCGGCCCAGCCTGGGTACTCCCTTGAGCCCCGGGTGGGGGTTCCAGAATGCTACGCCGGAGACGCAGACGGCTGTAGTCCGTTCATTACGAACTGTTCCATCCTCTTCGCTCTGCAGCCCCACACCTTCGCCTCCGAGGAAGCCAGGGTGGCGTTCAACATAAATCACCTGACGGGCCGCGCTCGGCTGTGGGGAACGGCAGAGTGGGAACGACGCACACCAGCCTGCTCCTCCTTCCACGCCTTTGCCGCCAAGCTCCGCAAGGTGTTCGTGGTGACCTCACGAGGTCCCGATGCTGCTGGTGGTCTCCTGGGTCTCAGTCAAGGGTCCCGCTCCGTGGTCGATTACGTGATCGACTTCCGCACCCAGGCTCGACTGAGCGAGTGGAACCCGGCAGCCCAGATTGACGCGTTCCTGATGGGATTAGCAGAGTACGTAAAGGATGAGCTAGTTTCCCACGACCTGCCCACCTCTCTCGATGGCATCATTGAGCTTGCTTCCCGTATCGACCGACGCATCCAGGCCAGCCAGCGAGAGAGGCGTCAGAGGAAAGTGGAGCGCCGCCCAGCAACCCGTCTTCCAAGTTCCTCCGTGCCGCCAGCTCTTCTGGCCCGTCAACCCACGAGGGAGGCCTCTCCCATGCGGGTTGGCCGGGCCAGCCTCACCCCAGAGGAGAAGAAGAGACGCCGGGTGTCCGGTAAAAGGGCTGGGCTCGCCAGTGAGGGAGGAGGTCCTGGTGACCCACACCTCCAAATCCCCCTCCAACCTACGCCCCCTGTGCCAGGCTTGGCTGCTCCTGCCCCAAGGCTCACATTCCCTCGCCATACTTATTGACTCTGGTTCCGATGTTTACATCATCAACGATAACCTAGCACGGCAGCTGGGTGTTGGTCGAGTTCTCCTGCCTTCTCCAGTACCTGCCACTGCTCTGGATGGCCGCCTCCTGGGGATAGTCACCCATCAGACAGTGCCCATCCGCGTGCTCAGGTCCGGCAACCACCACGAGATGCTACAGTTCTGCATCCTGCACTCACCTCGTCACCCTCTCCTCTGGGGTTCCCCTGGCTCCGGCGTCACAACCCACACCTCGACTGGACCACAGGGGCTATTCTGGGATGGAGTCCTGCGTGCCATCAGGTCTGCCTGAAGCAAGCCACCGCACCTCAGCCACCCACCAGCTCCAGCTCCGCACCCAACATGTTGGGGGTCCCCGCCGAGTACCTCGACTTCATGGAGGTCTTCAGCAAGGCCAAGGTGACATCCCTTCCCCCGCACAGGCCGTACGATATTGCCATCTTCCTCCAGCCCGGCTCCACCCCCCCCAGAGGCCGCCTGTACTCCCTGTCCGCCCCGGAGAGAGAGGCAATGGACACCTATATTAACGATGCCCTGGCGGCGGGCATCATCCATCCCTCCTCATCGCCGGCGGGGGCAGGCTTCGTCTTCGTGGAGAAGAAGGACAAGTCGCTTCACCCCTGTATTGACTATCGCGATCTCAACGACATTACGGTCAAGAACCGCTATCCCCTGCCCCTCATCTCATCAGCCTTCGAACTCCTGGAGGGGGCCAGGGTGTTCACCAAGCTCGACCTACGCAACGCCTTCCATCTGATCCGGGTTCGAGAGGGGGACGAATGGAAGACGCCGTTCAACACTCCCTCCGGTCACTACGAATATCTGGTGATGCTCTTTGGTCTCACCAACGCCCCCGCCATCTTCCAGGCCCTGGAAGATGGCTCCACAAATTCATCTTCGTGTACCTCGACGACATCCTGATCTTTTCCCGATCCCAAGCTAAGCACGTCCACCACGTCCAGACGGTCCTGCAGCGCCTCTTGGAGAACTCACTCTTTGTGAAGGCGGAGAAGTGTGAGTTCCACGTCCCGTCCGTCTCCTTCCTGGGGTACCATCCAGATGGACTCCACTAAGGTCTCCGCCGTCACCACCTGGCCCACCCAGGACACCCGCAAACAACTCCAGCGCTTCCTCGGTTTTGCCAACTTCTATTGGAGGTTCATCCGAGGCTACAGCACGGAGGCTGTCCCCCTCACAGCCCTAACCTCCTCCAAGGTGCCGTTTCGGTGGTCCACCGCCGCCAACGACGCCTTCCTGGCCTTGAAGGCACGGTTCACTTCAGCCCCCATTCTGGTATTGCCTGACGCCAAACGGCAGTTCATGGTTGAAGTGGACGCCTCTGACGTGGGAGTCGGAGCTGTTCTGTCCCAGAGAACCGCCTCCGACCAGAAGCTTCATCCCTGCGCCTTCTTCTCCAGGCGTTTAACCCCGGCCGAGAGGAACTACGACATCGGGAATAGGGAGCTTCTCGCCGTCAAATTGGTCCTGGAGGAGTGGCAACACTGGCTGGAGGGAACCCAGCTGCTGTTCCTGGTGTGGACTGACCACAATAACCTGGAGTATATCCAGTCCGCCAGGAGACTGAACTCCCGTCAGGCCCGTGGGGCGCTCTTCCTAACCAGGTTCAATTTCTCCCTCTCCTATCAGCCGGGGTCTCACATCTCCATGGACGTTGTCACCGGTCTGCCACCGTCTAGCGGCAACACTACCATCCTGACCGTGGTGGACCGGTTGAGCAAGATGGCTCACTTCGTGCCTCTACCGAAGCTCCCGTCGGCCAAGGGCACCGCCGAGCTATTATTGTACCACGTCGTCCGCCTCCATGGCATATCGGTAGATGTTGTATCCGACCGGGGTCCCCAGTTCGCCTCTCCTGGGGGCCACCATCAGCCTGTCCTCAGGGTACCACCCCCAGTCCAACGGCCAAACAGAGCGGAAGACCCAGGAGATGGAAACGGCCTTTCGCTGCATGACATCACAACACCCGTCGTCCTGGTCCGAGCAGCTTTTGTGGGTGGAATATGCCCACAACACCCTGACGAGTTCGACCACAGGCCTCTCCCCCTTCCAGTGCGCCTACGGCTTCCAACCGCCTCTGTTCCCGGCCCTTGAGAAGGAGGCTTCCTGCCCGTCCGTCCAGGCCTTAATTCGCCGTTGCCGCAGGACCTGGACCTGGGTCACGACCGCCCTCCTCCGAGCCGCTGGCTGCAACGCCTCTGCCGCCAACCGTCGACGCTCCCAGGCCCCAAAAAGCTGGCTGCTCGGTTCATCGGCCCGTTCATGATCGAGAAGGTCGTCAACCCGGTGGAAGTGCGGCTCAAGCTCCCCAGGTCCATGCGTGTCCATCCCACCTTCCATGTGTCCAAAGTTAAGCCGGTCCGGGAGAGTGCTCTGGTCCCCTTGGCGCCTCCCCCGCCTCCTCCGCGCTTCATTGACGGGGGTCCTGGCTTTTCTGTCCGCCGTCTCCTACGTTCCCGCCGGCGTGGGAGAGGCCTGCAGTACCTGGTGGATTGGGAGGGTTACGGCCCGGAGGAGAGGTCCTGGGTCCCTGCGAGGCACATTCTGGACCACACCCTCATCAGGAGGTTCCATCAGCGCCATCCTGACCAGCCCCCTCAGACCGGGTCAACCCTCCCGACTGCAGACCCCACCACCTCTCTTGTCTGCGTCCTCCAGCGATCTTTCAGAGGCGGAGGATGTCGACCCTGGGGGTCCCTCCTCCGATGAGGACGTGGCCTGCGTAAGGATGTTGATATTTCTAGAGAGCCGTTCAGTTCAATGAAGGAAGTCTGTTCTCTGGAAAATAAATGGTTAAATTCTTTATCTGTGAAAAGTGAGGTATTAAACCGCCACCTGACAGGTGAGGTTCGGGTTCGTTTAATTTATGAGGTTGAAACTTATCGGCCTGTAATCGAAGATTCCAATAGGGTGGATTTTAGGATTAGTGATTTTGGAGATTACACAGTTACTTGTCAGAGAAGACAGTTACTTCTAGAGAAGCTTTGGTGGGGTGGTGAATAATATGTGTATTCTCTATTATGTGGATTATCACCAAGAGCAGGATCACCCATATATGGTTTTATAGGGTCCGACAAACGCCAGGATTGGTGATTATTTCTGGTTTGAGAACAGTCTAAACTTGGATCCAGTACTGTGTTGAAGTCTCCTCCCAATATAATAGTTGACTCAGAGAATTCTTGGAAAATATATTGTGAAAGAAATTTGGGTCGTCCTCATTGGGGCCATAAATATTAGCTATGGTTAATTTGATGTTACGTAAAATTCCGTTAATCATTATGTAACGCCCTTCTGAGTCTGATATTGTGGTTTTATGTTGATATGGGATACTTTTATTGATCAATATAGAAACACCTATTTTTTTTGCTTTGTATGACGCAGAAAACATGTAATTAACCCATTTAGCTTTGAGTTTGAGGTGCTCGGATGCATTGAGGTGAGTTTCTTGCAGTAGACAGAAGCTGGGGTTCATCCTGGTGGCGTGAGTTAGGATGTTAGGAACTGGTGAGCGCAAACCACTCACATTCCAACTTCTCAACCGATTCCCATGAGTCGTTTTTATATTCAAGGTATTATGATCTATGGGCAGTAGATGGCTCCATCGTTCACGCTAATTGTTGTGCATTGGTTGACGCACTTCCTGTGACGCACCACCGTGAATCGATCATTTTACCGGGAGTTTGTACCCGGTGGCAGTCTGTATTGCATAGTGATATCAAGGCTTATATTTAACCAATCTAAACGCCAGTCAATAAACATTAACTTCATAATGATAAGTAAAAGTAAAAAAGTTGCTCCTTTAATAAGAATAAAAACAACAACCGAAAAAAAACACCGTAATAAATCAAAAGAATTAGATTACGTACTGAAATAATACACACTAGTATGTATGAATGTTCTCACTATAGTTATTAATACTTACTTAGTATTTAAGTATTTCTTCTTGTACTTTGTTCTGGTGAAGTTTAGTCCTTTTCAGTAAAGACGATTTGCATTTAAAAAACAGTATGAAAAAATTGATAATCAAAATAATAATAAAATAAAATAGAATAAAAAAAGTAATTTGATAAAAAGTATGTAAAAAAATTAATAAATGAAAATAAAATTGTTAAATATGTACAAATCCCAAAAAATACAAATGCAAAAGACTAATAGTCAGATATTTAAAGAAATTGCAAAAAACAACATGAACACAAAAAAAGCAAAACAGCACGCACCAACTGAGGCTGCCATAAAAAGGAGGTGTAAACAATCAAAAAAAAACAAAAAACGTAGCTATTTACATTTAACTTCAGTAATTATATCCAAACTGTGTCAGACAGTGAAAAACGGAATCTGAACAATCCAATGAAATTTGATTAACAGGGTAAATGTAGTGATTGACACACTGTGAGTCAGTTTTTGCGAATTGTAATTAGGATCTGCATGCGCACTTATTCGTGGAAACAAAAAGTAGGCATAGTTTATCAGTTGTTTATAAGTAGGCAGTAGGCATAGTTTATAAGTTGTTATTACAAGGCACTGGATAGGACTTTTAATACTTTAAAGTACATTTAATATTAAGTACTTAGAAATCGCAATGTGATTGGCAAATCACATTGCCAATTTGTCACCAATAATTGTGGCTAATGTTAAAATACGTTCTAAGGTGAGCTGCCTACCCTTTGGGGTAAAATTTGTGGATGATGAGAATGCGTTATTGATCGAGTGAAATAATACCCGGAAGGAGGACTTATTATCGTAATACTGAGTCTTCACTTTCCCATTGGTAAGGCAGAAAGAGCAACTGTAGATGAGGGATTTTATTCCAAATTCCCACCACTCATTAATTCCTCCTAAATGGGATGACATATCCTAAATGTGTTAAATGGGATCCTATCTGACCCACATGCATATCGATTTTATTAAGGCTCTATTTGCAAAAGCCAATAAATACAATGGAGAGCAGAAAAAAAGTAGAAGCAACAGTTAAAAATTAGTTGCCGTATACAGACCTGACATTAAAGTCAGGAACATAAACAATCAAATGCTCTACAGAAACATCCATATCATTTCAAGGTTTGAATATAATTAGCTGGGAAAGGCAACTCATTTGTGTGGGTTGCTTATGGTTGACAAAAGTGAAATCAGATGTTTTAATTTACGTTTGATTGCCCGAACAATTGCCTTGCTTATCCCGTGACATTTGAACACTATTCAAGGCTGTTTCTCAAATGATTACCGTGGGTTGTGTTATATTGTATTATATTGACAAATAGAAAAAATACAACAGTTATCCTCGGCCATGGAAACACAAACATAGCTAAGCACATCAGTCAATGTGTGTTGCGCATGTGTTGACCCATGGTCCTTGTAGTCTATCCATCAGAGAGCAGTGGTGGAAGATGTACTCATCGCTACATTGCTATTTCTATTTAAGCAAAAAAATATAAGCACTTAAACTCTTTTAACAGTATGACGTGATTGACTCCTCTTGCTTTGGATTTGATAAACTGTATCTAATATATGGGGGCGGGGGGGGGGGGGGGGGTGTTTAAACAAAAGTAACATGACTGTTACAAATGTAGTAAAAAGTATATATATATTTTTTACTTTATTTATACGTTTTCAGTTTTTCCACAAAAAAAATAATTGTTTGAGGCATTGTTATGGGGTATTTTTAATTTTTATTTTACTTACATACTTTATCAATCTCTATGAGAAAGTTTGTTCCCGGCATTCGACCCATCCTAGTATCTTATGTATGCAGGAGCAGCAAATGAGAAAGGCAATGAACTATTGCAGCCCAGAAACTACTTACGGTTTGACTAGACCAGAAAAGTTAAAAGTATATTATTAAGCATATACAATGATAGATACAAGATAAGTCTCCATAACTGCATATAGCTGAGTAAGTACAGATACTTGAGAAATGTACCAAAATGCGGTAACAAAGAACTTGTTCTTTGTTACCTTTCACCACAGTTAAAGAATAGCCTTGCCTACTCAACCACGTTTTTTTCCGCCTGCCTTTAGAGGCAAAAATAGTTTCCAGGCCGGGGGCACTGGTTCTCAAACACGTAACGTTAGCGATTGATTTGCTTACCTCCCATCTATGGTATCACATGCTCAAAATTGGATTACATTGCTCATAGTGTTAGCACATGGGTCGGAAAGATATTAGCGGAAAGATGCAATTTCGTAAGAAGCACAGAGAGAGTTTTTAAGCACAGAAAAACAATGTTTGATAATAGCCAGGATCCTAAGTTAACAGCGAGGATATGTCACTCTGAATGACGTAGACACAACGGCACAGATGCAAAAAGCTCTTTCAATTGAAGAGCAACACGACCAAATAACCCCCTTACCTTCTCTTCAAGGTCAAACTGCTGGTAAACAAAACATGAAAAATGTGTTTTGTTATTCTCTAGTTAATCTCAACAAAAGACTTTGTAGGCCGTTAATGCAAGTTCTTTCTCTGGGATCCTGTGGCTGTGGCGGTTTATATGGGTTGGCTCGCAAAATGGACTGTTATTCTACCCTTGAGTGGTAGCTGCTCCAAGGCTACGCTACATGTTGTTTTGACAGTTTATTTTTTTCTCCCTCCAGTACATCTCCAGTAAATCTCGTCTTGGTTGTTGATGGCTGCTCCATCTTTCAATCCCTCAAGTAGGCAAATTTGGTGTCATCTTCGATTCATCCCTTTCATTCCACTCACACATTAAATCCATAACCAAATCTGCCTTTTTCCACCTCAAGAACATCTCCAGAGTCGGTCCATCACTGTCAGAGTCCATGGCTGAAACACTAATCCACGCTTTCATCCCCTCCCGTCTGGACTACTGCAATGGAGTCCTGTCCGGGGTTCCAAGAAAAGCCCTGGACATGCTCCGGTATGTTCAAAACTCTGCTGCCAGAGTTCTCACCCGCGCCAAGCCATGGCAACACATCACCCCCACCCTCATCCATCTCCACTGGCTCCCTGTCAAATCCTGTATCTCCTATAAAACCCTACTTTTAACCTACAAATCCCTCCACGCCCTCACCCCAGTACCTAACTGACCTCCTCCCCCCCTACGCCCCATCCCGGTAGCTGCGGTTCTCGGACATGGGTCTGCTCTCCATCCCCCGCATGAGGCTTTAAACCTTGGCGTACAGAGCCTTCAGTGTGGCAGCCCCCACTCTCTGGAACTCTCTCGCCACTGACTTTCGAAATGCTCCATCCCTGGCCACATTCAAATCCCTGCTCAAAACCTACCTCTTGAACGAGGCTTACTGCCCCTGACCCTTTTTTGTTTTCTTTTTCTGTTATTTATCTTTTTCGATTCATCTACCCTGTCTTGTTTTGTTATCTACCCTGTCTTGTTTGTTTTTTGTTTTTACATTGTAAAGTGTCCTTGGGTTTCTGAAAGGTGCTATATAATTCCCAGTTATTATTATTATTATTATTATTATTATTATTATTATTACATCCATTCCTTATACGACGCAAGGCCTACCAGTGCAACACACTCCCTTTCCCTCCCCATCTCTCTCTCTCTCTCTCTCTTTCTCTCTCTCTCTCTCTCGCTCTCTTTCTGTATGTACCCAAAAGGCCCCAAACTTCTATCTTAACCAGATTCAGACAGGGTCCATACCAATGTCATTCTTTTGTGCCAAGCGCAGAGATAGTAATGGGCTGCATGCCAACTGAGATACATCTTGTTTCTTTATGATGAGTACAAATAAAAACATAAAAATACTGAGATCCTAGTGGTTTTAATTGCAGCTACATTCTGAACTATTTTTGACGAATAACCATTTATCCATCTGCTAAGCTGGGCGTAGTGATTATCAGCCGTGCGAGTGCCTGTGTTTAGTCAGCTCAGAGTTTTGTTGATGTTAATAGTCAGCAAGGCAGGAACAATTTGGCAGGTGAACAACACACTCAGCGTCTCTTGTGGTGTTACTGGCGAGCTGCTAAAGAGCAGATGAGAACCAATGACCACAAAGCTGCTTTCATGTTCCTTTCATGCCTTGATGCTGAGATCTTTGACTGTCATTTCAGAACTTTGAGCATGGACAGCGCTGAGTTTGTAATTACTATTAAAGCTCTTGCTTTTTCACGATATACCATTCCTTGTAGGGTGCAATGGAACATTTTGATTTCAGATTTTAGGTTATTGATCAAGCCCCATCACTTTTTGTCCCAGTCTTGTAAGGTGTTAAAATGCTTACCCTACCTGCTTGAAAGACCATCGCTCTTATAAGAGAGGCAGGCCTCAGAAAGCTGGATCCTCAGAGCTAGAGAATAAGACATACCATGCTGTAGAATATCAAAGGTAAGGGAGAGCGTGACAGAAGCAGTGGAATGAGGAGACGTTCAGCAGTGGAAGGTTTGAGAGTGCATCGCTGTATGAGCAGCTGTGAGCCGTCATGGTTCCTTGATCGATTACAAGCACGCTAGCTTACCACTCTCACATGCTTCTCCAAGTTTGTATCGTGACTAGAGACCACACAAGCTCTCATTATTCTCAGGGTCAAGGGATCAAGCGTCGCTGTTATGTAGCAGAAAGGCAAAAAGCACATAAATGCTTTTACGCAGCGCAAGAAATCTGTTCAATGGCGAGTTTGTTCGCCTGCCAGTCATCTGGGGAGTCTCGCCCAGGCGTTGGCTTCCAGGCGTCATTTTAAAACGGATGTACTGTCCTCCTTAAGGTGTATCGAACCAAAATTAAACAGCCAGCCAAACTCCTTTCACAGATGACACAAGAGTCAGGAAATAGCCTTCTAGTTCAGTTTATTGATAACTCAGAGCCGGTACAAATGACAACAGAGTGAAACTGTAAAAATAAATAATACAGAATGCAATCAAAATACAGCTTGTATAAAATATGTCAATTAAACATACACATTATACAGATCATTAAATATATAAAGATATAAAAATATCACTAAGCTTCCATAGCAGTACTCACTACATACAATACAATCTATTTCAACAGTAAATACAACACCATTGAAACAACATTGAAATGCAATGCCGGCTGCGAAACAGCAAACTACATGCACTGGACTGTTTATCTACACGGCACATTCAATAAACTACATCATCGGTACAAAACATAATTTTATATCGCAAGATGTACTAAAAATGTAACAAAATACTCACAGGCAATGCGCAGGGCACAAAACAAAAGATGACTTCAGATCTGTTGTGAGCATCTGGCATGAAGCAAACGTGTTACTGCACTGGCTGAAGTGGTATTGAATGCTACTTCCATGATGCAAACACAAAATAAATATAACATTGGCCGGGGAGCAACAGAAACAACAGCAACACCAGCAGCAACAACAAAAAAGAACAGCAAAAACAGCTACAACAACAGAGCAACAAGAGCAGCAAAAACTAGTGCCAGCCAATCTAAAGTCTGTGTTCCAAAATCCGAAAAACAGTTTAGGCAAGGGTCAAAGCCAGGAAATAGTAAGTATATCACAGTGTGAATAATCCAAAATTCCTAATAGAATATCAGGTAGATTTGGGAGACGATTCACCGAAGTAACGGCCACACAAAGACCGGTCACCAGAGTCAACAGTGTGCACTATCTCATCTCAATCCAGTCGCAGGGCTTTAATTAACATCTATAAATTACCGGTACAGTTTTCATTCAAACCTCTGGAGGGACATCCTTGTTGACATTCTCTCTCTCTCTCTCTCTCTCTCTCTCTCTCTCTCTCTGAAAAACACACCCTTCTTATGATTCTAACACTGTAATCTCAAAACAGAAACACCAGCAGCAGCAGCAGCAGCAGCAGCAGCAGCAGCAGCAGCAACAGAAACAGCAAGAACAGCACAAGCAACAACAACAACAGCAGCAATAACAGCAATAATGGCAGCAACAACAGAAACAACAGCAACAACAGAAACAACAGCAACAGCAGCAACAACAAAAACAACTACAACTGCAGTAGCAACAACAGCAGCATCAACAACTAGCACTAGCCGAGTGCTAGCCCCGAGTGCGTTCCAAAATCCCCAAAATAGTTCAGGCGAGGGTCAAAGCCAGGAAATAGTAAGGATATCATAGTGCGAACAATCCAAAATCCCTAATCCAAATCAGGTAAAGTTGGGAAATTATTCAACGAAGTAACGCACACACAAAGACGTCACCGGAACCGGAAATGGTAGCTCTCATCGCAAACGGAAATTTCAACAGTGTGCACCATCTCATCTCAATCCAGTCACAGTGCTTTAGTTATTTATATAAAACTTGACCCGTAATTCCGTAAATTACGGGTCAAGTTTTCATTCAAACCTCGGGAGGGAGATCCTTATGACTCTCTCTCTCTGAAAACACACCCTGCTTATGATCGTTTCACTGCAATGTCGCAACAGAAACAACAACAGCAGCAGCAGCAGCAGCAGCAGCAGCAGCAGCAGCAGAAACAACAACAGCAGCAACAGCAACCACAGCAACAACAGAAACAACAAAAGAAACAGCAGCAACAACAGAAGACAACAGCAACAACAGAAACAGCAGCACTAACCTGTAATCTCACAACATAGAGAACACACACACACACACACACACACACACGAAAACAACAACAAAAGCAACTACAACAGCAGAAACAACAGCAGCAGCAGCAACAATAGCAGCCACAACCTAAAGAACAACTGAAACAGCAGCAACAAAACCGAAGCAACAGCAACAAATGAAACAGCAGCAACAGCAGCAACAACAGAAACAGCAGCAGAAAATATCTGTGCAATCATAAGAAGAGTCAATGCGGAAAAGACATTCACAGCATACAGAGCACACAGACAAATCTTACAACATAGAAAAAACACAGACACACACACACACACACACACACACACCCACACACACACACACACACACACACACACACACACACACACAAGTCAGTGAACAGCAAGGTTTTTAACCTGCTTTTAAAAGTGTTCAGTGTGGGGGCCTCTCTCAGGTCCCTCGGCTGGGGCATATCAGCCTCCCCTGCTTTAGAGTTGGTACGAGGGATAGTTAAAGACGACTGGGAGTTCTTGCTGGTTCGTGTATAATTAGCATTTATTTTATATACTGAGGTGCAAGGCCATTTATAGCTTTATATACAAGTAGCAGAATCTTAAAATCAATTCTGGTTTTAACACGGAGCCAATGTAGAAATCTAAGAACAGGTTTGATGTGTTAAAACTTTTTTGTCCCAGTGAGAACGCGTGCAGCCGTATTTTGGATTAACTGTAGCTGCTGCACAGCTGATTTTGGGAGGCTAGTGAATAGGCCATTACTGAAACAGACTTTATTTGTCACACAACACACCACACACACACACATGCTTTGGATGGTGGCCGGTGAAATGGTTCCTCTGCATTTAACCCATCCTGGCTTGTCCTTCCTCCGGGGCCACAGCCAGGAGCAGTGGGCAGCATACGTGGACGCGCCCGGGGACCAGGTGATAAGTGTCCATCGCTGGTCAGACGATGATGTGTGCATGTTTTTGAGGGGGGTCCTTACTGACTTGAGGTGGAGGAAACCCCATGTGAAACCCCAGTGCCCCAGGCGGGAATCGAAACCAGGACCTTCTTGCGGTGAGGCAGCAGTGCAATGCACTTTTTTAGATGGTAGAGGCAGATTTTGTGATGTGATAGCTATGGCTATTTAAATCTATGAAATGTATGCATTTATGATTACGCCCAGATTTTTGGCTTCATTCTTGCTCTCCAGGGACAGAGAACTTTACACCAAAGATGAGTATTTCTGATTTGTATTTGTTCAGCTGTAAAAAGTTCTGCGACATCCGTGCATTAATATCATTAATACACTGCATGACCGGAGTTTATAGGGAGTAGGTCATCAGGAGAAAGGGATATGTACGGTTGTGAATCATCTGTATAATTATGGTATTGTTTGTGTTTCTTTACAATATGTACAAGTGGGAGCATATAGTGGTTAGACAATAATGGGCCCAGAATCAAACATTGGTGCACTTCACATATAATATCCACTTGTTGTTCAACACAATATCTCCAATGGACACAAAGAATTGTTTGTCCTGTAGGTAGGTTTTGAACCAGTTTAGAACTGGACCAGATGGGCCGACCCATTTTTGTAATCTTGCTCATAAAATCTGATGGTGAACAATGTCAAAGGCAGCACTGAGATCCAGGAGCAAAAGAACAGTTATTTAGCATCAGTGTTTATGTGCAGATCGTTCAGAGCTTTAATAAGTGCTGTTTCTGTGCTATGGTGAGGTCAAAAGCCAGATTGATTGGTGTCTAAAAGTTTGTTTGTGTTATGGATGATGGTCAAGATTAACTCAACCGCAGGACACACAGTTTTAGGAGTTTATACATGGGTTAAATGGATAGACAGCTAGGGAATCAGGAACAGGCGACAGAAGGGGTATCAGGTCCGGCAGGGACTCGTGACCAGGAAGGCAGGGACTCAGAAACCAGGAACGCAAAGCAGAGGAGCCAGTGGAGGATCAGGAATCGAGAGTTTGGGGCACACACCCAGGAAAACAGGCAGGAACAAGTGCAGAAAAACATGCAATGAACTGACACTGACAGAGTGAATGGGATCAGGACACACATACACACACACACACACACACACACACACACAAACAGGGAATCAAGGCAGGGGAGGATCGTGACAGTTTGAGGTTAGATAGGTGTTAAGCTGAAGGTAAACTGTTTTTTCAAGTACTCTGCTCAGGAATGGCAGGTTGGAAATGGGCCTGTAGTTGGCAATAAACTGTTGCATTGAGATTGCTCTTCTTCAGGAGTGCTTTAATGACAGCTGTTTAAAATGCTGCAGGAAATATACCTGATTGAAGAGAGCAATTTAAAATTTCTAATACCTCATGTGCTAGGCGGTTAAAAACAGTTTTTTAAAAATGTGGTAGGGAGAGGGTCCAGGCAGCAGGTGGAGGACCTGAGCTGACCAACAATATCGTCCAGTCATTTTATGTCTAAGGGGACGAAGTGAGACAGTAGTCATATTACTGGAGAACTGGAGGGTTATCAATGATATTTTGTATTTTGGAGTTGAAGTTGTTCACAGGATCCTCAGTTGATGATGCATGAACAGCAGTAACCAATTTACAATTCTCGTAAAGGTTTCAATGGTGCTATTGTTAATGATACGTTTTTTTATTGTTACCCTCTGTTGTACAGCAGACACAAAGAATATGTAACAGTGATCTGAAATACCAATATCCATGACACAGGGTACAGTGATATTAAGTCCTTTTGATTTGACCAAGTCCAGAGTATGCCCCTTATTGTGGGTAGGTCCAGTAACATGCTGAGTGAGGTCAAATGACTCCAATAGGCTAATGAAGTTTTGAGCATCTGGGTCTATTTCATTGTCAATATGAATATTAAAATCACCTGAAATAATTACACAATCATAATCAGTGGAGACCTTGGCTATTGATTTTGGTGGCCGATAGACAGTGATGATTAAAATCGGGGCACTGCAGTTTATAGATCTAGGAAGGTGGTCAAAAGACGTGAATTCTCCGAAGAGGATTTCCTTGCAGGTATTGATATCAGAGAAGACAGCAGCTATTTCATCACCTCTCTGGTCAGCTGTAGTGGTTTGGATGAATTAAAAATTACGAGGTGCTGTCTCAATGAATGCGACTGTGCCATTTCTGTCCGGCCAGGTCTCAGTCAGTAGAGAGGAATCCAGGTCATGGGTACTTATAACCTCATTAGCTAAAAATGACTTATTAGTTAGTGACCTGATGTTTAATAAAGCCATTTTTATTGTTCTGGGTGCATGGCTTTGGGGGGGGGGGGTCCGAACTGGTAGTAAATTGTTTAGATTCCTGTACGTCACAAGATTTTGGTCTATGGTTTATAATTACAGGGATTTGCAAGCAGACTGAAAGTCACATTGTCAGTCGAGTGGATCAGACAACATCAAACATCAGCAGTGAACAGAGGTTTTCAGCGTAAGTTCCATGTTCAAGGCAAGGAGACGTGATCCGTGAAAGTTTGGATGTACTCCATCCATGTCTGAAGACATTTTTCAATTCAAAACTCTAACGTTAACTTATCAGTCCTCTTAAGGCAGAAGAAGAATGACTTCTGTGATGGGTCTCAAGAATGTCTTGCTATTATGTGTATTGCTAGTATCCACCTTCCGTACCTTGCTATCAATCTGGGCGTCGCAGAAGTGACCAGCCACTCATTGCGAGGAACTTGACTGTCCTTTAACAGCATCAGGTCCCCTTAGTGAAGGTTGCAGCGTGTTACATTCCACTTCCCTCGACCTGCAAGGTTGGCAGCTACTCTGTCTTCCAACTAGACCAGAAACCAGAACTTGTTTGCAAGGCTCTGCACTTGTCTCCATTGGCCACTGAAGAGGTCCTTGTCGGTGAAGTCTCCTGGAGGGGTAAGCGGTGCACCAACCTCCTGGGTAAGTAGCATTGCAGGGGTTAGGCTAAGTGGTGAATCAGGATCCGATGAGACTAGAGGAACAAGAGGTCTGGTGTTAATGATGGCGGTGATCCCTGCCATGAAGGTGCGAGGTCTCTTGCAGCAGCATGGAGTCGAGGATTCTGCGTGAAACTCTAATCATCCACTCCCATGCTCCACCCATATGTGAAGAATGGGGAGGGTTGAATTCCCATGTGCAGCGCAGTTTGGTTAGGTATCTCTGAACATTGACGTCTTGCGATTCCCTTTTTAGTCCCAGCTCATTAGTTGCTCCAATGAAGTTTGTGCTTCAATTGGACCTGAGTTGTTTAACTTGCCCACGGATGGCAAATTACCTTCTGAGAGCATTGATGCAGCTTGACATGTCCATCATGTCCATTCTATCACTTCGATATGATCTGCTATCGTACTCATACAAGTGAACATCCGTGCCCATTGGACATGGCCTCCTCCTTTTCTGCATACAGTGACACTTCACTAGCTGACACTTCACAATCCAAGGTAAGTTAAGGGAAGAGATGTGCTAAGGCTTTCTGGTGGAGGATCTGCCATCTTTTGTTATTCCATTTTGCAGCGACGCTTTTGACAGTTGATGCATGTCTGTATAGAATTGAGCTGACCAGCCTTTTGCCACTTAAGAACCACAGACCTGCTGCTCTGATGGCGCCTTCCATGAAATGAGGGCCTTTGATGTTTGACTTGGTTGTGGTAGTGCCGGATCAGAAGCACAGAGTACTGTGGTTCTGACTTTGTCTGGGTAAGATCAGAATCAGAATCAGAAATACTTTAATAATCCCAGGGGGAAATTACTTTTGTTACAGCTCCAAATCTACTGCAACATATTTACATACAACATATTTACATACAACATATAATAATTACTAAGAAACATATTTATATATAAATATATATATGAACATATCTATATGTTATAAATATATCTATATAGAGTGTAAAATGTACAGTTAAAAATGTGCAAAAAGAAGAAGGTGCAGAAGTGGAAGTCTGTGTTTTGAGGTCAGATTACAGAGAGAGTCTGACTCTCTGAGGGAGGCGTTTATATTGATGACCACAGGCAGGAATGATTTCCTGTGGCGCACTGTGGTGCATCTGGGTAAGAGGAGTCTTCTGCTGAAGGTGCTCCTCTGCTGGGCCAGTGTGTCGTAGAGAGGCTGTGAGACATTGTCCAAGATGGACTGAAGCCTGGACGGCATCCTCCTCTCTGCCATAGTTGTCAGGGTGTCCAGCTTCTCTCCTACTACATCACCGGCCCTCCTGATTAGTTTGTTTAGTCTGTTGTTGTCTGCGACCCTCAGCCCACTGCCCCAGCATGTGGCAGCGAAGAAGATTGTACTGGCCACAACAGACTCATAGAACATCCTCAGCATCGTCCGGCAGATGTTAAAGGACCTCAGCCTCCGTAGGAAATAGAGTCGGCTTTGGCCCTTTTTGTAGACTGCCTCAGTGTTTCTGGTCCAGTCCAACTTGTTATTGAAGTACACCCCCAGGTACTCGTACTCCTCCACAGTGTCCACAGGGACCCCCTGGATGGAAACAGGGGTCACGGGTGTTTTTGCCCTCCTCAGATCCACTATGAGCGCCTTTGTCTTACTCACATTGAGCTGCAGATGGTTCAGCTCACTCCAGGTGACAAAGTTGCCCACAACAGTCCTGTATTCACTCTCATCACCCTTTTTAATACAACCAACTATTGCTGAGTCATCAGAAAACTTCTGAAGGTGGCAGGACTCAGTGACATGGTTAAAGTCTCCCGACATGATGATGGGGTGTTGAGTTTGAAGTTTGGAGATGGTGGTGTGTATGATGCTGCAGGCAGATGTTGGGTTTGCAGAGGGAGGGATGTACAGGACAACGATGATGACATGCGGGATCTCTCTAGGAAGATAGTGTGGACGGAGTACAATGGCCAGCAGTTCTGCATCCAGGCTACAGAGCTGTTCTTTAATGGTGATGTGACCAGGATTACACCATCTGCTGTTTACTAGAACGGCAAGCCCCCCGCCTTTCCGCTTACCGCTCTCGATACAATCCCGGTCCGCCTGGACGGTGTGGAAGCCATCAACAGAGACGTTCTGGTCCGTAATGTCGCTGTGCAGCCATGTCTCAGTGAAACACATCAGACTGCACTCAAGGTTCTCTGCATGGCTCCGCGTTAGTGCTCTTAGCTCGTCCATTTTGTTGCTAAGAGGCCGTACGTTTCCCATAACAACAGAGGGGAGACACGCCTTAAATCTTCTCCTCTCCATAAGCCCGTCCCGTCTCGACCCTCCACTCATCCCCCGACGTTGCTTCCCTCCTCTGCATCCCCGGTGTGTTTTCTTCCAGAGTTCAGATGGTATATCAGCTAGTCTGGTCACCATGCCGGCCGGCATTAGCGCGATCAGCTGTTCTCTGGAGTAAACAAAGGCAGCGTGTCCCGGTGGAAGCGCCATAATAAAAACACGGAAAAAAACCCCACGAAAACTCTCAAAAAAAACTTTGTTAGAGAGAGCAGGACTTCACAGAGTTAGAGTGGAAAAAAACAAGAACGAACAAAAGAGAATAAAAGTTAAGAAAGTTAAGAAGCAGACTCAAAAGTTGGAGCAACGTAACAGGCAGCATGCAGCTTTCGCGCACGCGCACTGAAAAAGATGATGGGGTTCTTCTCACCTCTCAACTCAGCATGCTTTATTCTGCCACCGATTCTGATGATGTCTTCATCCACTTCTGGACAACGCTTGATGAGTGAACTGCTCTTTAGAATCTCTCTGTTGCCAGTGAGCACCGTCCACCTCTGCCAAGCATCCTTCTTGCTAACGTCCAGTCCCTGGAGAACAAGATGGATGAACTTCGAGCGAGGATTCAATTCCAGCGTGACACGAGGAACTGTTGCGTTCTCTGCCTGACGGAAACATGGCTGACCCCACTGGTGCCGGATGAAGCCATACGTCCAGCCGAGGCCTTCTCCGTGTTCCGCGGCGACAGAACGGGAGAGTCGGGGAAATCCAAAGGTGGAGGCGTCTGCCTAATGGTAAACAACCGCTGGTGTAACGCCAACAACACCAAATTCCTCTCCCACTCCTGCTCGCTGAACCTGGAACAGCTGACCATACTATGCCGTCCATTTTATCTCCCCCGGGAATTCAGCACGGTCATCATTACAGCCGTTTATATCCCACCGCAAGCGGACACCGACGCAGCTCTGTCGGTTCTGTACGATGTGTTGTGCGGATTTCAGAACAGACATCCCGACGCGGCTGTGGTGGTGACTGGGGACTTTAACAGGGCCAACCTGAAAAAAGTTCTGCCGAATTTCCACCAACACATCACGTGTGCCACCAGGGGAGACAGAACTCTGGACCATTGTTACACTCCTTACAAGAACGGATACAAGCCCGTCTCGCTTCCTGCTTTCGGGAAATCAGATCACGCCGCAATCTCGCTGCTTCCTGTTTACAGGCCTGTGATCGCGCGGGATCTGGTGATGACGAGGGAAGTGAAGCGGTGGACGGACCAATCAGAGGCTGCGCTTCAGGACGCTCTGACTGACGTAGACTGGGACGTGTTCCAAGCGAGTTCAAGTGACGTCAGCGAGTTTACGGAGGTTGTAGTGAGTTTTGTGGCTACGCTCGCGGATGAAATCGTTCCCACGGTGAAAGTTCGGATATTTCCAAACCAGAAACCATGGGTTGATAAATCCATCCGCTGCGCTCTGAATGCGCGCACGGCCGCTTACAATGACGGACTTGTATCTGGTAACATGGACAATTACAAAGCGGCGTCGTATAATCTGCGGAGGGCAGTGAGGGACGCTAAACGGACGTACAGAGACACCGTGGAGCTGCAGATGGAGCGGGGGGACACCAGACGCTTGTGGGAGGGGCTGCGAACAATAACAAACTACAAGAGCAGCTCCTCCCCAGCCACGAGTGTGGACGCCTCCCTGGCCAACCAACTGAACTCCTTTTATGCGCGGTTCGAGTCTGGCAGCAGCACCGCTAGCTCGCCGGCTAATTGGAGTTACACCGCTGGGGATGAGCGCGCACTCTCAGTGTCCGTGCACGAGGTCAGGAGGGCTTTGATGCGGGTGAACACCAGGAAAGCTGCGGGTCCAGATGGCATATCTGGACGAGTACTGAAGACCTGTGCTAACCAGCTAGCTCCGGTGTTCACCACAATATTCAACATCTCCCTGGCTGAATCAGTGGTCCCATCCTGTTTCAAGAGGTCCACCGTCGTTCCTGTCCCGAAGATCGCCTCTCCAACCTGCCTGAATGACTACCGTCCGGTGGCCCTCACCTCGGTGGTCATGAAGTGTTTCGAGAGGCTGATTAAGGATTACATCTGCGCCTCCCTCCCCCGCACCTTGGACCCGTTGCAGTTCGCGTACCGGCAGAACAGATCCACGGATGACGCGGTCTCCCAGGTACTGCACACCACGCTCACGCACCTGGATGGCCAGAAGGGGGCCTATGTGAGAATGCTGTTCATTGATTATAGTTCAGCTTTCAACACCATAGTCCCCACCAGACTGGCTGTCAAGTTGTTGGAGCTAGGATTGAATGCTCCGCTGTGCACCTGGATCCTGGACTTCCTCACAGGCCGCCCCCAGGTGGTCAAGGTGGGGAAGTACATGTCAAGCTCCCTCACCCTGAATACAGGATCCCCCCAGGGCTGCGTCCTCAGCCCCCTACTGTACTCCCTGTACACACATGACTGTGTGGCCAGGTCCAGCTCCAACACCATCATCAAGTTTGCTGACGACACCGTGGTCGTGGGCCTGATCACCGACTGCGATGAGAAGGCCTACCGCGAGGAGGTGGCTGACCTGTCACTCTGGTGCCAGGACAACAGCCTCCACCTGAACGTCAGCAAAACCAAGGAGCTGATTGTGGACTTTAGGCGTGGATCACAATCGAGGACGCACGCGCCCTTGTGGATTAATGGGACTTCTGTCGATAGGGTGAGCAGCTTCAGATATCTGGGAGTCCACATCACAGAGGACTTAACATGGACTGTTCATACAGACACTCTGGTGAGAAAGGCGAGGCAGCGTCTCTACCACCTCAGGCAGCTGAGGAAATTCCGGGTCTCGGTGAGGATCCTCAAGTCCTTCTACTCTGGAGCAGTGGAGAGCATCCTGACAGGCAACATCACTGCCTGGTTTGGGAACTGTACTGCCCAGGACAGGCGGGCCCTGCAGAGGGTGGTGCGTTCAGCTGAACGTACCACTGGAACTACCCTCCCCCCCTTGCAGGAGTTATACACCAGGAGGTGTAGTAGCAGAGCCCGTAGGATCATGAAGGATCCTCATCACCCCAACAACGGACTGTTTCAGCTGCTGCGGTCAGGCAAGCGCCTCCGCAGTCACGCAGCGAGAACAGAGAGACTGAGACGGAGTTTCTTCCCTCAAGCCATCAGAACTGTCAACGCTGACCTCACCAGGGGTCCTCACTGAGCCATGCACTAGGCTCCACTACCTACTGTACTGTATGTAGCATACTGTACCGCATACTGTGTCACTGTTCAGGGTTGTTCGTGATGCCGTATTGCTGCGCCGTACTGTTGTATACTGTGCTGTATTATCCCAAACACTACCTCACACTATTCACATTCACATGCCACTTTAATTCACATGCCACTTTAAATGCACATATCTGTATATACATAGCCATATTCCTTCAACCTATTCCATTTTATTTCAATTTATTTTTTATTGTATTTTATTCTATATATTTTTTATCTTATTCTATAAGTATTCCACTTACTGTATTACGTTTTAGGAGTCAGTTAGTCGGTCTATAGAAAGGAATTTTCTACTTTTTATTTTATTTTATTTTTGTACTTTTTCCTAGGACTTATTGTGTGCTATCACCGGGTGCGTTGCATTACATTTCACTGCATATATGTATGGAAGTATGTATATGTATGTGACAAATAAAAATCTTGAATCTTGAATCTTGAATTCAATACTCTAAGTTTTGTTCACCTGTAGCAGGCAGATTAACCTCACTGACCATGCAGTAGAAATTCTCCAACAATCTGGCGATGAGGATGGGATTCTCTGCTTGGCTCTGCAGGACCCTTTCATACCCAGGTTGTGTGCACAACGGCAGTCAGAGACCGGCCGTAAGACATCCTAGTAGGAGTCGTCTGGATATGACTGCAGATGCAGATAGGCAACACGAGATCCCGAACAAATTAAGGTGAGGCCTTACTGAGATATTGTACCAATCAGGGATTATTGCAGGAGATAAATTTTAGTAAACTTAAAGATTGCATCAATTTAGAGGATTGTTGAAGAAGCTTTGTTAAGCTCAGAAATCCCCCCCCCCCTCAGACAGATGTGTCGCCAGCTGCATGCTGGCTAGGAAGGGCAGCAGATATATCGGTCTGGAGGACTGTGGATGGAATGGCCAATTTTTGTATTGATCAAGAGAGATTGTGGTTTTTCTTTGTTTATTTTATTATTATTTTTTTAAATGTTATTCAATAATAAAGTCGACATTATTGAATACATAATTATTATAGATTACTCTTGACCTCTCCTAGCAAAACTGTGAGGGGAAGAAAGCAGAATGGTACTCTCATTCCCTCCTAGCAAAAGCAATAAGGTAGGTGAAGAACTTCTGGTGGTCAAAATAAAATTAAATAAATTAATAGCAAAAGTAAAATTGATAATAATGAAGGGGCATGCTGATGGGGTAGGAGTAGTTTGGTTCTGTTTTATTTTAAGTTAATAAGCACTTTTCATTACAAAACATTGTAAATTCTGCCCCGAACGTATTTCTAAAAGTCAGATGATTGTCTATGTGGCGTGATGGCGTCAAATCGGACGCTGCAGTTCTGAAGTCACAGATCCTTCTCTCGCTAAAAGTGAACATTTCGGAGGTGATAAAATCAGAACTGAAAAACACACTTTCCGAGGACTTCGACTTCCTCAAGAGTGAACTACAAGCAGCAAAAATAGAAATTACAAACTATACGGGGGCAATCCGCTCTGAGATGGACCAAATGAAGACGACAGTCAAAGAGGTGGAAGGTGGACTGTCGACATGGTCAGACGAGGTGGCAACTTTACAGACTACGGTGACTGACTTGAAAGCAGGGATGACAGAGCTTCAAGCGAAATGTGACTACATGGAGGGAAGAATGAGGAGATTCAACATCAGAATACTGGTGGTAGCTGAGACGAATGAATCAAGCCCTCCTGCATCAGTGTCGAAGCTCTTGAGAGAAGCACTACGGCTGGATAAAGACGTGCTTGTGGAGCGCTCACATTGAAGCCTGGCTCCAAGAAGACCAGATTGGAAACCTCGTGCCATCATAGCTAAACTCCACTACTATCAAGACTGTGTCGAGGTGCTGATCGGTGCGCGCACTCGTGATTCGCTCCGGGTCAGCGGGGAGACAATTGCTATCCTTCCAAACTACACTGCAAGCGTCACCAGGGCCAGGGCTGCATTCACGGAGGTTAGAGAGCTGCTCTGTAATTGCTAGGGCGTCCAGTTTGGCATCGTGTTCCCAGTCCACACCACGCACAACGGAGAAGAATAGGAGTTAACTGACGCGAACAAAATGATGGTCTACATAAAGAACAATATCATCCCTACAACAGAGGTTGAAGTGTGAATATGATACTGAGCTTTATGCGCTAATACCATATCCCAATTTAAATCTCGCCCCAAGTGGGAAATCATTTATGTTTGCATTAATAGGAGGTGGGAGGTGAAATTGTCCTGACCAGAAGACTGTTTTTCGGTAGCTGTTAATGCTTCCTCTCCTCTCCTTTTATTTATTTTGATTTCTGGGCATAACAGCTCACCCTCAGTTACAGGCCAGTGATGCTCTGTTTCATTCCATGGCCAACTTTTGACCAGACAATACTTGACACTGCTCTTGTTAAGGCTATTAGTTACAGTCCTATTTTATTATGCAGTATAGTTCGTCTTATTATTCCTTCCGTTTTATCATACCCCAAGGCGTCAAAAAACGAATTTGTCTATATCTATCAGGGGTGGGGGGTCACCATGTGATATATCAGAGCCTCCTATATGCCTTTAAAAAATAAATGGATTAAGTAAGATTAAGCTTTGAGGCATTACAGGGCTAACTTTGACGGGGCGACATGTGCATAAGCACATAATCTTTTTTTTTTTACTACCAGTTTTAGTTTTATTTTATTTCAGTTATGGTCTTATTTTATTATGCAGCAGAAGTTTCTATTATATCATGTGCGCTATCAGAAATACTTTGATGTAAGCTGTTCGGTGGAAGCTTGAGCGGTCAGCTCTAGTGTTTTCCAACACAAACACTATAAGGTATGTTTGTGGATTTGTTTTAGAAGGGTGGAAGGGTACTATGTTCACCTTGTTTTTGAAGGTGTTGTTGGGGGGAGGTGGGGGGATGCCAGACAAGCTCATCTATACGACTTAACTTGCCAGATGTCTGTTTTACTTTTCACTTGCTATTAAGCTTTGACCTTTATAGATCTCAGGTACACAACTCTTCACGATTAATATGACTGACACCAATACTCCCAGAGGGTTGGAAAGTTGCTCGGTCAACTTCATGAGTTGGTATGTTAAATCACTTCCATCCAGTGAAGCGCAAAATGTATTTACAGATTTAAAACAATTCAAGGCAGATTTTACATTTCTCCAGGACACTCCATCTATGTACAACAGACCATTTTCGGCTGAGAGGGGGAGTGGGCAGGACAGACATATCACTCTAACTTTCACTCAAATGCTAGAGGGGCAACCATACTCATTGATAAAATACACCATTTACAATGACAAGTGTAGAGGCGGACCCCCGCAGGGCACTATGTTATTGTGGTGGGGCAACTTTATATGTTTCTGGTCCAGTTACTCTCTTACCTTTTTAGTATTTTTTTTCCTTTTTTTATCATAATGTCCGCCAAAAAAACATCAACAGTTAACTCATACGATGGCGATGCACTCATGGTTATAAAATTTCCCTAAACGAACAACTTTGGGACTTTTTATCCGTTGGGAGCAGAGTGGCCGGGCAGAAATCCTATGCGGGGAACACTCTCAACAACAAACAACAAACAACAACAAGAATGGAGCCGCTGTTCCACGAGCGGGCCCACGGAGGAAGCACAGAGGCAAACGAGGCGGCATTCGGGTCAGAATGAGGACGCAACCTTACCGTCCACCTCTGCCAAGCATCCTTCTTGCTGATGTCCAGTCCCTGGAGAACAGGATGGATGAACTTCGAGGGAGGATTAAATTCCAGCGAGACACGAGGAACTGTTGCGTCCTCTGCCTGACGGAAACATGGCTGACCCCACTGGTGCCGGATGAAGCCATACGTCCAGCCGAGGCCTTCTCCGTGTTCCGCAGCGACAGAACGGGAGAGTCGGGGAAATCCAAAGGTGGAGGCGTCTGCCTAATGGTAAACAACCGCTGGTGTAACGCCAACAACACCAGATTCCTCTCCCATTCCTGCTCGCCGAACCTGGAACAGCTGACCATACTATGCCGTCCATTTTATCTCCCCCGGGAATTCAGCACGGTCATCATTACAGCCGTTTATATCCCACCGCGAGCGGACACCGACGCAGCTCTGTCGGTTCTGTACAATGTGTTGTGAGGATTTCAGAACAGACATCCCGATGCGGCTGTGGTGGTGACTGGGGACTTTAACAGGGCCAACCTTAAAAAAGTTCTGCCGAATTTCCACCAACACATCACGTGTGCCACCAGGGGAGACAGAACTTTGGACCATTGTTACACACCCTACAAGAACGGATACAAGACCGTCTCGCTCCCTGCTTTCGGGAAATCAGATCACGCCGCGATCTTGCTGGTTCCTGTTTACAGGCCTCTGATCGCGCGGGATCTGGTGATGACGAGGGACGTGAAGCGGTGGACGGACCAATCGGAGGCTGCGCTTCAGAACACTCTGACTGACGTAGACTGGGACATGTTCCGAACAAGTTCAAGTGACGTCAGCGAGTTTACAGAGGTTGTAGTAAGTTTTGTGGCTATGCTAGCGGATGAAATCGTTCCCACGGTGAAAGTTCGGATACTTCCAAACCAGAAACCATGGGTTGATAAATCCATCCGCTGCGCTCTGCATGCTCGCACGGCCGCTTACAACGACGGTCTTGTATCTGGTAATATGGACAATTACAAAGCGGCGTCATACAATCTGCGGAGGGCGGTGAGGGACGCCAAACGGACGTACAGAGAGACAGTGGAGCTACAGATGGAGCGGGGGGACACAAGACGCTTGTGGGAGGGGCTGCAAACAATAACAAACTACAAGAGCAGCTCCTCCCCAGCCACGAGTGTGGACGCCTCCCTGGCCAACCAACTGAACTCCTTTTATGCGCGGTTCGAGTCTGGCAGCAACACAGCTAGCTCGCCGGCTAATTGGAGTTACACCGCTGGGGATCAGCGCGCACTCTCAGTGTCTGTGCACGAGGTCAGGAGGGCTTTGATGCGGGTGAACACCAAGAAAGCTGCGGGCCCAGATGGCATATCTGGGCGAGTACTGAAGACCTGTGCTAACCAGCTAGCTCCGGTGTTCACTACAATATTCAACATCTCCCTGGCTGAATCAGTGGTCCCGTCCTGCTTCAAGAGGTCCACCGTCGTGCTGTGCCGAAGATCGCCTCTCCTTCCTGCCTGAATGACTACCGTCCGGTGGCCCTCACCTCGGTGGTCATGAAGTGTTTCGAGAGGCTGATTAAGGATTACATCTGCGCCTCCCTTCCCCGCACCTTGGACCCGTTGCAGTTTGCGTAGCGGCAAAACAGATCCACGGATGACGCGGTCTCCCAGGTACTGCACACCACGCTCACGCACCTGGATGGCCAGAAGGGGGCCTATGTGAGAATGCCGTTCATCGATTATAGTTCAGCTTTCAACACCATAGTCCCCACCAGACTGGCTGTCAAGCTGATGGAGCTCGGATTGAATTGTCCGCTGTGCACCTGGATCCTGGACTTCCTCACAGGCCGCCCCCAGGTGGTCAAGGTGGGGAAGTACATGTCAAGCTCCCTCACCCTGAATACAGGATCCCCCCAGGGCTGCGTCCTCAGCCCCCTACTGTACTCCCTGTACACACATGACTGTGTGGCCAGGTCCAGCTCCAACACCATCATCAAGTTTGCTGACGACACCGTGGTCGTGGGCCTGATCACCGACTGCGATGAGAAGGCCTACCGCGAGGAGGTGGCTGACCTGTCACTCTGGTGCCAGGACAACAGCCTACACCTGAACGTCAGCAAAACCAAGGAGCTGATTGTGGACTTTAGGCTTGCATCACAATCGAGGACGCACGCGCCCTTGTGGATTAATGGGACTTCTGTCGATAGGGTGAGCAGCTTCAGATATCTGGGAGTCCACATCACAGAGGACTTAACATGGACTGTACACACAGACACTCTGGTGAGAAAGGCGAGGCAGCGTCTCTACCACCTCAGGCAGCTGAGGAAATTCCGGGTCTCGGTGAGGATCCTCAAGTCCTTCTACCTTGGAGCAGTGGAGAGCATCCTGACAGGCAACATCACTGCCTGGTTTGGGAACTGTACTGCCCAGGACAGGCGGGCCCTGCAGAGGGTGGTGCGTTCAGCTGAACGTACCACTGGAACTACCCTCCCCCCCTTGCAGGAGCTATACACCAGGAGGTGTAGTAGCAGAGCCCGCAGGATCATGAAGGATCCTCATCACCCCAACAACGGACTGTTTCAGCTGCTGCGGTCAGGCAAGCGCCTCCGCAGTCACACAGCGAGAACAGAGAAACTGAGACGGAGTTTTTTCCCGCAAGCCATTAGAACTGTCAATGCTGACCTCACCAGGGGTCCTAACCGAGCCATACACTAGGCTCCACTACCTACTGTACTGTATGTAGCATACTGTACCGCATACTGTGTCACTGTTCAGGGTTGTTCGCGATGCCGTATTGCTGTGCCGTACTGTTGTATACTGTGCTGTATTATCCCAAACACTACCTCACTCTATTCACATTCACATGCCACTTTAATTCACATGCCACTTTAATTGCACATATCTGTACATACATAAGCATATTCCCTCTATCTATTCCATTTTTTTTCATTTTATTTTTTTTGTATTTTATTCTATATATTTTTATCTTATTCTATTCTCTTCAGTAAGTATTCAACTTACTGTATTACGTTTTAGGAGTCAGTTAGTCGGTCTATTAGAAAGGAATTCTTTACTTTATTTCTTTTTTTCCTAGGACATATTGTGTGCTATCACCGGGTGCGTTGCATTACATTTCACTGCATATATGTATGAAAGTATGTATATGTATGTGACAAATAAAAAATCTTGAATCTCGAATCTTGAATCATCTTGGCTAATATCTATGTGCCAAACTGGGTTAACACGGGATGGTAGCTCAGGAGGTAGAGCTGGTCGTCTAGTAATCTAAAGGTTGTTGTGTCGATCCCAGGCTCCTCTTGCTAGCATGCTGTAGTGTCCTTAAGCAAGACACTTAACCCCTAATTGCTCCTGATAGCTGCGTCCGTCGTTGTTTGAATAATTGTAAGTCGCTTTGGATAAAAGCGTCTGCTAAATGTAATAACCCCACGTTCTTATCCAATCTTTTCTCTCGTTTACCAAACATGACATCCCACCACCGTATTCTTGGCGGTGACACAAACTGTACAGTCTCTCCTGTCTTGGACCTGGAGCTCACCCAAAAAGACTTCCCTGTCCAAATCAGCATGCTCAATTCAGCTTTTTCAAAAATCATATGGTGTGGCTGATGTGTTGCGGTTCCGTAATCCTACTTCCAGAGGATACCGGTTCTTCTCCTCAGTCCATAAGACCTACTCCCGTATAGAACATTTTTTCTGGGATAAAAGACTCTCATTACCGATTGTGATTATGGAGCCATAGTTATTTTTGATCATGGCCCCTTAACTATGAAAATCCATCCATCCATCCATCCATTTTCTTCCGCTTATCCGGGGCTGGGTCGCGGTGGCAGCAGGCTGAGCAAGGAGCTCCAGGCCCCCTTCTCCTCGGCAATATTTTCCAGTTCCTCCAGGGGGACCCCGAGACATTCCCAGGCGAGCTGGGATATGTAATCCCTCCAGCGCGTTCTTGGTCTACCCCGTGGCCTCCAAGGGAAGGCGCCCAGGAGGCATCCTGATTAGATGCACAAACCACCTCAACTGGCTCCTTTCAACGTGAAGGAGCAGCGGCTCTACTCCGAGCTCCCTCCGGATGTCCGAGCTCCTCACCCTATCTCTAAGGCCAGCAAGCCACCCTACGGAGGAAACTAATTTTGGCCGCTTGTATTTGCGATCTTGTTCTTTCGGTCACTACCCAAAACTCATGACTCATAGGTGAGGGTTGGGACGCAGATGGACTGGTAAATTGAGAGCTTTACCTTCCAGCTTAGCTCCCTCTTCACCACAACGGTCCGGTACAATCACTGCTGACGCCACACCGATCCGCCCGTCCATCTCACGCTCCATTTTCCCCTCACTTGTGAACAAGATCTAGAGTTACTTAAACTCCTTCACTTTGGGCAGTAACTCACTCCGGACCCGGAGGGAGCAATCCACCGGTTTCTGACAGAGAACCATGGCCTCAGACTTGAAGGTGCTGACTCTCATTCTGACCGCTTCACACTCGGCTGTAAACCGCCCTAGTGCGTCACGGTCTGATGAAGCCAACAAAACCACATCATCTGCAAAAAGTAGAGATGCAATTCTGAGGTTCCCAAACCTGACACTCTCCTCACCTGAGCTGCGCCTTGAGATCCTGCCCATGAATATCACAAACATAATCGGGGACAAGGGTCAACCTTGGTGGAGACCAACACCCACTGAGAACGTGTTTGACTTTGTGGCGAGAATACCAACACAGCTCTCACTTTGGTTGTACAAGGCCCGGATGGCTTGTACCAACAGCCCCAACAACCCCATACTCCCTCAGTACCCCCCACAGGATACCCCGAGGGACACGGTTGAAAGCCTTCTTCAGCTCCACAAAACACATGTAGACTGGATGGGCAAACTCCCACGACCCCCCCAGCAACCCTGCAAGGGTAAAGAGCTGGTCCACTGTTCCACATCCAGGACAGAATCCGCATTGCTCCTTATGAATCTGAGGTTCGACAATCGGCCGGAGCCTCCTTTCCTAGAGTAAACTTTCCCGGAGAGGCTGAGCAGTGTGATACCCTATAATTGGAGCACACCCTCCGTCCCCCTTTTTAAAAATGGGAACCACCACCCAATCTGCCACTCCACAGGTACTGTACCCGACATTCACGCAACATTGAAGAGGCGTGTCAGCCAAGGCAGCCCAACAATGTCCAGAGCCTTCAGCATCTCATGCGGATGTCATCCACCCCAGTGCCTTGCCCCC
The DNA here is from genome assembly GCF_960531495.2 of Zeus faber. Classification (NCBI taxonomy): domain Eukaryota; kingdom Metazoa; phylum Chordata; class Actinopteri; order Zeiformes; family Zeidae; genus Zeus; species Zeus faber. The sequence continues at coordinate 32,481,845 of NC_137195.1, forward strand.
GAGGAGCTTTATAACTGCCTCAGAGACGTCTGCCAGGCATATGGACGAGACTTCCCCCAAGTCTTCCAACTCTGCCTCTTCCCCTGAGGATGTATTGGTCGGGTTCAGGAGTTCCTCAAAGTGCTCTTTCCACGGCCCGACAATATCCACAGTCCGGGTCAGCAGGTCTCCTTTCCCGGCTGAACACAGCCTGAGCCAAGCCCTATTTTCTCTTTCTGAGTCACTGAATAGTTGGCCAGAACTTCCTTGAGGTCAACCGAAAGTCCTTCTCCATAGCCTCCCCGAACTCCTCCCACACCCGGGTTTTTGCTTTAGTAACAGCTGAAGCCGCAGCCCTTCTACCCTGTCGGTACCTGTCTGCTGCCTCTGGAGACCCCTAGGCCAGCCAAGCCTGAAAGGCTTTCTTCTTCAGCTTGATGGCTTCCTTCACCGCTGGTGTCCACCTACGGGTTCTTGGGTTACTTCCACGACAGGCGCCGACTACCTTCCAACCACAGCTCCTAGCAGCCGCTTCTGCAATGGAGGTTTTGAAAATAACCCACTCAGATTCCATGTCCCCAACCTCCCCTGGGACGCGCAAAAAATTCCGAAGAGTTGAAGACCATGCGGACAGGGGCATCCACCAGGCGTTCCCAGTTCACCCTCACTACACGTTTGGGTTTACCAGGTCTGTCTGGCAGCCTCCCCCGCTATCTGATCCAACTCACCACTAGGTGGTCATCACTTGACAGCTCTGCTCCTCTCTTCACCCGAGTGTCCAAGACATACGGCCGCAGATCTGATGACACGACTACAAAGTCGATCATCGATCTTTGACCTAAGGTGCTCTGGTACCACGTACACTTAAGAGCCATCCTATGCTCGAACATGGTGTTCATTATGGCCAATCCATGACTAGCACAGAAGTCCAATAACAAAGCACCACTCAGATTCAGATCAGGCAGGCCATTCCTCCCAATCACCCACTTCCAGGTTTCTCCATCGTTGCCCACGTGATCGTTGAAGTCTCCCAGTAGAACTATAGAGTCCCTAGACGGAGCCCCTTCCAGGACGCCACCCAGAGACTCCAAGAAGACCGAATACTCTGAACTGGTGTTTGGTCCATAAGCACACACAACAGTCAGAGCTTTGTACTTAGCCACTTGCAGTTGCATAGAGGCGAGACTCTCGTTCACTGGGGAGAACTCCAACACAACGACACTCAGCCGGAGGCTCATAAGTATCTCCACACCTGCCCGACACCTCTCACCCTGGGCAACTCCGGGAAAGGAGAGAGTCCAGCCCCTCTCCAGGAGTTTGGTTCAAGAGCCAGTGCTGTGCGTAGAGGTGAGCCCAACTATATCTAGATGGTACCGCTCCACCTCCCGTACCAGCTCCGGCTCCTTCCACGCCAGAGAGGTGACATTCCACATCCCTCAAACTAGTCTACGATGCCGAGGATCAGCAGACCCAGGCCCCCCATGGGTCAAGGCCTGGCCACCAGACGCTCGCGGGCGAGCTCCCCTCCCAGGTCTGACTCCAGGAGGTGGCCCTGGTTTCCCTAGTCCGGGGGAGGTACCATATTGCCTTTGTTGTTGTTTCATTAGGGTCCTTTGAATCGCTCTTTGTCTGGTCCTTCCCCTGGGACCACTCTGCCTTGGGAGGGGGTAACTATGAAAATGCGTAATCCCTAATACACAGTCCAGTTACCGCCCTTGGAGACTAAACTCTCTGCTCCCGTCAGAGGAAGCCTTCACCCAGTTCATCACGTCTGAGATCACAGTATTCCTTTATATTAATCAAACTCCAGGTATGTCCTCCTTAACTATATGGGAGACACTGAAGGCATATCTACGGGGCTAGGTCATCTCATATTGTGCAAATAAAAATACTGCACACCTTAAAGAGGTGGCAGAAGAGATACTGGAGATAGATAAGTTATATAGCCATCCGCCCTATGCAGACATGATGAAAAGGCGTATGTCATTGCAGGCAAGATTTTAATCCCCTGACAACACGACTGGCTGAGGACTTTATCTCTAAATCGCGTCACTGATGCCATGAACATGGGGAAAGGGCTGTTCGAATACTCTCTCATCAGCTATGGCAAAACTTCCAATCCAATTATTCCTGCGATCACTAATAAGCAAGGCTCAAAAAGCACGGACAGCCTAAAAATGAACTCATGCTTTCAAACATTTTACTAGTCGTTGTACACCTCAGACTCACCTGTAAGCCTCTCCGCACTGGAAGATTATTTTAAGATCCTGCATATCCCCTCTATAGACCTGCTGAACTGGAGGAGGACCTCTCTGTCTCTGTAGCATCAACAATTAGGTCTATGCAAAGAGGCAGATTTCTGGGGCTGGACGGTTACCCCACAGAATTCTCAAAAAATTCTCAGACCAACTCTCCCCTTTATTACTGTCAATCTTTGAAGAATCCCTTGCATTGAAATTCCTACCTCCAACCATGCGCCAGGCAGTTATCTGTCTAATCCTCAAGAAAGACAAAAACCCTCTTGAATGCTTGGAGGCGGTTCTCCCCTCCATCATACCTCCTGACCAAACAGGTTTAATTAAGAAGCGCTATTCTCTTTTTAACCTCAGACGTCTTTTGAATATACTTCACAGCCCTTCTCCCACAGGTGCACCAGAGGTAGGTTCACTAGATGCGGAAAAGGCAATCGACCGGGTGGAGTGGGGCTATCTTTTCAGCATACTGGAGAGTTTTGGATTTGGCCACAAGCTCATATCATGGATCAAGCTCTTATACTGTATACATGCCCGATGGCTGCCGTACCACTAACAATCATTTTTCCACCTACTTTGAGCTCCAATGCTGCACAAGACAGGGCTGTCCTTTATCCCCACTTCTATTTACGGTTTCCATGGAACCACTTGCTCTAGCTCTGAGGCAAAATGCCTATATCAAGTGAATCCAGAGTAATGGATCAGAGCATAAAGATTTGCTTTACGCAGGTGATATGTTACTGTACATATCGCAACCCCTTGTGAGTCTCCCCAAATTAATGGTCTTACTAACAGAATTTGTCAAAATGTCTGGCTACAAAGTTAACATTCAGAAGAGTGAGCTGATGCCTCTTGGTGCTGATCGGATGCCTTTAGCTATCAGCCCCAATTGTCTAATGTGAAGCAGGATATCGAGCGATGGGACCCCCTGCCTCTCTCTCTGGGCGGAAGAATTAATACAGTAAAGATGAACCAACTGCCTACATTTCTGTACATATTCCAGTGTCTCCCGGTCTTTGTAACAAAATCCTTTTCCTCCAAAGTAAGTAACCAAATATCAACCTTCATTTGAAACAAAACAATACCTCGAATCAAAAGAGACATACTTCAGAGACATCGTGCAATGGGAGGGATGGCGCTTCCAAATTTCCTGTATTATTATTGGGCAGGCAACATAACAGCACTGCTATACTGGGTGAGAAATTATGTCACGATCCCAGACTGGACAATGCTGGAGGGGGCGTCTGTTGGGTCCACTTCTCTAGCAGCCTTACTGTGTTCTAAATTACCATTCATACAGCCAATTTCTACTTTCACTCATAATCCAGTTATTATACTTTGGACACCCACCTTTACCTGTGGGAAGAGACCCCCAGAAGTAAGGCTTTAGGGAGGGAGGCGGAGTCTTTCTGGTAGTGGTGTGTCGACATGGTGAGAGTTCTATTGTTTATTTCAATCTCTGGCACGCAGGCCGCAAATTTATGTATATATATCTGAGGATTTATTCTAATAATTGCGGATAATAGTCCTCTCGAGCGCAGGAGGAATGGCGTTGTGCTCCTGGGCTGCTCACGAGCCTGTGCACCGATCTCTGTAAGACAAACAAACATTAAGAAAACTCCCTGCCTCGAGTCGGACCAATCAGCGCCATGCAGGCGCTGATTGGTTCAAGTTTAAACTTGAACTTGAACAAAGAGGAAAAATTTTGTTGTTTTGTACACGAGAGAGGTAGTACAATGCATACGTTCGCTTACTAAAAATTTGAAGCACTCAAATGTGAAATACATCGGCCATTTCAATGGCTATTAATTTGAGCATTCCAAAAAAGTTCAGTTAAAATAAAAATATCTTGTGAATCTATAAATGTTGTAATTGTGTGTGTCAGTGTTTTATTTCCGCAGTTTTAAGCATTTGAATAGGAATCCACTGGGGTGCAGTTTGAATTTTGACTGTAGATGTGACTGTGTCTCATTGGGAGAATCTCAAGGACAGACAACAGGACTGATTAAAGAGAATTGCTCTACAACTGAGTAAGGCCAAGACATGTCCAGCATTCAAAGGTCCTTGTAAATTGTTGATAATATTGCTATTTATGTTTTACTGATTTGCAAATTTGATAATTTAATAAAGTTAATGGGAATTATTGTGAGATGAAATGCATGCACGCATATAAATGGAAAGACCTTGATTGAATTTAGCTCTATACCTCATATTTAGCTCCATTGTTAAAATTATTGTCAGATATTACAGAGTTCCTTATAGAACCAGAATCATTTTGATTAGTTCTTATTTGAATGTGACATTCTCTTAAATTTACCTAGTTGTTGAAGCAATAGTCAGAAGCTGAGTTAATGAATACTGTGTTATCACTCAGGGATACTGTTGTCAGAGAACCCTGGAGTAATTATTTTTATGACACTGCCTGTTACAGTGGTAGACCCCTTCTTTCATCTTCTGATAATGTCTGCATACAAACTCATTAAGCACCCCAGGGCTTTTCACACAAGCCCAAAGGACATTCCTATTTTCCTGATATCCTGCTGAGAGACATGTCTACTGCATTGCCGAGAAGGTTCGGAGATCCAGTGTGGCCAACATCAGGCTGAAAAACTTGGGACATTTTCTATACAACAAACAAAGTTCTGTGAAATAAAATGCAAGCGTTGACTCCTGCTGCTGCTCCCCTCCATCGACGAACATTAAGTGTTTGGCCGCCAAGTACAGTGAGCGCACAATACAAAATGCACAATTGCAAATGCACAATAGATAGATTATTAAACTTTCTCTAAGAAAAATGACATTGCAGTCAGAATATTGGCACATTTAAATTAAATGATTTTCCAAAATCTTAGGGAAAAGGTTCAAATAGTAAGTAAATTAAATTATTAAGTAGAAACAGAATTAGGCACAGATTAAAGATGAAAGTGATTGCTTCATTGATTTGAAAATATGTTTATAATAGCCCTACTAGGTTTTGGATGGTCTCAATTTGAATGCTGGCTATGTTATTGTCAGTATACAGTATATAGGTTTTTTTAAAGTAAATGTGTTAACTTGATTGGAAATGCCAAATAACAAAACGATTTTCTCTAATCAGACTGCAGAATGATGTGACTTATAATTCAAAAGTCCCTGGCAAAATTGTAAGACTAGTAGTTCACAGCTTAACACATAACTATGTATTTTTTTGTTTTGACGAGTTGGGTAACGTAAATTGACCGTGAGATAATGGATAGTTGATCAAATATTATTTATCAATGCCAGTTAGGCTTCTATTAGATTGATGACTGCTGAGATCTCAGGCTTATTGTTTGCAGTTATGAATTGTACCTTTCAGGGTATAAATAAAAATTATATGAAGTCAGAAATATAGTATTGAACGCTAAATTTAAAAATGTTTTGGTATGTGAATCGCAGTTGTTCCGTACACTCTAGTTGTTTAACTTACTGTTTTTTTTTTACCTGTGCTGTCAGCATGTTGGGCATACAACAAAGAGTATTTGTATGCCATTGCATCCAGGACAGAGTAAGTCTGCAAGTGGAGTTCAAATTCTCAACCTGCAATGCAACTATTTATTAATTCTCAAATTATCAAGAACAGCTGCAATAACTAGAATGACAAGAGCACAGTTTTTGGTTCTAGAGAACCACCACCAATCCTGCTCCTTGGAGAAACATTTGTGAGGGAAAAATGATTACGATCAACTATTTTGAATGAGGACAAAGGCCTCTACCTCCAAAAGGGGGTCTGAAAACATTTGTCTGTCTTCCCAGGAACACCCCAGAGTTCATGTAAAGAGAAATGTCTTGCTCCTACAATGTCAATTCTAATATGAAAGAATCAGATCACACGTGGCCTGTTTACCTTCTATAGAGATGGGGGACACCTGGAAGTGCATTGTCATGCAACCCCCATTCAGCCAGGTCAAGGTTGCAAGTACCCGTTATTTACATTCTAGGAAGCCAGGAAGCCAGGAAGACAGTTAGGGGGAAGGCAGACTCGTCTGAGACCTCTGACCCAAACCACACCTTGTTTCTACTGTATAAAGCCTCCTGTCTTTCTCTGTGATATCAGATTGATCCGAGCGCTGCTTTGGAGCAGTACTGAATCTTTCTCTTTATTCTGCAGAATAAATAATCTTGGATACTCTCAGTTTTGTCTTCTTGTAGCGGGCAGATTAACCTCACCGATCATTGCGGAAGAATTTCCTTAACAGTTTGGCGTTGTCGGCAGGATCTCTGCTTGCCTCTGTTGGAAGCCCGTGTGTGTGGGACTGTAGGTTGCACGCAGGAACGTCCCAAGCCTTGAAACTTAACTTATGACAATAGCACCGCCTTTTAGGAGGATTTGAATCTATATTTAATACAACACAGTCAATTAATTCAATTATATAATTATAGGACCCAGAATCGCGATTGTGGCGCCTCCCGTTGGGGCTGCCTGCGCGAGCACCTTGTGTCGATTACGCACATTTTGGTATTTTTTAGTATTTATAGAGCTTATTGTGCGTAATCACCGGGTGTCATGACATTTCACTGCATATATGTATGAACGTATGTATATGTATGTGACAAATAATCTCTTGAACTTGAACTTGAACTTGAACCTCTTCATGCCCAGGTTGTGTGCACAACGGCAGGCAGGAACTGACCGTGGAGACATCCGAGAATGGAGTCGTCTGGCATGACTGGCAGATCCAGCAGAGAGCAACACGAGATCTTGGAACAAATTAAGGTGAGGACTAACTGAGATATTGTCGATCGAGACGATCGAAGTAGAAGCTATTGTGAAAATAGCCCTGAGTAAATGATGGGTTTTTACTCAGAAACCATACCCCTCATATAGACGTATGGCCTGTTGCGTGCGGCGTAGTCAGGAAGGGTAGTGGATACATCGGTATAAGAAACCGTGGACGTGGCCAATATTGTATCAATCGAGATGATCGTGGTTTTTATTTTATTTTTTTTTTGTTTGTTTATCTTATTTTTTTATATATATATAATCCAGCTATGCGACTTGCTCTCTGGCTAGTTTTCAGTGGGTTTTGGATAGTTACGAGGAGAACGGAGTTCAAGGGCCCACTGTGTGACTCTAGTTGCAGTATAAAACACTTTCACATAAATCCTGTGTGATCAAAGTGGTGTCTGGCCGATTGATAACTCTGGAACACGTATGGATGAGAGGTCAGTTCGGAGTTGGGTTTTGTTTAGCCTCTTGGCTGATAGAATCTCAATGAAACAAGCAAATGTATAAATGCAAGATAAGCGTGGTATGTGTGCTGTACATAACATGTTAAACTAGTTTCACACATCCTTGGTGTAAAAGTAGCATTATAATCTGAAATATCTGGTAGGATTGTTAGAAAGGATACTGTAAGGTTTTAAATCAATTAGGACATTTTTATTTTTTATTTTTTAATCTTGACAATGAAAGTGAAAAAGTTTGCCCATGATGCATTTGGGATTCTTTGTTTAGGATGAAACTTGGAGAAGAGTGCGCGTAAAAGTCATTTTAGTAAGATATGGGTTCAGCGGAGGAAGCTGCAGAACTGAATAATTTTACTAAAAGTCAAATGTTGTACAACAGAGGTCTATGCTGTGGTAGTATGATTAGATATTGCACAGTTTGAACTGTTGGATTGTGTTTAGAGAGATGATTGTGATGTTGACAATAGTGTTGTGGTTTTAAATTGTTGGAAAATGTTTAGGATCATTAAATTGTTATGGTGAAGGTTATAGAAGTTATGTTGTTTCAATGATGGTTATGGAAATTATGTAGGCTATGGAAGTTATGGAGGTTATAGACGTTATGGAAAGTACAGAAGTTATGGGAGTTATGAAGGTTACAATGAAGGTCATGGAGGTTATGGAGGCCATGGAGCTTATGAAAGTTATGGAGGTTATGGTGAAGGTTATGGAAGTAATGTAGGCTATGGAGGTTATGGAAGTTATGGTGAAGGTTAGGGAAGTCATGGGTGTTCGCTTATGTAGTATTTCTAAGGTTAGGAGTATGGTGATTTTTGTTTTTTGAGAACTATTGTTGGTGCTTTGTTAATAGAATTTATGGAAAAGCATTCCAAAATTGGTTGGTTTATAAAGAGTCATTTATTGATTTTTTAAATTTACTTTATTTTTCCCTTTTGTGTTCTTGTGTCAAAGTGATCTGCTGGTTGAGATAAGATAATCCTTTATCTATCCCACAGTGGGATAGTCTGCAGTGTTACAGCGGTAACAAATTGAATGGCACAAAGCATTAGTAAATTGTTAATTCTATATCAAAGGATATGATAAATAACTAAATGGTATAGATTGAACACTATACATTAAATCATGATATTGCATGAGTGAATTGTTAGTTTTGGTGTGATATACAACTGTGTTTGTATGTTTCAAATCCTTACAGGTTACTTTTTGTTTTTCCCAAGTAGGGCTGGTGATTTTAAGTTGATCGAACGACATTATTAATACTATTAATTTTTATGTTTGTCTTCCTCTAGAAGTTATCTTGATTTGACATTGAATAAGGTAGATGTTGATATACAGTATAACATTTAACAAGTAGTTTAACAAAGAGGAATAATTGTTTTGTTTTGTATACAGGAGAGGTAATAGATTTTGTACTTTGCTTACTAAAAAATTTAAAACGCTTGAATAAATGTCAAGTACGTTGGCCATTTAGATGTTATTTAATTATTATTATAATTTTTTATTTTCAATTTGGACATTCAAATTTTTTAAGTTTAAACATGAAAATATCTTGTGATTCGAGTATTGTTGTAATTATATATTGATGAATTAACCAACCCATCTATTCAGTGTTTTATTTCCGCAGTTTTAAGCAGAAATCCACTGACTGCATTTTTCAGTTTTGACCAGTGCAGATGTGACTGCGTCTGATTGAGAAGACTTGAGGGACTGACAAAGAGATCAGATCAAAGAAAATTGCTCTACAAATGAGTAAGGCCATAACATGTCCAGCATTCAAAGGTCCTTGTACATTATTGATGTTATTACTATTTGTATTTAACTGATTTGCAAATTTGATTACTTAATAGGCTCAATAGGAAAATTTGAGATGATATGCATGCAAGTATATACAAGGAGAGACCTTGATTGAATTGAGCTCTATATCCCATATCGAGCTCAATCGTTAAAATGTATAAAAGCATCAAATATTATAGAGTGCATTATACAACCAGAATAATTCTTGATTAGTTCTTATTTTAATATGACATTCTAGTTGTCTAGTCTAGTTGTTGAAACAATCTTCAGAAGCTAAGTTAAGGATTCCAGTGTTAACACTCTTGTCAGAGCACCCTGGAGTGACTATCTCTATGACACTGCTTCTTACATGGTAGACTTTTCCTTTCATCTTATGATAATGTATGAGAACAATACATTAAGCACCTTAAGGGTTTTTCACACGAGACCAAAAGCCTGATATCCTGCTGAGAGACTTGCCTACTCCTGCATTTCCGAGAAGATCTGTAAAAAACCTTGTAAACGAGATCCAGTTTGGCCAACGTCAGGCTGAATAGAAAAAGAAAAAACTTGGGACATTTTCTGAACAACGAAAAAGCTTCTGTCATGGAAAATCAAATGCAAGCGTTGACTCCTGCTGATCCTCCCCTCCACCAACGAACATGAAGTGTTTGGCCTCCAAGTTCAGCAGACGCACAATTGGAAAATATGTTGTGCACAGTTGAGGAGCCTAATCAACTGTGCTTCTTTGGAACTGGATTCAATGATGTCACTGCATCAGACACGATGAAACTGAATGACTGCAATTGGAATTTCTTCTCCAGCTGAGAGCTGTGGAATGACTGAGCACCTGAAGTCCTGCTGGAAATGATATCTGTGTGATTACCATAAAGACTGCTTCTCTGTTTTCTCAGCCATTGTTTTCTCAATCTGTCTATTGTGATAATACACAGATTATTTCTAAGAAATACTACATTCTACTAAGAATATTGCCAAATTTAAATTAAATAATTTTCAAAAAATTTTAGGAAAAGGTTTTGAATAGTTTGTAAATTCAATAATTAAGTAGAGACACAATTAGGCACAGATTATAGATGAAAGTGATTTTTTTTCATTGATTGACAAATATGTTATTAATAGCCCTTCAAGGTTTTAGATGGTCTCAATTTGAATGCTGGCTCTGTTATTGTCATATATTTGTTTTAAAAAGGTGTTAACTTGATTGGAATGCCAAATAACCTCTCCATTTTTTTCCTAATCAGACTGCAGAATGATGGGACTTATAGTTGATTACTCTCTGTCCAAAAGGTAAGACTAGCAGTTCAAAGCTTAGCACATAATTATGTAATTTTTAGGAGTTGAGTAACATAAATTAACCATGACAAATCGATAGTTGATCAAATGTTTTATCAACGCCAGTCAGGCTCCTATTATATTGATAATGTTAGGGTTCTATTAGATTGATGACTGCTGACATCCCAGGCTTATTGTTTGTGGTTATTAACTGTACCTATTAAATTAAAATGGGAATATAGTATTGAGTGCTAAATATTCAAATGTTTTAGTATGTGAATCACATTTTTTCTTTACCCTCTCTAGTTGCTTAACTCGTTGTTGAAGTTATGTGGAGCCTCCAGAAATTATTTCTTTTGCCACATTACGGATATTTTATTTTGACTGCTTTTGAATTTATCACTGGCAGCACACTTATTAGAATATTGTAGTTTATTGATCTACTTGTGTCATAGATACACAGGAATTCCTAAAATACTTACAACAAGATGTTTACAGTTTCTATTATTTTTATTTTTTTTTCCCCTTATAACTCCAGCCGGCACAAAAGAACGTTCATTATTTGAGTCATGACATTTATTTTATTTTAATTTTGTCTCCTCAGGGTCGCACCCTGGCATGGCCTTTCTTGGCTGTTGTGGTTATTGTTGTTTTTGGATCATGGAACGAGGCAATGCTTGCCAAGCCATTACACGGTAGAACCTTTTGTTGTTTTTCGAAGTTTTTTGCACCAGCTCCATGTTGGGTTTGCTGGATTACTTTAACTGTGGATGAATACGATGGTTTAATGTAAGCTGTGTTGTTGCAATCTTATGGAAATGAACTACGTCTTGTTGCATACTATGCTCGGAAACTCGGTGCTGGGGTCATTGGATTGATTACATGCTGTAGCCTTTATCTTGCTACGAAGCAAACCGGTTTGTTTCTCTCAGACATCTCCTCTCCATCATCGACATGTGCAACTTTCACTTTGCTTACTCCAACTTCTCTTCTTCACTCTTATGGAGATTCACATGATTACTTGACAGTGATAGCTCTTGTGGTTTTGCCCAGATCTTGCTACTGAAGTTCTTGAAAAGTTCAACGACAATGATTTTGAACTCATGAGTACAACAAAAGGAGGGTTTTTTGTTTTGGTTTGTTTGTCCGTCATCTGTTTTTTTGTATAAAACAGTCTGTCTATCTTTGTACAACCGGTTGTGTTTGTGTTTCTATCTGTGGTAAACTATTTTTTTGTTTTTATTTTTGATTGCATGAATATGTACAGGCAAGTGAGGCGTACCTGTTTGATGAGACATACAGAACATCTGTTTAATGTTGTGATGTCATAACCCCCCCCATTTTGATCTTCCTATTTGTGTTGTTTACATTACATACATGTACTTGACCCCATCTCTATAGGAAATGTTGGAGCCAATGCAGCCAACTAAATTTCGCCGTTCCAAATTTATGCTCTGTCTAATGATGGTTGTCTCCTCCACAGATGAGGACACAGGCTCACTAACTTGTTTTCTTTTTCCTTTACTCAAAGGCATCCTGCACTAAATTATTGGAGTGGCAGAGCCGCTTGGTACAGTATGTACTGAGCTGTATTTTTTTCCCACAAGTTTTTATTTTTTTTTCCCCATTGTTTTACTTGTTTGACATATGGTAGGTACCATTTGTCAAAAAGGAGGGATATAGTTAGAGAATTAAGTAAACATAATGATTGTGCTTAGAACAATGCAGGAACCTCATGATGGACTTATCAAGCTGACGCTTTGTCATGATTAAAATATTGTTTGGTGATAATTGACGTTTTCAGAATGGAATCCCAGTAAAGGTAAGCTCTACTGAGTTTTCATTCCTGCCATTAGTGATGATGGGAATGCGAGGACAATCACATGGTGCGACACGACTGTCCCTGCATGAATTTCTGACCAGGAGACCAATGCGGTTGAGTATGTCTTCTGTCGACAAAAGAATCACGTAAACCAGTAGTGATCACATTGTCCAGTTTAGTATTTATCATTGTTAGATTAACTTTATTAATGGATTGTGTCGATGGGATTATGTTCAGACAACATTCGAAAAATCGTTCTAGGAAAATTTGAAAAGTGTTAGTTTGATAAGCATAATTTACACACTGTCAGTTGTTTTGTAGCCTAATCGAGATTCGATGGACATTATCTCCTACATATTAGACATTGTGATAATATTATTGTTGTCACACTAGGGTGCATACATAAACCTCTGTGCGGAGTCTGTAGTCGGTTATTCAACATAACTGTTTGAGAAATTACAGAATTATTCCACGTGCCCTATTTTACATTCATGGCACTAGACGAAACAATGTTGTCAAAATGTGTGTCTCTCACCCAAGTGTTTTTTTAAGTCTATGTGCCCAGGTCAAAGCAGCCCTACCCATCCCACTCGAAGGACCACTACACCACCTCTGACCTGGTAACTGGGTAGCGACTGCCGGAGGAAAAGCTGGAACTCCGCCAGATTCCTGGGACCGTTCCAGATCCTCCTCACCATCGCAGTGGCAGTTAAGATGGCAGAAAGACCAACGTGGGTACACGCATCCCATTGCAAGAAAGGCTGCAACCTTCCAGAGGACTAGATCAACGACAACAACGGAGGATCATCGGACGTGAACTGAGATCACGATCCTTGCGGGATATGTGCTAGTAACCTCTGTCCCGTGAAGAGGATATGCCAATACAGTATTTCTACTTGAAAAGGATGATGCCCCATCAACAGGAAAATATTGGACACGCCTGTGTGATCATCTGTTTTTCTATGCCAATGTTGAATCTGTATGTATAATCTGACCAAGGCCCATCAAGATGTACGTGTAAGACGATCAGGAGCATATATGTCCGTGACATCGGTTCCAGCTGAGCATAGGATTGTAGGTGGAGCAGAACAATTTTTTACGTCTATATTAGCGCCCCTAGGTACATCTACAGCTTTTAAGTGGTTAAATATCATACATTATAGGTTGTTACTGTTCATTAGCAGAACAAGCGGTTAAACAAGAATTAACTTCGATCCGTTTGATAGTTCTCCAGAATCGCATGGCAGTAGACATAGTGAGTGAGGCTCAAGGAGGTGTATGTGCTATGACAGGTGAGTCATGCTGTACATACAATCCTTCTGCAATGATGTAGAATCAGGAAAATTTGTCTTTAGCCATACAAGCTATGAAGGAGTTACGTGATGATTTTAATGAAAGATCAAGCTAACACTTGGGATCCATTTGCTTGACTAAGAAATGCACTGGGGCCATAAATTAGAATCAGAAATATTTTAATAATCCCAGGGAGAAATTTCTACGCTCATAAAGATATTGATACCTGTAGTGATAATGCGTGTAATGCTATGTTGCTGTCTAGCGTGTATGGTACCTATCTTTCGTAAGATGATTCTAATATGGTGACTAGATGAGTGATAACCATTGATTAATCTTCATAGCATTATGTATTAGTGAAATCTCCATGTTTGCTTTGTTTATTTCATTATGTGATTCATGATAAATTTCCTTCTGTGTGTGTTCTCTAGTTAGAATTGTCAAATGGCCACACAGGATTTTTCCTCTGTGTGACCAGGGGTTTTTGTCCTGTGCGTTGTCATAGTATAGTAGATAACCCTTACTGGTCTTTTACTTTTCTCCAGCCAAATGTGAGAAGAGAGGTTTGGCCAATTTGAGGTGGAGATATCCTTGAATTATATCTGGAATTGGTTACGAGTTCATATAGTTAAATTTAGTATCAGATGCGGTTATTTTTACTAGTAGATTCCAATAAGATAGAATTGGACGATATCTCTGAAGTATAATTGTATTGTATCCAAATTACATTATATGGAATTTTAGCATTATTACATTTTTCCTTATGGTGTTGTTCCAGTAGGAACAAGAGGAGGAAGTGTGAGGGAAAAATGATTACGATCAACTATTTTGAATGAGGACAAAGGCCTCTACCTCCAAAAGGGGGTCTGAAAACATTTGTCTGTCTTCCCAGGAACACCCCAGAGTTCATGTAAAGAGAAATGTCTTGCTCCTACAATGTCAATTCTAATATGAAAGAATCAGATCACACGTGGCCTGTTTACCTTCTATAGAGATGGGGGACACCTGGAAGTGCATTGTCATGCAACCCCCATTCAGCCTGACGTCAAGGTTGCAAGTACCCAATTTACATTCTAGGAAGCCAGGAAGCCAGGAAGACCGTTAGGGGGAAGACAGACTCGTCTGAGACCTCTGACCCAAACCACACCTTGTTTCTACTGTATAAAGCCTCCTGTCTTTCTCTGTGATATCAGATTGATCCGAGCGCTGCTTTGGAGCAGTACTGAATCTTTCTCTTTATTCTGCAGAATAAATAATCTTGGATATTCTCAGTTTTGTCTTCTTGTAGCGGGCAGATTAACCTCACCGATCATTGCGGAAGAATTTCCTTAACACATTCATCAAGTTTGGGTCTATAAACAACTGATCACTACTCCAAGAGGGGGAGAATCACCACGGGTGAGACAAATAAACATAGAACCAAACAACATTTACACGAAAACATAATCAAGGAATGCAACCAGGAGTGGGCTGGGGTGCACTTGAAGCAGGTGTGTTTGTGTGTGTGTGTGTGTGTGTGTGTGTGTGTGTGTGTGTGTGTGTGTGTGTGTGTGTGTGTGTGTGTGTGTGTGTGTGTGTGTGTGTGTGTGTGTGTGTGTGTGTGTGTAAGATGTCCACCGGTGAGTGTACATGACCTATGCCCATTGGAGCTGGTGAAGAAGGTCGGTATTATGTCGTGGCGCCGCAAAGCAGCAGAAAGGGCCACGAAGCCCCCCGAACGCCACAGCCTTGTAGACACCCTACGGCTGCAGGAAAACCCCCAGCACTCTGCGGCCACAGAAGACCCCCGGGCCCCAAGAGAAGCCAGAGGGCCGTGGAGCAACCCCCACAGCCAGCCCCGAGCAGCATTACCCAGTCATGGGAAGCACGAGGAGACCTCGCACCCCAGGGTCACATACATACAACCAAGGCCCAGGTGCAGGCACAAGACGCAGCCGCGGGCACAGAACCTGGGCTGCGGGCCCGGATCCCGGCCCCACACTGACAGACCGACACCCCGCCAGAACCGCTCACCCCACAGGTGAGCTGG
Source organism: Zeus faber (assembly GCF_960531495.2). Taxonomy (NCBI): domain Eukaryota; kingdom Metazoa; phylum Chordata; class Actinopteri; order Zeiformes; family Zeidae; genus Zeus; species Zeus faber. The sequence continues at coordinate 32,497,494 of NC_137195.1, forward strand.
CGGGACTCACATGCCCACCCACGCCCCACGTAAGGGCAAGGCCCGCCCCACTGCAGTTGACCAGATGCCCCACCTGGCGTGAGCGCCGAGGGCCCATACATGTAGCAGAGGGTACTCAGTGCAGGCCATCTGGATGTTAGCCCCCCTCCAACCACTGATACCAGCAGGCCGCCAGATATATTGGCCCTCTGCCACCCCCAGCACCCAGGGCGCCAACCGCAGGAGGAGCAAAAGGCCAACAGCCCCCCCACCCCCACCCAAATCCACAGGCAGAGCAGCAAGCAGCAAACATAGGGAAATGCAGCTCACTTACCGAGACATAGAACAGCGTTGAGCAACGCCAATCGATGGTTTCCTTTAATGCACCCGTCCAGGTGAAGATCATTCATCCATATTCCTTGTGATATGAAGTCACAATGTGAAACCGTTTTGATAGAATTCAACCTTTAAATCGAACTTCTTTTACACACATTCATTGTTGTGAAACTGAAGAAGAAGAACCCTTCGCGTCACGCACCTACATCACTTCCGTATACAGTCAGTAAAAGCGCAGCACGGGGGTGTTTCGGTCTCACTTGTCTGTGAAAACTTTCATCTCCGTGTCGTTATGGATTATGAGAAGCGGGTGGCGGAAGCTCTGAATCATATATCGGACCTTAATCTGACCAGTGCTATAGATCCAAGGCAGTGTTAGCAGCGCGTACTGGACTTCTTTTTCTGCGATGATAATCAGTTCTCCGGCAGTGACGCGGAGAACAACAGCGCTGCTAAATCTGATATTACTCCGGACTTGGAGAACATTTCAAACAGCGGATTTCAAACTTAATGTGACGATTAAATGGTATATTTTCCAGAACCACCGGAGGAGACCGACGATTCTGTTGTTGTTACAACGGAAGAAGTTGATGATGTGATGAAGTCCATTGAGGTTGGTGACAGATTTTCAGATTTCAGATTTTCTGAGAGTCATAATATTGATAGACTCTACATTTTGTTGTGTTGTACGTACTTTTGAACTCCAAAATAATTCCACTTTTATGAAACATGTATATTCTTACTGTTAAATAAAAGCTTTTTTAAAAGCAAAATTAGTTGTGTTGTTGATGCTGTTTATGATTGGCCCATTCAACAGTATGTGAAGAAACCATGAGGCTTTGTTTGTCCGCCAACCCCATTTGCATTCTGGGAGCTAGCTGAATGAAGAAAGTCTGGGTGAAACTTTGGAGGTGATTATTTCAGAAACACAGTTTGCCACATCCTTGTCATTAACAAGTCATAGCTTTAAAAATATTTTCTTGATTTGTACAAGTGACACCTTGTTTGGAAGCTCTGATTATCCACTTTAAAATTATGCATTTTTTTCGAAAGCCGCCAAATGACCCTAAAGTACGTGGTGGGTCACATATATGCACACACATAATGACAAACACAACCTCATATAACACCAGTCACATATTATTGTTTTCAGCATATAGTGTTAACTTCCACAGACATCCCAGCCTTGGAGTCCAGACGCAGCTATTAGTGTTTAGGCCTTGCTGCGACGCAGCTGCAGAGAGTGAGAACAACATTCGTCACAGAGTTCGTATTAACTTTAAACAGTATGACTCTGTGAAGCCAAACTGACAATATATTGTTTCTGACTTCCCAAAGTAAACTGTTCGTCTCAGAGAGCTGCTACTTAGCACATATATGATCGGACCCTTGTGACAAGTAAAACCAATGTCTGTCTGCCTCTTTATTTAAGACCACCGATTGACAAACTGCAGATTAAAGCAACCCTTTAATTTCTGTAACAAAAGATAACATTACACATTTTGAACAGGGAGTGAGTTAAAAACATTTTAGAGAGATTACATAGAACACTGAAAGGGAGAATGTATAAATATTTGACTGTCAAAAGCACCCAACACTACGTAGATATTTTAGATCAGCTTATGACAGGCTAAAATTACAGCTTCTACAGTAGTATTTAAATGAAACCATCAGAAGTGACGTCGGACACTCTTCTCGAGTGTTACTTACTGAACTTATAGGGTAATTTTCATATCCTCCATCACTCGCTGACCTTCAGATTTCATGCTGGAGTATTTCATCGATTGTGAACGTATAGGGAGAGAACCCACAGTGTATAGACTAAAGGACATACGCTGACTAATTCTAAAATGTACTTTTTATGAAAAAAATTATTTGCCCTAATAAACTTTTCTGCGTAGAAGAGATCCTACCACAGAATACCAAAACGGGGAAAAAGTTTCATGTGTGTTGACAAGGCTGGCTGGGTTTCTATGCCAGCTTGGTAACTACTAAGGACGTTGCGGATTTTGAGACCCTATCAAACCCTATTTAAATGTTTTTTTATAATATTCCACAGCTGCTGGCTGAAATAAATTGCATCTTTGTAAAATTTGAGCGTGAACAAATGATTTACAACAATATTGCTAAAAGAGTCGACTCGCCTATCTCTCCCAGTGCCAAAACTTAGGCACATACACCACACAATAGACTGAGGGCTTGCGGGATGGGTGGGGTGCAGCCTATGTGGGTGGGGATGCGGCGGGCAGCTGCCATCTTGCCTGTCACGCTCCTGCCCAAGCGTGCTTCTTGTCCGTCCCAAAATTTTAATCCTACTCACATTAGCTTTGAACACATACACTGACACACTCCTACGCCGAACATCACTCCATCGGACCAGGTTCTGCAGGACAGGAGGGGTGCGAGTGATTCGGGGTTTTTTTCCAAGGTGGCCGGAATGGCCACATGCCCAATTGTAGTTCCAGTTTTCCTGGACCTGATTAATTCTGCTTTTCAATACACACCTGCTTCAAGTGCACCCCAGCCCACTCCTGGTTACATTCCTTGTTTATGTGTTCATGTAAATGTTGTTTGGTTCTATGTTGAATTGTCTCACCCATGGTGAATCTCCCATTCAAGGAGGACGGCGGTACCAGTTCTCCTTTCAGGGACCAAGGGAGAAGGCAGGGACGGCATCAGTGGCGGGTTCGTCCCATTAACCAGAGGAGGATGCAGGAGATTTCCACAATGTATATGTGGAAGCCAAATCCATTGTCAAAGCCAAATCCATTGTCAAGGATGACACCCACCCTAACCATGGACTTTTCACCCATCTCCCATCTGGCAAGCAATACAGGAGCCTGCGCTCCCGCACCAGCAGGCTCAAGTACAGCTTCTTTCCAGAGGCTGTAAAAACTGTTGAATAAACCCCCACCCCCCCTCTAGCACTGGACTTTTAAATGGTTACCTGCTTATCTGTTGTTACCTGCTTACCTGTTGCATCTCACTTTCTGCGATGTTCACCTGTTTACATTTACTGCCTTGCACTGTATAACTGTTTACACTCACTACTGCACTGTTTCATCAATTGCCCTGCGCTGCTATCACCTAAAAAACTGCACAATACTTTTTTTAACTTAACATTTTTTTTATATTCCATAACCTGACCAAAACCTGCACAATATACATAGATACAGTACATGTATATATGTAGTATTTATATAAAATGTCTATTTTTACTCTCTGTACATAATCTCCCTATACTCCTGACAAACCTGTATTTATAACCTTACACTCCTGTACATAATACATCTCTTTTGCCTACATAACTGCACAGAAACACTGTACTAAAATAGCACTTTGGTATTTAAATGCTTCTTTTGCAATTCTGATTAGACGTTAACTGCATTTCATTGGTTCTGTACCTGTACTCTGCTGGGATTGGGCCCAGGATCAGGGTGGCTGTACACCTGTTGCTCGTTACTAATCCACGAGCAACAGGTAAAACCCCCATCCTCCCACACACACAGGAGAGGAGCCCTTGTTACGACATGCTGTGCATCTGCTCCTGGGCTTGTTCCACCTAGCCCTGTTGTGGAAAAACAACACTTAACAAATTTAGAGAAAGATTAGGAAAACCAAAGAATTCACTTCAAAAATACCTTTATTTCAACTTTAAACAAGTTGCATGAAGGCCGAGTAATTCTGCAGAACTATGTCTGCAGAACTATTTTGAACTATGTCACACACTTTAATACTTTTGCTCATGCTTATTATGTTTATGTGATTACATAGATTTATATATATTGTGACATTATTTTGTTACACTTGATGACCTATTGTCTTGTTTCAAATGATTTCAGCTCATCTGTTTGCAGTTTGTTTTTCGAAGCCTGTGTAGGCTTTTTTTATAATTGTCTATGACCGTTACCAGGTATTTGGATCCATCATTGTACCCACTTGGGGCCTGCATGTCACACAGATGCGCCTGGACACATACTAGAAGGTACTTTTCAGAACGGTTTGTGTTAAGTGTAAGCATCCTGCTTTGCCAACCAATCCCTTACCTCACCCCTCTTCAACTTTCCCCCCATTTCATATTCCAGGTCTAGAGCACACAGTATGCATATTAATTTCTCAGTTTTGCTGAAAAATGTGACCAGGGGATCAATTTTTTCATCAATCAGCTCAATCCAATCCAAAAACAGGGGGGTCTTCAGCCCTCTTTTGTAGCATTATCAGCGGACATAATCAGGGGACTCCGGTAAAATCACGAGGCGGGGAGCATGCTGTGATCTCGCAAGAAGACTGAAGTGAGTACGGATCGAACATGGTGGCGCCCCCCTGCACTGACTAAAACACCAACAATCTGCTCCAACTCAGACAAATAACAAAGCGAATTGCAAAAATTGTTTTTATATGTAAATATATATATATATACATTTAAAAAAAAGGAACACTGCGTGAAGCTAAAGTGGAGGACCTCAAGGATTTTATTGATTTTTTTTATAATGAGTACATCATGGAAGACGATCAGGATCGCAGTAATCCAGAGAAAAGAAAGAAGACAGACACAGCAACAGACACAAACGCTCTAATCCCGAGTGCTGTAGAGGTTAGTGTCTTGGATGAGATTAATTTGAAGCTGGACATGCTTGGTCCGCTTCTTGGAGACATTACCAAGATCAATGCTAGCTTTGATTTACTGCACCGCACAGTCGGTGAGATGCAAAAAGACAACTAAGATCTAAAAACCTCCACAAAGCATCTCACAACGGAGGTGGAGGTTCTAAAAAAAGAAAATAAAACAATGAAAGAGACTAACCTGGATATACAATCCAGAAGTATGCAGGTCAACCTCATCTTTTCTGGGATCCCAGAGAACAACACCGAGTCCCCAAAAATCATGGTGAAAGACTTCCTCCACACCACTCTGAAACTCCCGACGGACACCGTGAAGCAGATCACCTTCCACTGAGTTCATCGACTGGGACACTAAGTGGGGAACTGTCCCCGCTCCATCATTGCCAAGTTTGAACACTTCAACCACAAGGAGCTAGTTTAAAAGCAACGGACAGGAGCTGAATGGAACCACGCTGGGTATGAACGATCAATGCCCCCGGAAGATCAATGACCGACAGAAGGTGCTGTACGCCATCCTAAAAGAGAACCGGCAGAAGGGTAAACGCGCTGGTTTGCTGGTTGTTGAACTATATATAGAGACAGTCTGTTATTCCAAAACTCCTCCACCACTCCCTGGTTTCTGACAGTTAAGTATGTATTTTGGAATTTCTGGTAATTATATACTAGTTGTAGAAATTAGCATGCTATCTATATCAGGATTTAAAATATTGCTCACTCTCTTTATCTCACCTTCCTAATCTCTCCATCCCTACTTCTCCCATCACTTTCACTCTATTCCATATCTCACTATATGTATGTCTAACTCTGCAATGTTCTATGTTTATCTTTGTCAATTTGTCATTTGTTTGTTTGGATATGTATCCCTCCAAACTTCCTACAATACTAGGACAGTAAAAAGGAATATAAAGGAGGAAAACTCAGACTTATCAGTGGGAAAGCATCGGCACGGTAGTATAGCTATTCCCTTGGATGCAATGTGCCATCACCCCCTAACTAACTTCAATGACCCCAAATAAGTTTGTTAGTTGGAATCTGAGAGTCTTGTGCTTACTAGCTAAATGTAGCAAAATCCTAGGTCACCTCACTAGGATGAACCCCAGCTTCTGTCTACCGCAAGAAACTCACCTCACTGAATCCGAGCACCTCAAACTCAAAGCTAAATGGGTTAATCAAGTTTAATCATGTTTTCTGCATTATACCACTCAAAAAAATAAGTGTTTGTATATTGATCAATAAAAGTATCCCATATCAAATTAAACCACAATATCAGACCCAGAAGGGTGTTACATAATGATTTACAGAATTTTAGGTAACATCAAATTAACCATAGCTAATATTTATGGCCCCAATGAGGATGACCCAAATTTCTTTCACAATATATTTTCAAAACTCTTAGAATTCTCTGACTCAGTTTTGATTTTGGGATGAGACTTCAACACAGTACTGGATGCAAGTTTAGACCATTCTCAAACCAGAAATAATCACCAATCCTGGCGTTCGTCGGACACTATAAAACAATAAATGAGTGATCTTGCTCTTGGGGATTGTTGTCGATCAAATAATCCACATAATAGAGAATACACATATGATTCACCACCCCACCAAAGCTTCTCTAGAATCAACCTTTTCTTGACAAGTAACTCTCTAATTTCCAAAATCACTAATCCTGAAATCCACCCTATTGTAATCACGGGCCGATTAGTTTCAACCTCATAAAATAAACCAACCAGAACCCTCCCGGCAGATGGCTGTTTATTGCCTCACTTTTGACAGATAAGGAATTTAACCATTTCATTTCCAGAGAATGGACTTCCTTCATTGAACTGAATGACACCAGAAATATCACCATCCTTTCTCTGGGAAACGGCTAAGGCAGTTCTGAGAGGTAGTATTATTCCATTCTCCACTTACAAGAAAAGGAAAAGGACAAGAATGCCAAAATAAACGAACAACGACAAGGCCACAAGCTCACTCACACACTGAGCAAATTAGAAATGAGATAAGGACAATCAAATCTCAACTTGATAATATCATCCATCAAAAGACACAATTCCTCATGCAATGAACAAGAGCAAATTATATTGAATTCAATGACAAATCAGGTAAATTTCTTGCCAATCAATTGAACCCGATACAGAAAAACTGTAAAACCTGAAACTGAAACTGAAAAACCATCAAAGATCCACAGGGTAGGATAACATGCACCCTGCAAAAAAACAATAATCTATTTAGAGACTTATAATAAGCTTTATCACTCGGATGATGAATCTAATAATATTAGATTCAGCATCATTTTTGGTGATTTCCTCTCAGGAGCTGCCTCTAAGGAATCCTCTTTCTGTATTACTCCACCACTATTGCTGACCGCATGTTTTTCATGAGTGGTCATAGCTTTCTTCAACTTTCTTCCACAGTCAGGTTTCCCTTCATAACAATTTAAACATAATTAATAGGCATGCAGATCTATACTTAACTTAAACCATATAAGCAGTTTTTTCTACCATATATTGCCCCCACTGGTGCTTAACAGAGCCCCACAAAAACATTTGCCCACCATGCGAGTAAACATCACCAAGGTCAAGTTCCCAGGGGTCACTACATTTGACTATACATTTCACAAAAACGTTCATATTTGGTTATCACAAAAAACTGTAAATACCTATAACACTCATATTGTTCATGATGGAAAATTATGCAAAAAACACCTATAGTGTGGTATAAACAGAAAAAAATGACCAAGTACAAGACCTTAATATAGCATGTCTTCTGAATTCAGACAATAGTAACACATCAATGACATAGTAGCAAGATAATATAATTATACAATCATGCTTAAATTAACATAAGATTACATAACTATACATTATTTTAGTAACATAAACATTGTGTAGAGGAGTCCATGTCGAACCTGTCCTGTGTAGTGTACTTGTGGGGCCATGCCCCAATCAGTGTAAGTGTGGGAGTGGGTGCAAGGGTCATACTTGTCCATGACACAAAATCAGTCCTGGCTGTGGGGTGCAGCCAGTGTCAGGGGTCACACGCAGTCAAGATTCTTGTGGGGCAGTCGAGGGGTCCCCCGTGGCCGTTGTATGGCATCCCTTCCAGCGTGACATAATGTCCTGGTTGGCCAGCTATCATACGCTGGTCCGGCATAATGATCATCTGCCGCACAGCTGCCTGGACGCCCACGTGGGCAGCAGTATATGTGTCGCGTATCTGCACCTGCCGTGCTACATCCCATTGTCTGTCTACTACCCTTATAGTCATGTTACACCCAAGATCAGTTATCCCCTCTAAATCTATTTTCAAATACTGCAATAGATCGCAGGATTTCCTGAGGCTGCTGTTCTGGGATTGGTACAAGTATTCCAGCTGCATTTCCTGTCGTCTGTTCTACCACTCGCTTGTTTCCTAATATCAGTTCTCTCCTTGAAGCTGCTGTGGCATGGGGTGGCTTATAGTCACCCTCCTTTTGCATAGTTTGGTTTTCAGGCTATGTTAATGGTGGTGAGGTCCTCATTCAGGCTTCCTCCACAGTCGTCCCTTGGACCGATAGAATCCGCCAGGCTCGGCAGCTGATCATCAGCAGCCTGAGTACGATCAGAGCCTGTGGATTGGGTTGTATACTCTCGGGGCTCTCGTTGACCTAAACTGTTCTCGGGCTCTCCGGAAACAGAGCCTGGTTCCTCTTCATGTTGCGGTCTGAATCCTGGTCGTGGCACCCTAGTACAGTGGTTGAGATGTTACCATGTGATGCCTCCTTCTACCTAAATGGCTGTTGGAGTCGCCCTGACCACCTTGTAGGGACCCTCCCTCCTTGGCTCGTTCCACCATCTCCTGAAAACTCTCAGGTAAACCTGGTCACCTGGTTCCATCCCCCTTACTGGCTCTTCCTTGGGCTCTGGAACCCTGCATTTCTCCTCACTTTATATATAACAGTTAGTTGCCTGATATATTATTTTAGTTCCATTTCCAATTGTTCCAGCGGTAGACCTTTGTAGGGTCTTTGGAGTACTGGTACGGGCATGGGTCAACCCGTTAGCATCTCATGTGGAGGTAGATGCGTCATTCTGTTAGCCTGCATGTGATAACTCTTAATGCCGGTGGTAGTGCAGCTACCCAATTAAATTTTTCACAAATTTTGTGTTGTTGTTCCATTTACTTGTTGAACCATTCCCTGTGACTGAGGATGGTACACACAACCTAATCATTGTTTTATCCGCAAATACTGTAGCACCTGTTTCACTATTTATTGAATGAACGATGAACCATTATCTGAGCTAATCTCAGTTGGAATTCGAAAACTTAGCATCACCTCTCTGGTCAGAAATTTTATCACCATTCCTGCTCCTTCGTCTGCTGAGGGAACCGCTTCCACCCATCTGCTAAACCTGTCAGTCATCACCAGCATACCTTATATACCGTATATCTTTTCCCATCGACTTTCTTTATAGACTGGAGCTAGGAGGGACCCAAACGCACGACACAGAGAGATGGGAGGCAGACAAAGATTGTTTATTAGCTCACATGGTGGAGATGGCTGGGGGGACCAGGTCAGGTAGGGATGGAGCAGGGCTGGGCAGGGATGATGATGACCGGGAGGAGGGGTCCAGGGCAGGGAACAGCAGCTGGTTGACGGTCCGGCAATGAGTGACTGGGGAGCTGTCGAATAAATACTGTGTGAGTGATGAAGGTAATTGGTCCCAGGTGTGTGAAATTGGCTCAAGGAGGGAGCTGAAGAAGGGGCAAGAGCGGCCTCTACTGGCGCTGGGAGGCCGTGGGCCTAACACATATTCTAAGACCAGATGTCTGAATGGTCCCTCAGGTGTGGGAATGTGTCCTAATGGGGTAGTGATGGGTTTTTTTACGTTGTTTTTTTGCACATATCTCAAATTAATTTAGTGGATTATCCACCATTGTTTGCAAGTATGGTGACCAAAAACCTAGTTTTCAGAATTTTCGCAATTGTCAAAACCATGCGCATTATTGTTAAGCAATCCTAACAACGCAGTTAGTGGCAACAACATTCCATCACGGGTTCTCCCGGAATGTTGTCTTTATCCACATGTTTTGCTCATAAACGCCAGCCTTGTCCTGCATCCTTACAATGTCCTCCAGTGTTGGTGCTACTTCTGGGATTACCAGTGGTGCCTGTATTCCTGACTGCCTGTTTTGCTGCCTCATCAGCCGCATTGTTTCCCAAGATTATATATAATAATTTCCTTTTTTATGTGCCTGGCACTTAACTATTGCCACATGTTTTGGTAGTAACAGTGATGTCATCAGATCATAACTCTGGGTGTGATGGAGTATAGGTGTGCCGTCTGTTTTCGTAAATCCGCTTTATTTCCAAACTGCTCCAAACAGATGACACACGCCATGTGCATATGCTGAGTCTGCGTCGTTGTTCACTATCCGTCCTTCACCTTTCCGACATGCAACTGTCAAGGCCTTCAATTCTGCCAACTGTGCTGAGCATGGTTGCAGACAGGCCTCACTATGGATCGTGATGTACTGTCCGTCAGCTGGTCACGTGGCCTCTTTCCTGTCATAGTGATGGCAGTAAATGAGGGAGGACTCAAAGCCCGTGTGGTGGTGTTTGCATGTGTGATGGGACCGCCTGTGTGTGTGTGTGTGTGTGTGTGTGTGTGTGTGTGTGTGTGTGTGTGTGTGTCTGTGTGTGTGTGTGTGTGTGTGTGTGTGTGTGTGTGTGTGTGTGTGTGTGTGTGTGTGTGTGTGTGCGTGTGTGTGTTTGTAAGATGTCCACCAGTGAGTGTACATGAGTTATACCATTCTGTACTGGTGTAGAAGGTCGGTATTATGTTGCGGCGCCTTCAGCAGCGGAAAGGGCCCCGATGCCCCCCGAACTCCCGCAGCCTTGTAGACAGATTACGGCTACAGGAAAGCAGCCCCAGAGAAGACAGAGGGCTGTGGAGCAACACCCACGCCCATGAGCATTACCCAGTCCCATGGAGCACGAGGACATCCCGCATTCCGTGAGTGCACACATACAACCAACCCCCTGGTGCAGGCACAAGACGCAGGCACAGGCACAGAACCCAGGCCACGGGTGCAAGGCACGGACCCCAGGTCCGGATCCCAGGCCAACACCCCGCCCGAGCCGCCTGAGCTGCCCGCCCTGTGGGCGGGCTGGCAGGACTCCCATGCCCACCCATGCCTGGCGCAAGGGGGAGGCCTGCCCCACTGCAGCTGACCAGACGCATCACCCAGCATGAGCAACAAGTGCCCATACACGTAGCAGAGTGTGTTCAGCGAGGGGCACCTCGATGTTATGCCCCCCCCGCCGCCAATGCCAGCAGGCCGCCAGATATACAGGCCTTCCACCACCCCCAGCTACCAGGGCGCCCGCCGCAGTGAAGCAGAAGCGAAAGGCCAACAGCCGTCCCCCACACCTCAGCCCACACCCACAATGGCAAGCAGCCCCACCAGGGGCCCCGGAAGGCACCCGCTGGCGCTCTCCACAACGACCCGCCAGCAACCGGCCACCGCGGAAAACCCCAGGGCTCAATGGGTGCTGTTGGTAATTGCAGTTAAAATTGCAGGGTTGGGGGTGCAAGTCCTTCAGGCAAGTCAAACCCGAATTACTCGCACCCCTCCTGCCCCGCAGACCCTGGTCCGGTGGAGTGCTGTTCGGAGAAGGATTGGTGTGTGAGTGTATGTGATCTAAGCTAATATGAGTGGGATAAAAATTTTGGGACGGACAAGAAGCTTGCTTGGGCAGGAGAGTGACAGGCAAGATGGCAGTTGCCTGCCACATCCCACATAGCTTGCATCCCGCCCATCTAGCAGGCCTCCGGCCTATTGTGTGGTGTATGTGCTGAGTATGAGTTTTGGCACTGGGAGAGATAGACAAATTGCGACTAGATCGATCTAGAGGCAGAGCAGGCCGGGGAGCAACCATGTGGACCCCTCCCCCCGGACCTGACCGTGCCCTAGCATGGCTACCTCCAGTACCTGGTGGCAGCCAACCTACAGCGATTAGCCACAGCCGCAGAGCGGTCAGCCATGTGCCTCCTCCATGCCGGGTAGCTCCGCGCCCTCATCAGGCCCCTGGTCAGTCCCCAGCCGCCGAGCATGTGGACCACAGAACAAAGGGTGGCGGACAGCATCCACACCCACAGCCCGACCCCCCAGTGGCGAGCACCCCGCACACCGAGAGTGCCAGAAGATAGGTACCCCGGCAGCCCGGTGTTGACGACAGGAGACCGCCTCCCACCGAAGGAGGCAACATGGTGGGCCCCACGCCTAGCACAGCCAGCCAGGTTCAGGACACTGGTTGACAGGACCAGATGGAACACCTAACCAGCCCCTGCAAGACAGGCCACCCCCCCCCCACGGGATGCAGAAGGACATACAAGCCCAGCCACCACGTCCGCGGGGCGGGTGACCCCAGTGGCGTGCTGATCTGCCGACCAGGGGGCCGAGACCCGAACCAGCGACCCACACACCCACACCCCCAACCCAAGCCCCAGAACCCACAACCACAGCCTGAACCAACACACAGATGCCAGCTGCAGGTACTCCCCAGGAGCCCGTCCGACTTAGGAAGACTCAAGTATTAAATGATGGAGTTATGTCAGTGATAAAAGTAGCACATATTTCATTAAATGAATCAATATTGTTTTTGAATATTGCCAATAGTTTTTCTATTGAGATGTAATCTATTAATAACTGCAACCATTGGGATGTGGTGAGATTATCTCTCTTTTTCTAATTGATTAACATTGTTTTCTTGGTGATTGTTAAGGCGATCAAAATGGGTTGGTGGTTTTTAAGTGGTGGGTCGACTGAGGAGAGGTCACAGAGAAGACATAGAGACAGAGAGACTCTAATGCTTAGACCCAGAAGGGTTGATAGCTTCTTGGTGATGTTGGTCCAGAATGCTAGAATAGGTGGGTAGAGCCAGAAGGCATGAAAGGTGGTCACCTCTGGTATCAAGGGAACAGTGAGAGCAAATGTCTGCATCCACAAAACCCATTTTTGAACATTTTGTGTTCCGTGATATGAGCTCTGTGCAAGATCTTATATTGGATGAGTTGCATTTTGAAGTTGTGGGTCATAGAAAAGCTGTTGTTGCAAATAAGCTTCCACAAGTTGATATCGGTAGGAACAGCAAGGTCTCTTTCCCATTCCTTTGTGGGTAAAGATAAGGTGTCATCTGTTTTAAATAAAAGTTTGTATATTCTGGAAAAGGGATTTTTCAAGTGACCGATATGGGTGAGATGTTAAATTATTTGAGGTGGTTGTAGGATGTTGTTCGTCAAATTGATTTTAACTTTAAGAGACTGCTGTAATTGAAGGAATTGAAGGAAGCCGTGGCCACCGATATTATACCTTTTGGTTAAGGTTGGGAAGGATATAAGCAAATTGTTTTCAAAAATGTGTTCCAGATGAGTAATTCCTTGTTTTTTCCAAGACCTAATGATTATTGGTCTGTTTTTTACCAGAAAATCTAAGTTGTGCCAGATTGCCGTGAATTTGTTTTGAGATAGAGTGTGACCACGGAGTTTGAGGAATTTCCACCAGGCTGACAGGGTTGTTGCGATGAATGGGTTTTTAAAGCAAATATGTTTCCTTATTGATTCAGTAAGGAATGGGAGATCAGATAATGATAACTCCTGACATTCTGTTTGTTCAATGTCTCGCCATCCATGGGCCAATTGTTGCTCTGCTTGTAACCATTTAATTATAAATTGAAAATGGTTTGCTCGATTGTAGTATCCGAAGTTTGGGGCTACTAGGCCTCCATAGTCTTGGTTTTTCTGTAGTGTTGCTAGTTTAATTCTCGGTGTGGTGGATGGGGTGGCTTAAGTAGCCACACCTGATGCTTGTTGGTTGGGCTAACAAGCATCAGGTTTAAAAACCCCGTCCACACTGGACAAAGTTTCTAATTTGAAGATATATAAAAATGTTAGACTTGGGTAAATCGAATGACTGGGAGAGTTGCGCAAACGATCCAAACTTGCCATCCACATATAGATCAGAAACTGATTTCATACCATTTGAGGACCAAACTCCAAAAGAGGAATCTGAGATGGAGGGTAGAAAGTTGTGGTTGTTATTAATAGGAGAGTGCACAGATGTTGTCTGCAGCTTGAAGTGCCTCCTAAATTGTGACCAAATTCTGACTGAATGGTAGATTATGGGATTAGAGCAAATTTGGCTTCGGGGGGGTTGGAGAACATAATATGGAGTCTAGATTAAGTGAGCTACAGGCATATTCCATTTGTACCCAGACCTCACATTTACCCGGCAGGTCTCTGCCAATCCAATGGAACATTGCCTTTATGTGACATGCCCAGTAATAACAAAATAACAAACCCTAACCCTAACCCTAACCCTAACCCTAACCCTAACCCTAACAAATGAATGCGGATATGCTCTTCTCTAGTGAATAAAATAATGAGTTTTAATCAAAATGGGAATGTTTTGTGAAAGGTAAAATAATTTTGGTAGCACAACCACTTTTACCAGATTAATTCACCCAACTACAGACAGGTTCATCCATCTGGCCAGATCTTTCTTACATTTTTCAAATAAAACTTTTAAAGCTCTTGGTGAAAAGTGATAAGAAAGTGGATGTGATCTCGACTCCAAGATATTTAAAACCCTTACTGACAATTCTAAATGGAAAACATGAAGCAGGGATTAGAGCAGCTGTCTGATTAATAGGAAACATTTCACTTTTTTTTCAATTGATTTTATAGCCTGAGAGTTTTCCAAATTGGACAAGGGTATTAAGAATGGAAGGAACATATTTTACTGGGTCTGAAACATATTATTTAACATTGTCTGCATATAAGGATAATTTGTGTATTAGGCTCCCTCGCTCTCTGCCCAGAAAGTCATTGGATTGTCAAAGAGCAATAGCTAGAGGTTCAATTGCAATAGCGATCGATAGATAGAGAGATAGAGAGATTGGACGATAGGAGACGCACTGGAGAGGGTCTTTGCCTGCTTTCGGTAAAAGTGTTATCTCTGCTTGATGTAGGGTGGGGGGGGAAATGCCCAGATGTCAGAGATTCTAAGTCAGATGTCAGAGATGTCAGAGATTCATAAACATGGCTTGGAGTAAGGGAGAAAGCTCAAGTGCTAATTTTTTTATAAAATTCTGAGGTATATCCGTCTGGGCCAAGTGATTTGTTGCATTTCAGGGAGTTGATAGCTGTCATTATCTCTGCACTGGAGATCCCCCCTCCAAGTAAAGAGTTATGTTCAGCTGGAACAGAAGGTAGAGTGAGGTTGTCAAAGAAGTGGTTAAGCTGTGTGCTGAAGGTTATCAACACATTTTGAGCTACAGTACAATTTACTGTAATACTGTTTGAAAGTGTTTCAGTGTTTCAAGTTGATTTCCATGTGGTCTGTTACTATTTCATTTGTTGTATCATAAGTCTCAGGAATGAGACGAGAGGACTGGGCTTGGCGGGCTTGCTGCGCTAGTTACTTGCTGGCCTTATTGCCTGAGACATAAACATTGAAATGAGCTTTTGTGAGGAAGTAGGTGGCTTTGTCAGTGGAGGCTAAGTTGTATTTAGTCTGTAGTCTTTCGCAGTCTTTCTTTAAAAAATGCTGGGAAGGGGGAGGATGAATAGTGACTGTCAATCTCTGCAATGGATCGCGAGATGTTGTTAAGTTTGGAGTCTCTTGATTTTTTAGTCCGAGAAGAGTATTCAATTATTTGCCCCCAAAGATAGGCTTTGAAGGTCTCCCATAATGTTGAGGGGGAAATTTCTGGGGAGGCATTGGTTTCCATAGAGAAATTAATCTGAGAAGAAACGTGCTTCACAAATTCCTAGTCAGCTAGGAGGAGGGGGTTAAGCCTCCAATTATGAGTGGGTCTAACGCAGTCGGGTAATGCTACATGGAATAAGATGGCTCCAGGGTCTAATACAGTGATACTGTGGTAAGAGCAAGAGCTAACATTCCCCAGTACCTGTTATCTAGGAAGGAAGGAAATGGAAAGGAAATAGGAAAGGAAATAATCGATACGAGTATATGTATGGTGGACATTGGAAAAAAAGGAGAACGCTCTCTTGTTAAATTTAAATCTCCAGATATGTGAAACACCATTCTGAGCCATGAAATCGTTAATAGTTTTGGCGGATTTGGTGAGAGGTTGTAGTTTGTTTGAGGATCTGTCCGATATGGTGTTGAGTACACAGTTAAAGTCACCTCCTATAATCAAATTGTAATCACTATCAATGGGTATGGTAGAAAACAGCTTGTTAAAGAAATTACAATCATCGTAGTTCGGGGCATAGACATTGACCAAAATCACAAGACTGGCAAACAATTGACCCAAAACAATAACAAACCTCCCATTCGTATAAGCAATCACATCTTTAGCTTGAAATGGGACATCTTTATGAATGGGAATTGCTGTCCTTCTTACTTTAGCATTAAACCGTGAGCGGTAGACCAGCCCAACCCAGCCTTTTTTGAGATAGTTGACATGATCATTCTTAAGGTGGGTGTCCTGTAGGAAAATGATGTCTGAATTTAATTGTTGTAGATAGGACATTGTTTCCTGAACGACAAAATGGATCGGTCGATTTTGATTGCAGTTAGATGTAGTCAAAATATCCTAAGTGGAAATAGGCATAGGAGATGTGAGTAGCAGAGGAGGCGGGGTAGTCCGTTCATTACAAACTATTCCATCCTCTGCGCTCTGCAGCCCCACACCTTCGCCTCAGAGGAAGCCAGGGTGGCGTTCATCGTAAATCACCTGACGGGCCACGCTTGGCTGTGGGGAACGGCCGAGTGGGAACGACGCACACCAGCCTGCTCCTCCTTCCACGCCTTCGCCGCCGAGCTCCGCAAGGTGTTCGCGGTGAAATCACGAGGTCCCGATGCTGCTGGTGGTCTCCTGGGTCTCAGTCAAGGGTCCCGCTCTGTGGTCGATTACGCGATCGACTTCCGCACCCAAGCTCGACTGAGCGAGTGGAACCCGGCAGCCCAGATTGACGCGGTCCTGATGGGATTAGCAGAGTACGTGAAGGGTGAGCTAGTTTCCCACGACCTGCCCACCTCTCTCGATGGCATCATTGAGCTCGCTTCGCGTATCGACCGACGCATCCAGGCCCGGCAGCGAGAGAGGTGTCAGAGGCAAGTGGAGTGCCACCCAGCAACGCATCTTCCAGGTTCCTCCGGGCCACCAGCTCTTCCGGCCCGTCAACCCAGGAGTGCGACCTCTCTCATGCGGGTTGGCCGGGCCAGCCTCACCCCAGAGGAGAAGGAGAGACGCCGGATGGGGAACCTTTGCCTCTACTGCGGTCTAGCTGGACACTACATTTCCGGGTGTCCGGTAAAAAGGCCGGACTCGCCAGTGGGGGAGGAGGTCCTGGTGAGCCACACCTCCAAATCCCCCTCCAACCTGTGCCAGGCTCGGCTGCTCCTGCCCCAAGGCTCACATTCCCCCGCCGTACTCTGGTTCCGATGTTAACATCATCGACGATAACCTAGCACGGCAGCTGGGTGTTGGTCAAGTTCTCCTGCCTTCTCCGGTACCTGCCACTGCCCTGGATGGCCGCCTCCTGGGGACAGTCACCCATCAGACAGTGCCCATCCAAATGCTCCTGTCCAGCAACCACCACGACACGATACAGTTCTGCATCCTGCACTCACCTCATCACCTTTTCCTCCTGGGGTTCCCCTGGCTCCGGCGTCACAACCCACACCTCGACTGGACCACAGGCGCTATTCTGGGATGGAGTCCTGCGTGCCATCAGGTCTGCCTGAAGAAAGGCGCCGCACCTCAGACACCCAACAGCTCCAGCTCCGCACCCGACATGTTGGGGGTCCCCGTCGAGTTCAGCAAGGCCAAGGCAACATCCCTTCCCCCGCACAGGCCGTACGATATTGCCATCGACCTCCAGCCCAGCTCCACCCCCCCAGAGGCCGCCTGTATTCCCTGTCTGCCCCGGAGAGAGAGGCCATGGACATTAACGATGCCCTGGCGGCGGGCATCATCCGTCCCTCCTCATCCCCTGCGGGGGCGGGCTTCTTCTTCGTGGAGAAGAAGGACAAGTCGCTTCGCCCCTGTATTGACTACCGCGGTCTCAACGACATTACGGTCAAGAACCGCTATCCCCTTGCCCATCATCTCATCAGCCTTCGAACTCCTGGAGGGGGCCACGGTGTTCACCAAGCTCGACCTAAGCAACGCCTACCATCTGGTCCGGGTTCGAGAGGAGGACGAATGGAAGACGGCGTTCAACACTCCCTCCGGTCACTACGAATATCTGGTGATGCCCGTTGGCCTCACCAACGCCCCCGCCGTCTTCCAGGCCCTGGTCAATGACGTGCTCAGGGACATGCTCAACAAGTTTGTCTTCGTGTACCTCGACAACATCCTGATCTTCTCCCGATCCCAAGCTGAGCACGTCCACCACGTCCAGACGGTCTTGCAGCACCTCCTGGAGAACTCACTCTTTGTAAAGGCGGAGAGGTTGCCGTTCCTGGTGTGGACTGACCACAAGAACCTGGAGTATATCCAGTCCGCCAGGAGACTGAACTCCTGTCAGGCCCGTTGGGCGCTCTTCCTAACCAGGTTCAATTTCTCCCTCTCCTATCGGCCGGGGTCACGCAATGTCAAACCTGACGCCCTGTCCCGGCAGTTCCAGGCGGAGGAGGAAGACCCTGCTGACCCTGACATCATTCTACCGTCCTCCTGTCTAGTTGCCACACTCACCTGGGAGGTGGAAGAGAAGGTCAGAGCCGCCGCCCAGGACCAACCTGTACCCAGCGCACGTCCGCCCGACCGTCCGTTCGTCCTGCTTGACTCCCGGTCTGCGGTTCTCCAGTGGGCCCACAACTCCCGACTCACCTGCCACCCGGGGATACAGCGGACGAAGGAGGTCGTCCAGCGTCGCTTCTGGTGGCCCTCCCTGGGTGACGACGTCTGAGGGTGCGTCAATGCCTGCCCCGCCTGTAACCAGTACAATCCCTCTCTTCTTGCTCCTGCTGGTCTCCTACACCCACTGCCGGTTCCTCATCGCTCCTGGTCCCACATCTCTTCGTCACCGGTCTGCCACCGTCTAGCGGCAACACTACCATCCTGACCGTGGTGGACCGGTTTAGCAAGATGGCTCACTTCGTGCCTCTACCGAAGCTCCCGTCGGCCAAGGGCACCGCCGAGCTATTATTGTACCACCTCGTCCGCCTCCATGGCATCCCGGTAGATGTTGCATCCGACCGGGGTCCCCAGTTCACCTCTGTCTTCTGGAGGGAGTTCTGTGCGCTCCTGGGGGCCACCGTCAGCCTGTCCTCAGGGTACCACCCCCAGTCCAACGGCCAAATGGAGCGGAAGAACCAGGAGATGGAGACAGCCCTTCGCTGCATGACATCACAACACCCGTCATCCTGGTCCGAGCAGCTTTTGTGGGTGGAATATGCCCACAACACCCTGACCAGTTCGGCCACAGGCCTCTCCCCCTTCCAGTGCGCCTACGGCTTCCAACCACCTCTGTTCCTGGCCCTTGAGAAGGAGGCTTCCTGCCTGTCTGTCCAGGCCTTCATTCGCCGCTGCCGCAGGACCTGGACCCGGGCCTGGGCCGCCCTCCTCCAAGCCGCTGGCCCCGGAGTACCAGCCGGGCCAGAAGGTCTGGCTCTCCACCTGGGACCTCCCCCTGAAGGTGGAATCCAAGAAGCTGGCTCCTCGGTTCATCGGCCCGTTCATGATCGAGAAGGTCGTCAACCCGGTGGCAGTGCGGCTCATGCTCCCCAGGTCCATGCGCGTCCATCCCACCTTCCATGTGTCCAAAGTTAAGCCGGTCTGGGAGAGTGCTCTGGTCCCCTTGGCACCTCCCCCGCCTCCTCCACACTTCATTGACGGGGTTCCTGCCTTTTCTGTCCGCCGTCTCCTATGTTCCCGCCGGCGTGGGAGAGGCCTGCAGTACCTGGTGGATTGGGAGGGTTACGGTCCGGAGGAGAGGTCCTGGGTCCCTGCGAGATACATTCTGGACCACACCCTCATAAGGAGGTTCCATCAGCGCCATCCTGACCAGCCCTGCAGACCAGCCCTCCAGACCGGGTCAACCCTCCCAACCGCAGACCCCACCACCTCTCTTGTCTGGACCCTCCAGCGATGGTTCAGAGGCGGACGATGTCGACCCTGTGGGTTCCTCCTCCGATGAGGAGGACGAGGCCCATTCAGCGGAGGACATGGATATGGACGGGGTCTCCGATGAGTACTCCGATGAGGATCACGTGGCCCATTTCACAGAGGACCAGGAGATGGACGGGGTCCCTCCTCTGGACCCCCTCCTCCGGATCTCCTCCTCCCACCCTGCATGGACTTTTGGTTTCATTTTTTTTTTGTTTAGTGTTTTGCGACGTCAGGAGCCGTCCCTTGGGGGGGGGGGTTCTGTCATGATCTCCGCCTTCATCTACCTTCCCCTCCCTCTCCTTGCCTGTCTCATTAATCCAACTCCATTCACCTGCGCACACAGCTGTTCCAGATCCATAGTCTAACCACTATATATGCCTCTCTCACCAGTCACCCATTGCCAGATTGTCTTTGATGCTTGCACCAGACTCTCCAGCGTTCTCTAGACTGATTCCCCGCAACCGACTCTGCCTTGCTCCGACCATGTATCCTGCCTGCCCCTCCGCCTCTCTTCTGTCTGTACTCCTCGTTATCGAACCTGCCTGTCCCCGACGATGTATCCTGCCTGCCCCCTGCCTGTCTTCCGTGCGCTCTACAAATAAAAGACATTACCAAATATCCCTGCCTGTCTTTGTGCTGCAATTCAAGATTCAAAATTCAAGAATCAAGACTTTTATTCGTCACTTACATATACATACTTTCATACATATATGCAGTGAAATGTAATGCAACGCACCCGGTGATAACACACAATATGTCTTAGGAAAAATTTCTAATAGCCCAAGTAACTGACTCCTAAAACGTAATACAGTAAGTCGAATACTTATAGAATAAAATAAAAATATATAGAATAAAATAAAATACAATAAAAATAAAATGAAATAAAATGGAATAGATAGAGGGAATATGCTTATGTATATGACATAGGCAATTATGTATATACAGATATGTGCATTAAAGTGGCATGTGAATAAAGTGAGGTAGTGTTTGGGATAATACAGCACAGTATACAACAGTACGGCGCAGCAATACGGCATCACGAACAACCCTGTTCAGTGACACAGTATGTGGTACAGTATGCTACATACAGTACAGAGGGTAGTGGAGCCTATGTGTATGGCTCAGTGAGGACCCCTGGTGAGGTCAGCATTGACAGTTCTAATGGCTTGCGGGAAAAAACTCAGTCTCAGTCCCTCTGTTCTCGCTGTGTGACTGCGGAGGCACTTGCCTGACCGCAGCAGCTGGAACAGTCTGTTGTTGTGGTGATGAGGATCCTTCATGATCCTGCAGACTCTGCTACTACACCTCCTGGTGTATAACTCCTACAAGGGGGGGAGGGTAGTTCCAATGGTACGTTCAGCTGAACGCACCACCCTCTGCACGGCCTGCCTGTCCTGAGCAGTACAGCTCCCAAACCAGGCAGTAATGTTGCCTGTCAGGATGCTCTCCACTGCTCCAGAGTAGAAGGACTTGAGGATCCTCACCGAGACCCGGAATTTCCTCAGCTGCCTGAGGTGGTAAAGACGCTGCCTCGCCTTTTTCACCAGAGTGTCTGTGTGTACAGTCCATGTTAAGTCCTCTGTGATGTGGACTCCCAGGTATTTGAAACTGCTCACCCTGTCGACAGAAGTCCCATGAATCACCAAGGGCGCGTGCGTCCTCGATTGTGATCATCGCCTAAAGTCCACAATCAGCTCCTTAGTTTTGTTGACGTTCAGGTGGAGGCTGTTGTCCTGGCACCAGAGTGACAGGTCAGCCACCTCCTCACGGTAGGCCTTCTCATCGCAGTCGGTGATCAGGCCCACGACCACGGTGTCGTCAGCAAACTTTAAGATGGTGTTGGAGCTGGACCTGGCCACACAGTCATGTGTGTACAAGGAGTACAGTAGGGGGCTGAGGACGCAGCCCTGGGGGGTCCTGTATTCAGGGTGAGGGAGCTTGACATGTGCTTCCCCACCCTGACCACCTGGGGGCGGGCTGTTCGCTGCCCCTCCCACAAGCGTCTTGTGTCCCCCCCGCTCCATCTGTAGCTCCAGCGAGACGGTCTTGTATCCGTTCTTGTACGGTGTGTAACAATGGTCCAAAGTTGTATCTCCCCTGGTGGCACACGTGATGTGGTTGGCCCTGTTAAAGTCCCCAGTCACCACTACAGCTGCATCGGGATGTCTGTTCTGAAATCCGCACAACACATCGTACAGGACCGACAGAGCTGCGTCGGTGTCCGCTTGCGGTGGGATATAAACGGCTGTAATAATGACCGTGCTAAATTCCCGGGGAAGATAAAATGGACGGCATAGGATGGTCAGCTGTTCCAGGTTCGGCGAGCAGGAGTGGGAGAGGAATTTGGTGTTGTTGGCATTACACCAGTGGTTGTTTACCATTAGGCAGACGCCTCCACCTTTGGATTTCCCCGACTCCTTCGTTCTGTCGCCGCGGAACACGGAGAAGGACTCAGCTGGACGTATGGCTTCCTCCGGCACCAGTGGGTTCAACCATGTTTCCGTCAGACAGAGGACGCAACAGTTCCTCGTGTGACGCTGGAATTGAATCCTCGCTCGAAGTTCATCCATCTTGTTCTCCAGGGACTG
>NC_137195.1:32520346-32589416 GCF_960531495.2 Zeus faber
AGTGCATCGCGGTCGTATGAGGTAACTGGCGATGCTTTTTTGGCGTACATTATGATAAAAAATGAAAAAAATACTAAAAAGTGCAAGAGTCAACTGGAGCGCCGGTGCAGGCGACCGCTAGGGGCGGCGCCACTATCGCCCAATTGGGTCCTAACCACACCCGTTACAGCCGGTCGAGTTGCTCGGTCAGCAAAGAGCTGATCAGAAAGTTTGGCAATAATGTGGACCACCATGGACTTGAGAAGTTTCTCCATGTCAGCCAATGTTAGCAGCGCGCTGCTTGTAGCATGCTGTTCGTTTTGGCTAGCTTGTGAGCCGTCACCTCGATTATTTTCCAAAGGTTGCTCTTCTGTATGTTGGTTTTTGGCTTTTTCGAAGGTTTTTTCCATGTTAACCAGCCCTTCACACACATTTTCAAGAGGTAATTGTGGTAATAACTCCTGTATGTTTTGGATTTAGACAGAATTTCAACAGAGCTTTCCCCGGTCTGCAACCTACTCCGTCATTAGTCAAACCGGAAGCCTGGACAGGGTTTTTAAACCTGATGCTCATTAGCCCAACAAACGAGCATCAGGTGTGGCTACTTAAGCCCCCTGCCCCATCACATACCCCCAACACCAAACTGTGGCCAGGAAGAATTCAGCAGCATTGCAGATCCCCCCACTGAGTGGTAAGACTGTGGTTTTAGTCCATTTTATTGAATGGTCTAAGATAGCTGAGAATTTAGATACAAGATTGAACGTATGGTAGGGTAGGGATGGTATTGGGTTCCGTATGTACAGACAAGATATCGTCTGCATACAAAATGATTTTTGTGGATAGAGTTTCCTGTTTGTATGCCTATGATATTACCGTTTTGGGGGATGGCGGCCGCAAGGGGTTCAATAAAGATGGCAAATAGTAAAGGGGAGAGCGGACATCCTTGTCATGTGCCACATTGTAAAGTGAAACGCTGTGAAGTGTAACCATAAGTGATGACAGAAACAGATGGAGAGTTGTAGAGCATTCCGATCCATTAAATGAGTGACTCTCCAAAGCCAAATTGGTTGAGAATTGAAAAGAGGTTTGTCCAATTAACTCTGTGAAATGCTTTTTCGGCATCTTAAAAGGAAATAATAGTGTTAAAGTTGTTCCTTTGAGATATGCTGATCAGACTGAATAAACTATGCATATTACTGGATGAGTGTTTGCCTTTGACAAAGCCTGTTTGGTCTGTGGGTGAATTATAAATGGAATTGCTTTTTCAATTCTGTTGGTTAGTGTTTTACTTATAATCTTAAGGTTACAATTAATCAGGCTATGGGTTTATAACTGGAGGCGAGGGTTGGGTCCTTTTTTCGGTTTGAGCAAAACCAAAATTAGAGCAGTATTCATGTGCGGAGGCATGGTGGAGGTTGACTTGATCTCTGTAACCATTCTGATGAATAACGGGGATGTAAGTGGCCAGAAGACTTATAAAATTACACTGGGTAGCCATCTGATGCAAGTGATTTATCGTTGGGCATAGAAAAGAGAGCTTTCCTGAGTAAGTGATTGATCTAAGGTGGTAGCCTGCTGTGTCGAAAGTTTAGGGAAGGTCAATATCATCAAGGAATGAGTGAATGTTTGATATATTAGATTCATTATCCGAGTGATATAGCTTATTATAAAAGGATAAACCAGTTGTGATCTTTAAAACATGCCCACAAACAGCTCATCCTCTGCATCAGTCATTGGTGTAGACATCAGTCAGGTCTCAACTTAGTGTATCTTAAGTCTGCCACACCTCATGTGGTGTACCTTCATAGCCATGAGGGATCTTCTCTGCCGGATTTACAGTGGAACGTCTTTTTTTTGTGACATCCGTATATGTTATTAATGCTAGGTATTGCAGTAGCCTGGCATTAGTCAACAGAAACCTTCCTTGTTCTATAATTTCTGTCACCTTGTGATGGGGTGCAAATTGTTACAGGGTATCCCATCGTGATCGTTGAAGCTTTATCATAAGCATATTGGGTAGCTGCCAATCCTTGGTAACATGGAGGGTAGCCCTGGGCTACAACATCCAATTTTGCACAATAGTAAGCTATTGGCTGTTTGTGAAGTCCGCTGCATGTCTCCTGCATCAATATAGCCTCTGTCCCGGTTTGCAATATGAAGGTGAAACTCTTTAGTGTAATCAGCATTTGCCAAAGCACTAGTGCCTTGCTTTTCCTGCTTTATGTTTCCAAAGGCTGCCCCTAGATCACTATTCCATATTAACTGCGCTTTCAACTCTGTCTGCCCTGCACTTCTCATCAACTCTCTCAGTGGGGCTGTTTCAAGTGCGTAATCTTCAATCCAATCTGAACTGAATCTTGTCATTCATAGAAACGTCATAATTTGTTTCACCGTCTGTAGTTTCGGGGCTTTACTGATTCCTTCCAATTGGCTATTGCTTTTGTCTGATGAGCTATTGTACGCCCTTGGTATTTCACCTCTGGCTGACAGTACTGCAATTTATTTTGTGAAACTTTGTGCCCTCCTTCGGCCGGTTTCTTTAGAACCATCTGTAGCAGTTCTTGCCGGGACAACATATCTAAATCTTTGTAATCACATGAAAATATATGCCCTCGCATAATGAAAAACACAACCTTATAAAACCTCAGTCACATATCTTAAGTTCAGCACATAGTGTAAATTCTTTCACTGATCTCCTTAGGTAGATTTCTTCATTCGACTCCAATTGTGAAGTTTGTCTTTTCTTCCTGTCATAAGGTCTGCCTTCTTCCTCTTGCTGTGCCAGATTTGTTCGTGCTCCGACAGGTTACATCCCAATTAGGAACCTTTCTGTGCAGCGTTTGCATGTTCTCCGCGTGCTCAAATGAGGTTTCCTCCATCTAACATCAGTCAGGACCCTCACCAAAAACATGCACACATCATCGTCTGACCAGCGATGGACATATGAAACCAGGTCCATGGGCACATCCTTTAATGCCCCCCCCCCCCCCCCCCCCTCCGCCTGAAGAAGGACATCCAGGATGGGTCAAATGCAGAGGCCACATTTTACCGGCCACAATCCAAAGCATGTGCATGTGTGTGTGTATGCATGTGTTGTAGTGTGGCGTGTTGTGTGGTGATTAAAGATTCTTCTTCTTCTTCTTCTTCTTCTTCTTCTTCTTCTTCTTCTTCTTCCTGTCGTAAAGTTTGCCTTATCTTGAGCACCTACCATTTGTCGCGTAAAACTGATCATATATTCTCTGACTCCCTGAAAATATACTGTTCGACTGAGAGAGCTGCTAGAGAGCACATCTCTGACCCGACCCTTGTACAAGTAAAACCAGCGTCTGCCTCTTTATTTAAAACCACCGACTGACAACCTACAGTTAAAGTGACCCTTTAATGTCTGTAACATTGCACCACACGCCACCCAGGTGTCATTTTCAGGGCCATCCGGCACAGAGACACAGACGACGGGGCTTTGTTAACACCGGTTTATTGTAGCAAGAAGGCTAGGTGGAATTAGCCAGGAGCAGATTGAACATGGGGTTTTTAAACCTGCCGCTCGTTAGCCCAACCTATGAGGAGGCTGCTCAAGCCATCCTATTCACCACACCATCATCAAATCCTTATGACACTGTTCTAATGTTGCTGACACACAAGCAAATTATCAACGTACTGAATGAAGGTGCCATTTATCGTCACTTCCTCCAAATCTGCTCTCAGCACCTGATTGAACACGTGTTGAGTGTTTGAATTCTGGGGCATTCACGTAAGTGTACTGGTTTCTTTTGTACGTGAACGCAAACAAATGTTAACTTTCTTGTGCCAAATGCTCCAGAAAGATCTATCACTGTGAAATATTTGGCATCAGTTGGGATTGTATGTAGACCTCTGCCTGTTGGTCTTCTATGATCTCATTCACTGCCCTCAAATCATGTACCAGCCTCCACTTCTATATTTCTGCCTTCAGAACCAGGACCAAAGGAGTATTGCAACAGCTCTGTTTCTATTAGTATTCCTGTTATTTTCAACCCTTCTATTGTTGTTTCTATACCTGCCTCTGCTACTCCCTTTATGTAATATTATGGTCTCCAGCGTGGTTTTGTGTTTGGCTTTACCCATACCTGAACTGAATTTGCCGATTTAAACAATCCCACATCTGTATCATGCTCGCACCATATCTAACCCACCGCAGCAAAACCCGCTATCTCGTGCATTTCTAAAATAGCCAGGGGCAGCCAAATAAGTTGAAAAAACCTTTCTAGAAGGAAAATTAGATTTTTTTTTTGTGTTCCTTTTTTTTCATTTGTTTTTAATCTCTCAAAGTATTTTCAATATTTCCCGTTAGATAACATGGGGGAACACAGTTCACTTACCGTGACGCTGAATAGTGCTGAACAACGCCGATCATTAAGTTCCTTTAAAGTAACCGTCCAGGTGAAGATCATTCCTCCATATTTCATGTGATGTGAAGTCACAATGTGAAACCGTTTTGATAGAGTTCAACCTTTAAATTGCACTACTATTACACACACCCAGAGAAATCATCGTTGAGGGGGCGTATACCAACGTATACCAACGAAGAAGTCATGCTGACGTCACTTCTGTAAACAAGCCTAGGATCCGGTTTTACCTGTCTGTGAAAACTTTTGTCTCAGTGTTGTTATGAATTACGAGAAGTGGGTGGTGGAGGATCTAAATCATATCGCAGACCTTAATCTGACCAGTGCGATAGATCCAAGTCAGTGTAAGCAGCGGATACTGGACTTAATTTTCTGCGATGATAGTCAGTTCTCCGACAGCAACGCAGAGAATGACAGCGATGCTGAAACTGATACCAGCGTTATCCTGGACTTGGGGAACATTTCAAACAACGGATTTCAACCTGAATCTTACAATAAAACAGAATATTTTCAAAATTCACGGGAGGAGACTGATGATACGCCCGTTGTTGTTACAACGGAAGAAGATGATGACATGATGAAGTCCGTTGAGGTTGGTGATGCTGATTATGAACAAGTAGTAATGGACAAGCCTTCAAGTTTACCTGCAAATGCAGCCAGGGGCGAAAAGAAAATGAAAAGAGGTCCAAAACAGACCTAAACAGAGTGTAGCTGGGGTAGGGTGGGGTTAGCCCAAAAAATAACTCCAACAACTTAGATATTTGGCATACGCACATTTACATATTAAGTGTGTACACCGATGGTTATATACAGAGACTCAAATTATTGATAGACTCCACATTTTGTTGTATTGTCTGCACTTTTAAACTCCTAAATAATTCCACTTTTATAAAACAAAAAAAAGATGATGTGTGTTGATGACGTTGTTCAACATTCCCTCGAAACACAAGAACAATGTAGAGATTGCTCCACGGTGTCAAGGCCCCATTCAACAGGGTGTCAAGTGGCCATGCGGCTGTATTGGTCCTCCAGCCATTTGCATTCTGGGAACTGGCTGAATTAAGCCAAGTGTGGGGGAAAACATTGAAGGTGATTATCTCACAATCACAATTTGCCACGCCCTTGTCAATAACCAGTCATAGCTTTAAAAATATTTGCTCAATTTCTTCCCTCAACATTTCCTGTTTGCTCCTTCCTTCTTGATTCTTCATCCACTGTTTTTCTGCTACCTCAATCTCTTGTAGCTCTCCTTCCCTTTCTGTGCCACAAAGTATTTTTGTGACGTTATTGCATTCAGACTTGAGTATCAGTGGGTTATTTGTTCTTATCCATTTTAGCATTTTTTTGAGCTTCATCATGTAACTTAACTCCTTAGTTTTTGTCCCTTTATTCACCAGCAGTGAAACATGTGGTACTATTTCTGACACCACATGTTTCCACATTCATCTGCCTGTCTTCAACTTCCATTGCTGCTCCCTGTGGACCAATTATGATATATTGTGACAGCATCATTGTCTTTTTTCCTGCTGCCTCTTTCTGCTATTCTTGTTCCAGTTCTGGATCCTGAACTGGATCATATTGTACTGTACAATGATAGCCTAGTCTGGACTCTCTAGCCTTGAAAGTAATGTTCTGATATACCTTTCCCACTTGTCCATGGTTTGCTCCACTGCTTGTTGCATTTCTCCTATCCAATATACATTAGCTGTTTGTTCTTGCCTTCCCAACATCTGCATAGTAAGTCCTGCTTTTTCCATGATCACTCCTTCGGGGGTGCATAATATCTTTGCCTAATGCATCTCTTTCTAACAAATTTACTGGTGTACTTTCTGATACAAATATTGGAATTTTGGTTACACGACCGTGTCTGTAGATCTACTGCAGCTGTCATGAAGATTAGCTGCATATGTCCCAAGAGCGCAACGTTCTGAGCAAATTTGCCAGACATGTTGAGGTGAGAGGCATAATTTGGACTAACACATGTGTAAGCGGCTCCAGTGTCTACCATCATTGGTGTGCCTCTATCATTTACCTGATCTGCAGCATGCTGTAGGTTCTTGATAAGCTCGTTTTGTTATGACAGCCAGCTGATCCTGCCCGATTGGACTCTCTGGGCATCCCTAATATCCTTGTCCCACTGAGGGGTTTGCTGGTCCCTGGGTTGTCCTTCCCTGTGATTGCTGCCACGCTCCTTGTCCTTGGTCTTTTCTTGCTACGCACGCATTAACTGGACACTGTCTACGATTGTGTCCAGACCCCCTCTGGGCCTCTTGGTTCTCTTGAAACCTGTTTTTGAGGTCTCCTTTGACCCATCTTTTTATTGTTCAAATGATTTGGATGTTGTCTGGGGTTCTAAGCATATACATTGACTATGAGATTAGTGGATGACCCTGGGCCCTGCGGTTGCTGTACTGATTGTGAACCTGACTGAGCGAGCAAGGTCATTGGGTTCATCTGGACTGCAGCCGACATGCCTTATACTTTATTTTTGTCCTTGTCTCTCGTTGTTAGCTCCCACAGTTGGAGCTGTCTGAGCTTTCTCTGTATCTCCCTGCCTTGTTCTGCAAGTCTCTGCTCACTCTGACGGTGCTTATCCACAGCATGAATAACATGATCACAATATTCCTTGTGGCTTTTAGATGCCACAAGGAATATTGTATATATTCGATGATAGATTACTCCTACCACAACGTCCAACTTATTTCTGACTGGCCCTGGCAATGTCTCTAGCATTGAGTTCCGAAAGAGTACAGATATGATCGGATCCGTTTCCGGGTCTTTTTCTGTCTCCCTCCGCTATCTCTTGACCTGACTTTGGATATAAGGGGCGGGGTTCTCTGCCTCTCCCAGCGGCTGATCCTTCAATGCTTTCAGATGTACTCAGGTCGGATACTCCTCCCTCAGTTCTCACCACAGTTGCTGTCTGTATCCATCAATAGCAGTGCCATCCCAAAGCACTTCCTGCGTAGCTTCTTCTAGACCTCCTTTTCTTAATACTCTACTCATGCTGGTCACCCCCAGTACTCTGGATAACAGTACTTTCAGGTCTCCCACTGCAATTATTTTTCCCATTGTCTGCTGTTCAAATATTTTGATCTACATACTTGCTCGCTCATTTCCACTCGCTGACTCAAGCGGTCTTATTTTGTTTGTTAATTTAGTTTTTTGTGACAATTCCAGGAGCTCGTACAGCAGAGAAGAGCTCATGAACATCAGGGCTACAACCCTTGTGTATTTATCTCCCACTTTCATCGCCACATCCATGTAATTACTAAACATTCTGGTCAAAAGTGAGCTCATCTTTGTGACGTGCCGTTGCGCTTGAGCGCCTCCACCGGTGCGCTTGAGTGCCTCTGCCGATGCGGACATCGCACACCGTTACCTGGAGTATTTCTCTCTTACGTGGGTTCACTGGGAAACAAACAACTACTTCAACTACTGTTGGGGAAGAACAGAGACTTTTCTTCATCTTCTGTTTTGTGCTTCACAGAGACGTGACTGAGTGGAACAATACCGGATGCTCAACTCTTCAGAGTTGATCAGGACACAGAACTCTCCGGTGGCAAAACAAATGTGGAGGTTTGTGTTTATACACTAACAGTAGCTGGTGTTATGACGTGACAGTGATCCTACAGCACTGTTCTCCAGATCTGGAATCTTTCTTCATTAACTGCAAACTCTTCTATTCTCCCGTGAGTTTGTTTCATTCATACTGGTCGATGTTTACATACCACCGCAAGCCAACACACACGACGCACAGCGCATGCTCGCCGACCAGATACGGTGTGTGGAATGGACAAACCCGGACTCCCTATTTATTGTCCTTGGTGACTTTGACAAAGGAAACCTCAGCCATGAACTCCCCAAATATAGACAGTTTATTAAATGCCCCACCAGAGAGAAGAATACTTTGGACCACTGTTACACCACAGTAAGCAGTGCATATCACGCCATCCCTCGAGCTACACTGGGACACTCTGACCATGTCATGGTCTACCTTATTCCTGCATAAAGGCAGAAATTAAAGCTGTGTAAACCTGTGGTGAGGACATCTAAGAAGTGGACCAGTGAAGCTGTGGAGGATCTTCAGGCGTGCTTGGATTGCACCAACTAGGACGTTTTTAGCACTGCTACCAACAGTCTGGATGAGTACACAGAGGCTGTGACCTCCTACATCAGCTTCTGTTAGGAGAGCTGTGTACCACGGTGAGTTACAACAACAACAAGCCCTGGTTCACAGCTAAACTCAGACAGCTAAAGTTAGAGAAGGAAGAGGCTTTTAGGAGTGGGGACAGAGATATGTTTGAAGTGGCTAAGTACAGGTTTAGCAAAGACGTGTGAGTTGCTAAACAACTTTACTCAAAGAGACTCCAACACCAGTTTTCAGCCAATGACTGCCTGTCTGGAAATGGTTCTGACAAATCACGAACCTCAACCAAAAACACCTCACTCCATGAACAACTCACGCCTGGCCAACGACCTGAACAATTTCTACTGCCACTTTGAAAGACAATGGGACAGTCCTGATACCATCCTGTTACACCTTCCGCCAGCCCCAGCCTTCCAGCTCCACCTCCCCCACCACAGCAGGAGACTGGACCTCTTCACAACTACTCAGCCTTAGAGCCCCTTCCCTCCTCCTCCCGCACCACAGTGAAGACTTTCGATCCTGGAGAGGGACCTCAACAGGCTTTTCAAGAGGCAGAACCCCATCTCTCTCCATCCACCCCGAAACACTGTGCTGATGAGCAGTCTCTGGTGTTTACAGACATTTTCAACACCTTACTGGAGACATGCCATTTACCAGCCTACTTTAAATCCACCACCATCATCTCAGTCCCAAAGAAGCCAAGGACCACAGGACTTAATGAATACAGACCTCCTTCAGTCTTTTGAAGCCTTTAGCCTTGTGCTTTCCCACCTCAAATCCATCACAGACCCTCTCCTGGACCCACTAAGTTAGCCTACAGAGCCAACAGGTCTGTAGACAATGCAGTAAAATTGGCCCTCCAATTCATCCTCCAGCACCTGGACTTCTCAGGAACCTATGCCAGGATCCTGTTTGTGGATTTCAGTTCCGCCTTCAACACAATCATTCCGGCTCTTCTGCAGGACAAGCTCTTCCAGCATAGTGTGCCTGACTCCACCTGCAGGTGGATCACAGACTTCCTGTCTGACAGGAAGCAGTACATGAAGCTGGGAAAACACTTCTCTGACTCCTGGACCATCAGCATCAGTTCCCCTTAAGGCTGCGTTCTTTCTGCTCTGCTCTTCTCCCTGTACACCAACCACCAGTCTGTCAAACTCCTGAAATTTGTGGACGACACCACCCTCATTGGGCTAATCTCTGGTGGGGATGAGACCGCCTACAGTTGGGAGCTTGACCTTCTGGTGGCTTGGTATAGCCAGAACAACCTGAAGCTCAACGCTGTGAAGACAGTGGAGATGGTTGTGGACTTCAGGAAGAACGCAGCCCCACTCACCCCCATCACCCTGTGTGACTCCCCAGTCGACTCTGTGGAGTCCTGTCGCATCATCTCCCAGGACCTCAAGTGGGAGCTGAACATCAGCTCCATCGTCAAGAAAGCCCAGCAGAGGACGTTCTACCTGTTGCAGCTGAGGAGTTCAACCTGCCAGAGACAATGATGGTGCACTTCTACACATCCATCATTGAGTCCGTTCTCACCTCCTCCATCACCATCTGGTATGCTACTGCAACCACCAAGGACAATGGCAGACTGCAGCGTATCATTCCCTCTGCCATCTCTCCAGGACCTGTAAGCCTACAGGACCCAGAGGCGTGCAGGTAAGATTAAGGCTGACCCCTTCCACCCCGGACACAAACTGTTTGAAACTCTTCCCTGCAGGAGGCTGCCGTCCAACAAGGCCAAAACCTCTCACCACAAGAACAGTTTCTTACCGTCTGCAACTGGCCACACCAACAAGCACCCCCCCCCCACGCCTTAAACTGAATCGGTATGTCAATGCATTACATTAATGCACATTCCTGATTTTTCTGGACTTTTATCTGTGAAAATTGGATGTACTGTTACACTTTTGACTTACCATTTGCACATTCCTGCGCAAACTGTACAGCTTTATTTAAATAAAAACAATGACAGCCTTATTTTACATATTCTTCTATATTTTACTTGTATTTTACTTATTGTTTACATTTATGTTTCATGTGTGCACCGAACCCCAAGACAAATTCCTTGTTTGTTTAAACTTTCTTGGCAATGAAGACTATTAAAGACTATTCTGATTCTGATTCTGATTTATGTTGGGTAAGGTCAATATCAGGTCCCCTAAGTCTTGCGTTCCCCATGGGATATATTGGCCTGTTTCTCCTTTTATTAAAATTTGACATTGGGATTAGGCTACAGATTGTGTGACATATCTTGTGTTTGGAGTGATTCCGCTCTTTTCAAAGCTTTTTATCTTTTCCTGCAATTGCTTGACTAATGATGAGCTCCTAGGTTGTCCTGGAGTTCCCTCATACCATCCATCTACCTTTCCTGACCTTGATTGTACGGGCCAAGCCTCTCCTTATTATCTATGGTTCCCTTCTTCATCTCTTTTATTTCCATCACCATTTCTCTGACCTTTTCCATGCTCTTTCTTCATCCCTCACCTTCTTCCCTGAACATTTCAATACTTCTAGTTATCTTCCTTTCTTCTCTACTCTTTTCTCTTTCTTGCCGGTTTATAGTTTTTTTTAACAGAACTCCTCACACAACATTGCATTGTACATTCCTTCCTTTGGCCATTTAGTAGCTAGCTTTGCTGTGCTTTTTCCACTTCTCTAATGTCTTTTCTATATCTTCCTTATTCAACGGGAACCTCTTTCTGAGCATCTGTACTGGTGTATCCTTCATTTTTACTGCTCAACTATAATATCAAAAAATACTTTTTACAATTGAAATTAAAAAGTTAAGAACAAGTTATACAAGCTATATTTATTTTACACACGATTACAATAACAAATTATTCTTTTTACAATTACTCCAACTATCCAGCCCTCTTTCCCTGAAGGGGATAGAGCAGTTTATGGGGTTCCAACCCAACCTCACACTATTCAACTCGTCCGTTCAGTCCCTCCTGAAAGAGAGGGAAAGAAGGTGGTACCCACAAGATTTTCAAATGTTTGCTTGTTTATTTATCAATTTAAAATGTAGTTTTACATTAATTGATTGACTTTTAGTTTTTTGAACTTCAAATTTGATTGAGTCCCGATAGAGCTCACCATATGAGGATCTGAGACTCCAGCAAAGGTCGCCCAGTATCACCACCGCTAGAGATCAGCCGCTCAACGCGCTGAGTGACTTCAGAAGCCTTCTTCAAAGGAGGAGACTCAAAAATGAGGATTTATGAGCCCACGTTTGCTGGTTGCCCAAATTGCCACGGTGACACCCGGTTTGTAGATGGGTAGAACTCAAAATGAGATCAGATCAGGAATAAATTACCTTAGAACTGGAATCCTCGATTGGAAGCCAATTTAGAGTATCATAGCTGAGAACCAGCCTGATCCAAAACAGTAAGCACTTATTAGATCAATATACACTAGGAGAGTTATTGGCCAACCTTTAACTAATAATTATTGATCATCACATCACACTCATACCTAGATTTTATCCTTACTATTCGGCAAATATTCCTCCTAATATACCTTTATATATTTTTACTTTACAATAAAGTGAATTCTTTATTTCTTATACTTTTTAATTATTCTAGTCTTCTGTTTTTCTCTCTCTTTCTCCCTGCTTCTGACCTCTTGTTATGGATATAGCTCTTAAGGGTATTCTTTCACACACTCAACTCCTTAGTACTTTACAGGTCTTCGTGGCAGTATTCCCCAGTATTCTCCAACCTGCAGATAAACTGTGTACACACATTATTTTAGTATTTAGTATTATAAGTATTATTAAGTATTAGTATATAAGTATTTAGACAATATATGAGAAACAGTTACTTTTACAAACACAATATTTCACTCACTTTCATTTAACTTTCATTTCAGACATTTTGCTGCATATATGTATCAAAGTATGTAGATGTATTTGATGAATAATAAACCTCTTGAATCTGTCTTGAATTTCTTACCACTAAACATGAACTATACTTCACATAGTTATTATAAACAGCAATTTCACACTTTATAATTCCACAAGCAGTTTTATCAAACACAATTGCACAACCAGCTTTGGTGGCACTACACACACACACACACACACACACACACACACACACACACACACACACACACACACACACACACACACACACACACACACTCCTCCTCTCCTTAAGGCGGTATCATAGACTTCAGTTTTCATCTGACAAGCAGCCCCTCTCTATTAGAGGCGGTATCTCAAAATCTATGAGTCTATACCGGCAGATTATTATGAGACTTTTCTTCTTAAGGCTGTATCATCGACTTCAGTTTTCATCTGACAAGCAGCCCCTCTCTATTAGAGGCAGTATCTCAGAACTAGAACAATTAATCAATCAATCAATCAATCAATCAATCAATCAATCAATCAATCAATCAAGCAACCAACCAATCAATCAATCAATTACTTTTTTTTAAATTACTTATTTATTTATTTATTTATTCAAATACCATTAACAATAAATCACAGAGCTTTTCAAAAATATTAAAAAAAAAACATAAAGTTTCCAAAAATATCGGCAGCAAACTACAGAGCTTTTAAGAAAATATCATCGGCACTTTAGCATACCAAAAAAGCTTTCAAAAACCTTATTAGCAATTTATTACTAAATCACAAAGCCTTCAAAAACCTTTATCAGCAGTCTGGTGTATTACAAAACCTTTCCAAAGTGTTATTAGCATTTTTTTAGTAAATTACAAGCTGTTGAAAATATTATCAGTAATTTATTCAACTACAAAGTTGTCAAAAATGTTATCAGCAATTTAGCAAAGTACCAGACTTTCAAAAGGTTTCATCCCCAAGTTAGTAAAACATAGAGTGTTATGATTAATGCATGCACTTCATCCATGGCTTCCTATCTCTTTTCTCTTATGTATACTATGGTTCATCAATTTGGAGAGACACTTTAATTACTACTTAGCATTAGGACAGGGAGGGTACTGATACCATACACTGCCCATGGAGCTTAAATACACTGCCCAAGGCTCTACCTAGTAGAAGTATAAGGTCTGACTACAGTTTTGTCCTATTTTGAGATTGAGTTCCCTTCCATTAATGCAATGTAGCTGCCCTACCCCCCTACATTTTCTTTTATTCAGCATTTCTACTTTTTTTGTTTTGT
This sequence comes from Zeus faber, assembly GCF_960531495.2. Classification (NCBI taxonomy): domain Eukaryota; kingdom Metazoa; phylum Chordata; class Actinopteri; order Zeiformes; family Zeidae; genus Zeus; species Zeus faber. The sequence continues at coordinate 32,534,005 of NC_137195.1, forward strand.
TCTTATTTTATTTTTATTAGGTTTTATTAGGTTTTACTATTATTAAGTGCCAATTTAATGCATTGAAGTGATATTTCCATTCACTGTTTTGTAATGCGTGGCAAAATTCAGTTTTTATTTTTCTATGTTTATCTTATTTCAAAAAACTATTGAATAATAGTTAAACAGTTTCCAACATGTATCAATACCCAAAAGGCACAGTTTTTCCAGATTTAAACAATAGTTTATCATATACGACCCGGACAATTTTTTTTTCCCAAAAGGCATGTTCACCAGAAAAAATACCTTTAATGACACAATAGGTGAGGTGGATTTTGTAAATAATCCTCACGCAATCCCAACATGCTGTCAAAGTTTACATTTTTTGCCTCCTTTCACCTTAAGACACCCCTTGTTCAAATTTGTTTTTGTAACCATAGCTTTTGGGGCATGGAGAACAGAAATATGTGATATTCTCACTGCAAGACAACGTGTTGGTTAAGTAAATGATCGAATGATCGGGGTAAAGTACATGCCCTCCAAATCGTTCGAGGTATTCGAGTAAGATCAACCGACCCCATGCCATGGCCTGACTTGCGATAAAAACATTTGCTTTTTCCTGGAGGTAGTACAAAAAATCAGTGGTGTTCAAATCGAACCATCACTAAGTCATTGTTGAGAAAATAAAAAACTATTCACAACATATCAGAGCATAATTATTGAAAAAACTTTTCAGGTTTCGTCATGATTCTCTAGTAAATGGATCTGTTGCACCAGTTTCCCCCGCAACAAGTTTACAAGCAATTTTGCGATTTGTCTCTTGCCTCATATTTTGGTAGGATTGAGTTTAATGTTCTCATGCTCTTTATATTTTTATTATGGAGTCCCGCTGCTCTCATGACTGGGGTAACCCGACACCTCATGTTTGTTATAAAGTATTGGATGTAGGAGGCAAACATTTCATTACCGTGTTCTGCAAAATGCCACACCCCATACACTCACTCTAATGCATACCCCCGGTTTATTGCATAATTTAACTCGATCGTTGTCCAGCAACCGGTTAGAGACCTCTATGCGGTGGAGTCTCTACAACAATCACTTTGATTGTTCTCACAACATGTTGTACATAGTGTGAACAACGATTTACCGCTAGGCAATCGGTAGGGTAAAACGGGAAAGAACAACGCCCTGGGAGGGTTAACGGTGGCTTTGATCAGACCAAAATAATCATCCATTTTGTCTCGCTCGATGTCGTGAGTGAGAACCTCGGGGTGTACGATCATGTAATCCTTGGTCATGAGCAATTTTATCTGTAACACCAACAGCAAATGTCTGCATCCACAAAACCATGATATGGGCTCTGTGCAAAATGTTATATTGGATGAGTTGCATTTTGGAGTTGCTGGTCATAGAAAAGGTGTTGATATCGGTGGAAACAGCAAGGTCTCTTCCCCATTTCATTGTAGGTATAGATAAGGTGTCGTCTGTTTTAAATAAAAGTTTTTCAATTTTCATGTGACCAATATGAGTGAGATGTCATAATCATTTGAGGTGGTTGTAGGATGTTGTTCGTCAATTTGATATTTACTTTAAGAGACTGCTGTAATTGAAGGAATTGAAGGAAGCCATGGCCAACGATATTATACCTTTGGGTTAAGGTTGGGAAGGATATAAGCAAATTGTTTTCAAAAATGTGTTCCAGATGAGTAATTCCTTGTTTTTTCCAAGACCAAAAGATTGTTGATCTGTTTTAAGCAAGAAATCTGGGTTGTGCCAGATTGCGGATAAAGTGTGACCACTGAGTTTAAGGAATTTCCACCAGGCTGACAGAGTTGTTGCGATGAATGGGTTTTTAAAGCAATTATGTTTCCTTTTGCATTCAGTAAGGAATGGGAGATCGGATAATGATAACTCCTGACATTCAGATTGTTCAATGTCTCGCCATCCATGGGCCAATTGTTGCTCTGGTTGTCACCATTTAATTATAAATTGAAGATGGTTTTGTCATGATCTCCGCCTTCTTTTACTTTCCCCTCCCTCTCCTTACCTGTCCCATTAGCCCAACTCTATTCACCTGCGCACACAGCTGTTCCAGATCTGCAATCTAACCACTATATATGCTTGTCTCACCAGTCACCCATTGCCAGATGGTCTTCGATGCTGGCACCAGACTCTCCAGCATTCTCCGGACTTTATTCCCTGCTACCGACTCTGCCTCGCTCCGACCACGTATCCTGCCTGCCACTCCGCCTGTCTTCTGTCTTCACTCCTCGTTATCGAACCTGCCTGTCCCCGACGATGTATCCTGCCTGCTCCCTGCCTGTCTTCCGTCTGCTCTACAAATAAAAGACATTACCAAATATCCCTGCCTGTCTTTGTGCTGCAATTGGGTCCTAACCACACCCGTTACAGGTTTGCTAGATAGTAGTATCTAAAGTTTGGGGAAGCTAGGCCTCCACAGTCTTTGTTTTTCTGTAGTGTTGCTAGTTAAATTCTCGTTTTCGTGTATTTCCAATAACATTTGTTGACTGTTGGTTGCACTGGGGTCATTAAAATTATAGTTTATTTTTGGAAGTATATTCATTTTCACTGCTGCTGTCCTACCAATTAGTGAGATGGGTAGGTTGTTCCATCGAATGAGCTGTTCTTCAATGGATTTGAGCAATGGAGTGAGATATCAAGGTATCTAATATTGCCCATTGTGATGGTTAGGTGAAGTTTCTGGGTTGTAGAATTACATCTCCCTTTATATTAAGTTTCCTGTAAAACGCGTTAGTGAATAGTTTAAAAGGTCCTTAAGATGCTCATTAACATTATTGTGTTAATAAGATTATATACTGTAAGTGTTAAAAATATTATATATTAGCAGTTAACTATGCACTAATTAACTGTTAGCTATGCACTTATTAACAGTTAAGTATGCTTTTATTATGTGTTAATAAGAATATATAAGTGTTAATTACAGCATTTTTTTGCAGTTAACAATAGAGTTTATTAGCAGTTAACTATGCACTTATTAACAGTTAACCATGCTTTTATGTGTTTATAACACTATATTAGTGTTACTAATAGCATTTATTAGCAGTTAACTAACAGTTAACTATGCTTTTTGCAGCTACCAGATCTAAAGCAGGAACAGTGCCTTATTAAGGTTAATAAATGTGTTATGCACTTATTAAAAGCTGTGTGGTAATAAGTGCGAGTGTCTTCAAGTGTGGTATTGCATGAGGAAGTCGGGGGTGGCAGAGAAGTACCTAAGAGTGGTACAGGATATGTATGAGGGCAGTCAGACAGTAGTAAGGTGTACAGTAGGTGTAATGAAGGCATTCAAAGTGGAAAGTGGAGCTCTGAGCCCTTTCTTGTTTTCAATCGTGATATACAGGTTAACAGATGAAATCAGGCAGGAGTCTCCGTGGACTATGATGTTCGCGGATGACATTGTGATCTGTAGCGAGAGTAGGGAGCAGGTTGAGGAGAGCCTGGAGAAGTGGAGGCATGCATTAGAGAGAAGAGGAATGAAAGTCAGCAGGAGTAAGACAGAATACATGTGCCTGAATGGGAGTGAGGGCGGCGAAAAGCTGATAATGCAAGGAATGATGGTGGAGAAGGCGGATGAGTTCAAGTACTTGGGGTCGACCATCCAAAGCAGGGGAGAGTGTGGTAGAGAGGTGAAGAAGAGAGTACAGGCAGGGTGGAGTGGGTGGAGAAGAGTGTTGGGAGATATCTGTGACGGAAGGGTTCCAGCAAGAGTAAAGAGGAAGGTCTACAGGACGGTAGTGAGACCAGCTATGTTGAACAGTATAGAGGCGGTGGCACTGACAAAAATACAGGTGGCTGAACTGGCGGTGGCAGAGGTGAGGTTGTTAAGATTTTCATTGGGAGTGACAAGGATGGACAGGATTAAGAATGAGTAAATAAGAGGGACAGTTCAGGTTGGACAGTTAGGTGGAAAAGTGAGAAAGGCGAGATTGAGATGGTTTGGACACATGTGTAGGAGAGATAAGAGTTACATTGGGAGAAGGATCCTGAGGATGGAGCTGTCAGGCAAGAGGAAAAGAGGAAGGCCAAAGAGAAGGTTTACGGATGTGGTGAGGGAGGACATGCAGGCGGTTGGCGTAAGGGAGGAAGATGCGCAGAACAGAAGGTATTAGAGGCAGATAATCCGCTGTGGGAACTCCGAACAGGAGCAGCCGAAAGACAAAGAAAAGAAAAAGAAGAACCGCTAACTATGCTTTTTGCAGCTACCAGATGTTAAGTGAGAACAGTGTCTTATTAAGGTTAATAAATCCTTTATTATGCGACAGTGACGCCAAACAATCAGGATTAACCTGAATATGTGACTGAAATTCTTTGCTTGTTTATTTTATTTAGATTTAAATGTTATTGTTTCTCATGTGAGCTGAACATTGTGACTCAAATGCTGATTCAATTTATTTTATTTTATGTTTATATCATTTTCAATTATCAATATTCTTTGAAAATAATTGAAAATGACGATTACACAGTCAACACATAATACAAAAGAAGCAACACAAAATAAAATAGAATCGGCACTTGGTTTCTTCCTGTTATAGTTATGGCATAATGAGGGATGGATAAGGGAGGAAAGGAGAGGGATGTAACCAGGAGGGTGCTGGGGTGTGTTCAAAGCAGGTGCTGGTGGTGTGTGTGTGCCTGTGATGAAACTGCCTGTATGTGTGTGTGTGTGTGTGTGTGTGTGTGTGTGTGTGTGTGTGTGTGTGTGTGTGTTTGTGTGTGTGTGTGTGTGTGTGAGTGTGTGAGTGTGTGTGTGTGTGTTTGTGTGTGTGTGTGTGTGTGTGAGTGTGTGTGTGTGTGTGTGTGTGTGTGTGTGTGTGTGTGTGCGTGTGAAGTGTCCACCGGCGAGTGTACAGGACTTGTCCCTATTGTTCCTGGTGTATAAGGTCCGTATTATATCGTAGCACCTTCAAGCAGCGGAAAAGGCCCAGAAGCCATTGGGCCATACAGACACCCCACAGCCGCAGAAATGCCCCGAGCATGCTGCCCTGTAGCCACTGAAGAGCCGAAGAGCATAACTAGTCCCGGAGGACGCGAGGAGACCCTTCCCCCTGAGGTGCACGCAGACAACCCACCCCCACGTGCAGGTAAAAGACGCAGCCGCAGGTGAAGAACCCAGGCCACTAACGCCAGGACCAGTGCCTACAGACCGACACCCTGCCCGAACCGCCTGCCCACAGGTGAGCCAGCCACGCCAACCCTTCCCCATGCAAGAGAGAGGCCCGTCCGACCACAACCGGCCAGACGCCTAATCCAGCGGCATGCCCCGAGCGCTCATCCACGTAGCCCAGTATAATAATTGAGTTAGAGAATTCTAAGTGTTTTGAAAATATATTGTGAAAGAAATGTGTGTCCTCCTCATTGGGGCTATAATTAGCTATGGTTAATTTGATGTTTCTTCAAATTTTGTTAATCAATATGTATCGCCCTTCTGCGTGTTTGAATTTTGCTACATTTAGCTGGCGAGCCCAAGCCTCTCACATTTCAACTACCAAATTTATTAGGTGCAATTGAGATTAGTTAGGGGGTGATTAGGGGTTAGGGGTGAGCGCCCGCGCGGCGCTGATTAGTCTGAATTGAGGCAGGGGGATTTCTTAATGATTGTCTGTCTTGCAGAGGGGATCAGCTCACGGGCTTGTCAGCTGACCAGGAGCCAGAGCAAAAACCAATCCTCCATCATCATTATCAGAATTGTTAATTATTATTTATAATTGTGGCCAGTGAGCCGTTCTGTTGGACTTTATAATAAAAGATGTCGCCATCTTGGTGCAGCATGGACAAAAGGACTCCGTCTCCCTCCCTAAACCCTAACCTGTGGGCAGAGACTCCAGATAGAGGGTGAGAGTGATGAGAAAAGTAGGGAGGGAGGGATTAGGAAGGTGAGATGATGAGAGTGAGCGATATTTACAATCCTGACATAGATAGGATGCTAATTTCTACATCTTGCATATCAGAATTATTAGAATAACCAGGGTGTGGTGGAGGATTCTCGGAACAACGGACCATCTATATATAGTTAATCAACAACCAGCAATACCGTTTACCCTTCTGCTGGTTCTCCTGCAGGATGGGGTCCAGCACCTTCCGTCGGTCATTGATCTCCCGGGGTAATTGATTTTTCATACCCAGCATGGTTCTTTCAGTTCCCGTCCTTTGCTTTTAACCAGCTCCTTCAGCTTGAAGTGTTCAAACTTAGCAATTAAGGAGCAGGGACTGTTCCCCATGTGGTGTCCCAGCCGGTGAACACGGTGGAAGGTGATCCACTGTGTCCATGGGGAGTGTGGAGGAAGTCTTTCACCATGTTTTCTGGTGTCTCAGTGTTGTTCTCAGGGATCCCGGAATAGATGAGGTTGTCCTGCTGTCGCCACCATAAGGTCCAGACCTGGGCTTGTTAGGTCCACGACCTCCCAGCGCCACTAGAGGCCGCTCTTGCCCCATCTGCAGCTCCCTACTTGAGCCCAATTGCACACACCTGGGATCAATTACCTGCATCACTCTCACAGTATTTAGTCTCAGCTTCCCAGTCATTCCTTGCCAGACCGTCAACTAGCTTACCTGAGTTGTACAGCTACTGGCTCCGTTCCAAGTTCCAAGTTCCAAGTTCCAAGTTCCAAGTTCCAAGTTCCAAGTTCCAAGTTCCAAGTTCCAAGTTCCAAGTTCCAAGTTCCAAGGGTTTCACTCACAAGTGAGTGAAACCCTTTTCACCCAAAGGATTCAAATCATTCGCAAACTTCACCACACTATCACAGAGCCAGATTGATTTAAAGTTATTTTTTCTATTTATTATTTGCATGGAGGAAGCAGATGGGGGATAATTACAAAGACAAAATAATTTTGTTTAATATATTTTATTGCAGAAAAATCAGTGCATCCAGTGTGGCTCACTTCCGTAGTCCACGGAGACTCCTGCCTGATTTCATCTGTTAACCTGTCCATCATAATTGCAAATAAGAAAGGGCTCAGAGCTGATCCTTGATGCAATCCCACCTCCCCTTTGAATGCCTTCGTCACACCTACTGCACACCTTACTACTGTCTGACTGCCTTCATACATATCCTGTACCACTCTTACGTACTTCTCTGCCAACCCCGACTTCCTCATGCAATACCGCACTTCCTCTCTCGGCACCCTAACATACGCTTTCTCTAAATCCACAAAGACGCAGTGCAATTCCCTCTGGCCTTCCCTGTACTTTTCCATCGGCATTCTTTAAGCAAACATTGCATCTGTAATACTCTCTCCTGGCATGAAACCATACTACTGCTCGCTGATCCAAATCTCTCCTCTTAACCTAGCCTCCACTACCCTTTCCCATAGCTTCATGCTGTGGCTGATCCACTATATTCCCTTGTAGTTACGACAGCTCTGTATATCTCCCTAGTTCTTGAAGATGGGTACCAGTACATTTCTTCTCCCTTTCCAGGATGGTGTTAAACAGTCTTGGTAGGAATGCCACTGCCACCTAAACATTTCCATGCCTCGCCAGGTATGTCATCTGGGCCAATTGCCTTTCCACTTTTTATCTTCTTTAATGCTGTTCTCACCTCATCCTTGCTAATTTGCTGCACTTCTTGATCCACTTTCCCTACATCATCCACTCTTCTCTCCCTCTCATTTTCTTCATTCATAAAATCCTCAAAGTACTCATTCCACCTTCTTAACACACTCTCCTCACTAGTCAGCACATCCCCTTCATTATCCTTCATCACCCTAACCTGCTGTACATCCTTCCCAGCTTGGTCCCTTTGTCTTGCCAATCGGTCCAAGTCTTTTTCTCCTTCCTTACTGTTAAACCTCTCATACAACTCTGTGTATGCCTTTTCCTTCGCCTTGCGCCACATCAGCTTGTACTCCCGTCTACTTTCTTCATCTCTCTGACTATCCCATTTCTTCTTCGCCAACCTCTTCTGCTTTATGCCCTCCTGTACTTCCTCGTTCCACCACCAAGGGTCCTTGTCTTCCTTCCTCTTCCCGCATGATACACTGAGTACCTTCTTGGCTGTCTCCCTCACCACTTCTGCAGTTGTTTCCCAGTCTTCTGGTAACCATTCATTCCCACCTATTGCCTGCCATGGCTCTTCCCTTAATTGCATGCAACACTCCTCCTTTTTCAACTTCCACAATTTTATCTTTGGCTCTCTTTCCTCTTCTTATATCCAGAGTCACCCAACAGACCATCATCCGATGCTGCCTCGCAACACACTCCCCTACCACCACTTTGCAGTCACTAATCTCTTTAGGATTGCACCTCCTTACATAAGATGTAGTCCACCTGTGTGCACCTTCCTACACTCTTGTATGTCACCCTGTGTTCCTCCCTCTTCTTAAAATGCGTATTCACAAAAGCCAATTCCATCCTTTTGGCGAAATCCACCACCATCTGTCCTTTCACATTCCTCTTCTTGACATCATACCTACCCATCACCTTCTCATCACCTATGTCTCTGAACCCTTTGCCAAAATGCCCATTGCGATCTGCTCCAACGACCACTCTCTTTCCCTTGGGGACGCTCTCCACCACTAGATCCAACTCACTAAAGAATTCTTCTTTCTCTTCCATCTCACATCCGACTTGGGGAGCACATGCACTGACATATGAGCTCTCTCTCTCTCTTTACCCTTCATAGTGCCAACGTTCAAAGTTCCTACTCTCAACTCTTCTCCCCTACCCTTCTTACTCTCCTGCTGTCTCCGGACACGCCTTCCCCCTCTTCTTCTTCTTCTGCTCAACCGATGGAAATCAGATTTGTTGTCTGCATGTTTGATTTGGCATGGTTTTTGCGCCGGATGCCCTTCCTGACGCAACCCTCTCTATTCATCCAGGCTTGGGACCGGCACTGATGATACACTGGCTTGTGCACTCCCACTGGCTAGATTGTGGCACAGCACCTGTTACTGAAAGAAAATAAAAAAAAATAAAAATAGGAAGGACTCAGAGACACACGCACACATTTTCTTGCCTGACTGGATTCAGTGCAGGCTATACACACACATGTTTTTTGCTTGACTGGCGGCACACACGCACACACTTTTTGGCTTGAACAAACACACAGAGACAAGAAATCACACTGCATGATCCCAGTCTGCAGTGTGCACTGCACTGCAGACTGGGAGTGCACTGCAAATTCCAGCATTTCAATGATAAAAATACAATTAGCGTAATACTTTCAACTAAACTACACGTGATCTTCATGAAGCAAAACAACCGTAACAAAATCCCTTTTGACGTTCAACTACGACGGCATTCATTCAGTCCAGAAAATTCTATTAAGCCTCGTTCAGTATTACGTAACAGCAACAACAACAACCCAACAATAAATACAAAAAATCAGATTTTGTTGAACGTTTCCGTCTGGAGGACACTCCACTCCTCCTCCTCCTCCACCTTTTTTTTCTTCTTCCTCTTCTTCCTTAGAATGCAGAGCATTGGCAAGATGCACAGCTGGTCAAAGTTAGAGTTTGGCAGATCACCAAATTTGTTAATCTAACTCAAACAAAAGAGTTTGACTTCCAAAATGTCCCCTAGGAGCAAACGTTGCGTGACTGGTGGAAAAAAAATAAAAAATTAAATAAAATTAAAAAAAATAAAAAAATTTAAAAAATAATAATAATATATACCGGTATATATATATATATATATATACACTTTATATAGTATATAAAGTATTAGAACAACTGTGCAACAATCCGAGTACGGAAGCCATCATCAAACCTAATATTCAGTATACCGGAGGGGTTTACTATAGAGGGCCGTGACAGACTCTAAACCCATGGCTCCCCCTTATTCAACCGAACCACCGCCTTACCCACGTGATAAAAACCTGTTTAGTATTGGACAGTACCCACTAAGCTTAAGCCAAGACAAAAAAAGAGAAGTAACCGGCAGGTTACAGGGAGACTTAACCCTAACACTAAGGGAGGGACAGACAGACCAAAGAAGAAAATACAAGAAAGGGAAGGGAAGACAACCTCCCCCGGGGGCACAACACAGACTCTCCAAATCCAACCCAAACCAACATGACAGCTACCAACTAAATATTGCGTGCCAGGGATGTGGGCAAACTGGCAACCTACGAAGGGGTTGTCCTGAGCATTGGTAAATTGTTAATTCTAAATGAAAGGATATGATAAATAAGTAAACAGTGTTGATTAAATCCTATACATTAAATAGTAATATTGCTTAAGTGAATTGTCAGTTTTGATTATACACAGTCGTGTTTGTGTGTTAAAATACTTACCGGTTAGCTTTTTCAGGAAAAAATTGTTATTGTTTAAGTATAATCTAACAGCATAATTTTTATTTTAATACTCTAGAAGTAATCTCGACCTGACATTGAATAAGGTAGCTGTTGATGTCCAGTATAAAACTAAGCAAGTAGAGATTTTTTTTTGTACACTGGAGAGGTGACGGAACGTGTGCGTTCGCTTACTAAAAATTTAAACACTAATATACATTTGAAATACAATGGTTTGAATTTGGGAATTCCAAATTTTAAACTTTAAATTAGAAAATATCTTGTGAATCATTTAATGATGTAATTGTGTATTGATGAATAATAACCAACCCGTCCATCCAGTGTTTTTTTCCGCAGTTTTAAGCATTTGAATAGGAATCCACTGCACTGCAGTTTGACCTCTGACCAGTGTAGAAGGGACTGCGTCTGATTGCGAAGACTGGAAGGAACAACCAACAGGTTGATCAAAAATAATTGCTCTAAAATTGAGTAAGGCCACAACATGTCCAGGATTCAAAGGTCCTTGTAAATTAGTGATAAAATTGCGATTTGTATTTAACTAATTTGCAAATACGATTATTTAATATGCGCAATTGGAATTGTCAGATAATATAGAATGCCCTGTTGAACAGAATCATTTTGATTAGCTCTCCCGAAGGACATTCCAATCCACCTGATACTCTGCTGGGAGATGCTCCACTCCTGCATTGCCAAAAAGGTCTGTGAAAATCTTACATACAGAGATCCAATTTGGCCAACATCAGGCTAAATAACTTGGGACATTTTCTGAACAACGAACAAAGTTCTGAAATGCAAGCATCGACTTCTGCTGTGAGGTGTCTTGGAATGTGTGGCGTCCCAACAGTACCCACTGTATAAGATAATTATTAACAGACGGTGCCAGGGGTCTCAAGAGAAAGAGAGAGAGTACTCGTCGGAGACCCCGTCCATCTCCTCATCCTCCGCTAAATGGGCCACGTCCTCATCGGAGGAGGGATCCCCAGGGTCGACATCCTCCGCCACTGAAACATCGCTGGAGGACGCAGACAAGAGAGGTGGTGGGGTCTGCGGTCGGGAGGGTTGACCAGGTCTGGAGGGCTGGTCTGGAGGGCTGGTCAGGATGGCGCTGATTGAACCTCCTGATGAGGCTGTGGTCCAGAATGTGTCTCGCAGGGACCCAGGACCTCTCCTCCGGACCGTAACCCTCCCAATCCACCAGGTACTGCAGGCCTTTCCCACGCCGGCGGGAACAGAAAAGGTCAGGACGGCGGACAGAAAAGGCAGGACCCCCATCAATGAAGCGCGCAGGAGGCGGGGGAGGCGCCAAGGGGACCAGAGCACTCTTCCGAACTGGCTTGACTTTGGACACATAGAAGGTGGGATGGACGCACATGGACCTGGGGAGCTTGAGCCGCACTGCCACCGGGTTGACGACCTTCTCGATCTTGAACGGGCCGATGAACCGAGGAGCCAGCTTCTTAGAGTCCACCTTCATTTACATTTACATTTACATTTAGTCATTTAGCAGACGCTTTTATCCAAAGCGACTTACAAGGGAGAATAACATTCAGCTACATTGCGACAGAGATTAGTGTAATAACAACATTGGTAAAACAATAAATACTGCAAGGTGGTGCTAAGTAATTTTAGATTAGGACAGGAGGTACTCACTGAAGAGCTGGGTCTTCAGGTGCTTCTTAAAGACAGAGAGGGAGGTCCCCGCTCTGGTCATTTTTGGCAGCTCGTTCCACCAACGTGGAACTACAAATGAGAATAGCCTGGATTGCCGTGGCTGTATGGCCGGCAGAGCCAGGCGACGCTCATTTGACGAGCGCAGCATCCGGGGGGCAACATGTGCTCTTACAAGAGCACTTAAGTAGGTGGGAGCATTCCCAGCAATCACTCTGTAGGCCAGCATAAGAGACTTGAACTTGATGCGGGCGGCTACAGGTAACCAGTGGAGCTCGATGAGCAGCGGAGTGACATGTGCCCTCTTTGGCTGGTTGAACACCAGTCGCGCCGCCGCATTCTGTATCATCTGTAGTGGCTTCACCGCACAGGCCGGCAAGCCTGTTAAGAGGAAGTTGCAGTAGTCGAGACGGGACATCACCAAGGTTTGTACCAGCAGTTGAGTGGCATATTGGGTCAGGTACAGCCTGACTTTTCGGATGTTGAGTAGTGCGAAGCGGCAGGACCGGGAGACGGCGGCAACATGGTCCGAGAATGTCAGTTGGTCATCAATAATGACACCAAGATTCCTTGCAGCCTTGGTAGGAACAAGAGATAGAGAGTCGATTTTAATATCAATGTTGTGATAAATACCTTGTTTGGCCGGGAAGACCAGCAGTTCCGTTTTCGCCAGATTTAGGTGAAGATGATAATCCTTCATCCATGTGGATATGTCAGCGAGACAATCCGAGATCCGCGTCGAGACAGTAGGGTCGTCGGGCGGGAAGGACAGATAGAGTTGAGTATCATCCGCATAGCAGTGATATGAAAAGCCATGTGAGCGGATGATCGGGCCCAGTGAGGTGGTGTATATGGCAAAGAGGAGGGGTCCTAGCACCGAGCCTTGGGGCACCCCTGTGGTGAGGTGGTGAGGCACAGACAGCTGGCCTCGCCATGTCACACTGAACGAGCGCCCAGTAAGGTAAGATTCGAACCAGGAAAGTGCACTGCCCGTTATGCCCATGCTTGAGAGTATGGACAGGAGTATGCAATGATTGACAGTGTCAAAAGCAGCTGATAAGTCTAGCAGAATGAGAACCGAGGATTTGGCAGCAGCTCTAGCAGTTTTTAAGGCCTCTGTCACAGACAACAGGGCAGTTTCGGTGGAGTGACCACTTTTGAAGCCAGATTGAAGTGTATCAAGAAGGTTGTTTCTTGACAGGTGCTCTGTAACCTGTCTAGAGACCGCCCTCTCTAAGGTTTTGGAAAGGAATGGGAGGAGAGAGACCGGCCGATAGTTTCCTACTTGATTGGGATCGAGTGAGGGTTTTTTGAGCAGTTGTGCGACCCGAGCCGCTTTGAAAGCGGAAGGGAAAGTGCCGGAAGTTAGGGAAGAATTAATCACATGTGTGATTGGCGGGGTGATAGTCGGTGATATGGCTTGAAGGAGGTTGGATGGGATCGGATCTAGCGGACAGGTAGTAGGACGGCTACATGTTAGTAGTTTAGATACCTCACTTTCAGCGAGGGGAGTGAAACCAGGGAACGATGAGCCTAGGGCTGGAGAAGACAGGTTGTGAGTAAGTTGTTTAGTGAATTGGCTGCTGATGGCTGCCACTTTGTTAGTAAAAAAGGAGGCAAGGCAGTCAGCAGTGAGGTTAGTAGCTGGGGGAGGTGGTGGAGGGTAAAGCAGAGACTTGAAGGTGGTGAATAACTTACGTGTGTCTGTGGCACCGTTGATCCTATCGTTGAAGAAGGCCTTCTTGGCAGCAGTGATGCTGGAAGAGAAGGAGGACAGCAGTGTCTGGTAGCTAGCAAGATCCTCAGTTGTTTTGGATTTGTGCCATTTCCTCTCGGCTGCTCTGAGGTCAGTGCGCGTTGTCCGGAGGGTGTCAGTCAGCCAAGGGTGCGACTGGGTTGAACGAGCAGGTCTGGTGGATAGTGGACACAGGCTATCCAGACATGAGCTCAAGGTGGAGCAGAGGGAGTCAGTGGCATCATTAACCTGCAGAGAGGAGAAAGTGCTGTGGGGTGGAAGAGAAGAGGAGAGCACAGAGGAGAAGTGGGTGGGAGACAGGTTGCGGAGATTGCGGCGGATAGTAACCATGGGTGGGGAGGTGGGGGGTTGTTTTGGTAGCTGGACATTGAAGTGGATGAAGAAGTGGTCAGAGAGATGAAGAGGAGTGACCCATAGGTTGTCGGTGGTACAGCTCCGAGCAAGAATGAGATCAAGCTCTTTGCCAGCCTTGTGAGTCGGTGGAGTCGGGATCTGTCTTAGGTCGAACGAGCGAACCAAAGACAGGAAGTCAGCCGAGCTCGCACTGTCCAAGTGGATGTTCATGCCCCGAGGACGAGCATGGGACACTCATGCTCAGGGATTGATGACAGCAGGGTGTCAAGCTCATGTAGGAAGTCACCTAGTTGTCCTGGTGGACGGTAGATGACGACCACATAGGCTTTCACCGGAGCAGTCACCAAGACGGCGTGATATTCAAGGGAGGCAAAGTTGTTTAAAGGCAGCAGTGGATTAAATTTCCATGTGTTGGAAATTAGCAGGCCAGTCCCACCACCACGGCCAGATGGTCTGGATGTGTGGGAGAATGAGTAGTTAGTGGAGAGTGCAGCCGGGGTTGCGCTATCTTCCGGTTTAATCCATGTCTCAGTGAGAGCAAGGAGCTCTAAGGAGAGGTGGTTGGCATGACCAGAAATGAAGTCTGCCTTGTTAACTGCAGATCGACAATTCCACAAGCCAACAGAGAAGGAGGTCTTTGCAGAAGATGTTTGCTGCAGGGACCTGAGGTTACCCGGATTGCATCGGCGTATGGTATAACGACGCTTTCTGGGTGACCTTGAAGTTGTAGGGATGCGGTAGTAGCACATTTTGTATGGAGTGAGAGAAAGAAGGCAGGTTTGCCTTGTTCGGTGTCCTTGCTTCGGTTGACGTGCAGAGGTAGACGTGCGTCTTTACACAGAGCGACTACAAATGGGCCAACGCTTGAAGCTAACGCTTCAAGGGCAGGACCATAAATAGGTGATAGAATACAGCTGCTCGTGTGATTAGGGTTGCACCTGGCTAAGAGCACGCCCACATAAGAGAGGACTTACCTGAATAGGGGGTGTGTCTGGAACACAAGCTTGTTGGCAGATCAGCAAATAGCAGTGAAATGTACAGAGTCAGTCCAGTAGTCCAAGTTGCAATACTACAATACGAGCAGTGATACACTACACAGCAACCTCAGCACTAGACCTTCAGGGGGAGGTCCCGGGTGGAGAGGCAGACCTTCTGGCCTGGCTGGTACTCCGGGGCCTGGGAGCGGTGACGGTTGGCGGCTGAGGCGTTGCGGCCAGCGGCTCGGAGGAGGGCGGCCCCGGCCCGGGTCCAGGTCCTGCGACAGCGGCGAATGAAGGCCTGGACGGACGGGCAGGAGGCCTCCATTTCAAGGGCCGGGAATAGAGGCGGTTGGAAGCCGTAGGCGCACTGTAAGAGGGAGAGGCCTGTGGCCGAACTGGTCAGGGTGTTGTGGGCATATTCCACCCACAAAAGCTGCTCAGACCAGGACAACGGGTGTTGAGACGTCATGCAGCGAAGGGCCGTCTCCATCTCCTGGTTCTTCCGCTCCGTTTGGCCGTTGGACTGGGGGTTGTACCCTGAGGACAGGGTGACGGTGGCCCCCAGGAGCGAACAGAACTCCCTCCAGAAGACAGAGGCGAACTGGGGACCCCGGTCGGATGCAACATCTACCAGGATGCCATGGAGGCGGAAGACATGATACAAAAATAGCTCGGCGGTGCCTTTGGCCGACGGAAGCTTCGGTAGAGGCACAAAGTGAGCCATCTTGCTAAACCAATCCACCACGGTCAGGATGGTAGTGTTGCCCCTAGACGGTGGCAGACTGGTGACGAAGTCCACAGAGATGTGAGACCAGGGGCGAGGAACCGGCAGTGGGTGTAGAAGACCGGCAGGAGCAAGAAGAGAGGGATTGTGCTGGTTACAGGTGGGGTAGGCATTGACGAACCCTCGGACGTCCTCACCCAGGGAGGGCGACCAGAAGCGACGCTGGAGGACCTCCTTCGTCCGCTGGATCCCCGGGTGGCAGGTGAGTCGGGAGTTGTGGGCCCACTGGAGAACCTCGGATCGGAGGTCAGGCAGGACGACCAGACGGTCAGGCGGACATGCACTGGGTCCAGGTTAGTCTTGGGCGGCGACTCTTACTTTCTCTTCCACCTCCCAGGTGAGTGTGGCGACTAGACCGTAGGATGGTTGAATGGTGTCGGGGTCAGCAGTGTCTTCCTCCTCCTCCTGGAACTACCGGGACAGGGCGTTGGGTTTGACATTGCGTGACCCCGGCCGATAGGAGAGGGAGAAATTGAATCTGGTTAGGAAGAGCGCCCAACGAGACGGGAGTTCAGCCTCCTGGCGGACTGGATATACTGGTTCTTGTGGTCAGTCCACACCAGGAACGGCAGCTGGGTTCCCTCTAGCCAGTGTCGCCACTCCTACAGGACCAATTTGACGGCGAGAAGCTCCCTATTCCCGATGTCGTAGTTCCTACTCGGCCGGGGTCAAACGCCTGGAGAAGAAGGCGCAGGGATGAAGTTTCTGCTTGGAGGCGGTTCTCTGGGACAGGACAGCTCCGACTCCCACATCGGAGGTGTCCACTTCCACCATGAACTGCCGTTTGGGGTCAGGCAATACCAGAATGGGGGCTGAAGTGAACCGTGCTTTCAGGGCCAGGAAGACGTCGTTGGCGGCGGCGGACCACAGGAACGGCACCTCGGAGGAGGTTAGGGCTGTGAGAGGGGCCACCACCATGCTGTAGCCTCGAATGAACCTTTTTGTTCAACATAGAAGTTGGCAAAACCGAGGACGCGCTGGAGTTGTTTGCGGGAGTCCGGGGCGGGCCAGGTGGTGACGGCGGAGACCTTGGTGGAGTCCATCTGGATGGTCCCCCTCCTTATGACATACCCCAGGAAGGAGACGGATGGGATGTGAAACTCACACTTCTCTGCATTCACAAAGAGTGAGTTCTCCAGGAGGCGCTGCAGGACCGTCTGGACGTGGTGGACGTGCTCAGCTTGGGATCGGGAGAAGATCAGGATGTCGTCGAGGTACACAAAGACGAACTTGTTGAGCATGTCCCTGAGTACGTCATTGACAAGGGCCTGGAAGACGGCGGGGGCGTTGGTGAGGCCAAAGGGCATCACTATTCGTAGTGACCGGAGGGAGTGTTGAACGCCGGATGGGAACCGTCTGATGGGTGACTGTCCCCAGGAGGTGGCCATCCAGGGCAGTGGCAGGAACCGGAGAAGGCAGGAGAACTCGACCAACACCCAGCTGCCGTGCTAGGTTATCATCGATGATGTTAACATCGGAACCAGAGTCAATAAGTATGGCGAGGGAATGTGAGCCTTGGGGCAGCAGCAGCCGACCCTGGCACAGGGGGCGTAGGTTGGAGGGGGATTTGGAGTTGTGGCTCACCAGGACCTCCTCCCTCACTGGCGAGCCCGGCCCTTTTATCTGACACCCGGAAATGTAGTGTCCGGCTAGACCGCAGTAGAGGCAAAGGTTCCCCACCCGGCATCTCTCCTTCTCCTCCGGGATGAGGCTCGCCCGGCCACCCCGCATGGGAGAGGCCTCACTCGTGGGTTGACGGGCCGGAAGAGCTGGCGGCCCGGAGGAACCTGGAAGACGGGTTGCTGGGTGGCGCTCCACTTGCCTCTGACGCCTCTCTCGCTGCCGGGCCTGGATGCGTCGGTCGATACGGGAAGCAAGCTCAATGATGCCATTGAGAGAGGTGGGCAGGTCGTGGGAAACTAGCTCATCCTTCACGTACTCTGCTCATCCCATCAGGAACGCGTCAATGTGGGCTGCCGGGTTCCACTCGCTCAGTCGAGCCTGGGTGCAGAAGTCGATCGCGTAATCGACCACGGAGCGGGACCCTTGACTGAGACCCAGGAGACCACCAGCACCATCGGGACCTTGTGATGTTACCCCGAACACCTTGCGGAGCTCGGCGGCGAAGGCGTGGAAGGAGGAGCAGGCTGGTGTGTGTCGTTCCCACTGGGCCATTCCCCACAGCCAAGCGCGGCCTGTCAGGTGATTTACGGTGAATGCCACCATGGCATCCTCGGAGGCGAAGGTGTGGGGCTGCAGAGCGAAGAGGATGGAACAGTTCTCCGGCGTAGCGTTCTGGAACCCCCACCAGGCCAGGGAGGCTTTGAATATCCTAGTGAGCACCGGGGCTCGCTGGTTAGCACTGGTCTTCAGTACTCTCCAAGATATGCCACCTGGGCCCGGAGCTTTCCTGGTGTTCACACGCATCAGAGCCCACATGATATCATGGACAGACACTGAGAGTGTGCTCTCATCCCCAGTGGTGTAACCCCAATTAGCCCGCGAGCTAGGGGTGTTGTTGCCAGCCTCAAACTGCATAAAAAGAGTTCAGTTTGTTGGCTAGGGAGTAGTCCACACTAGTGGCTAGGGAGGGGCTGGTCTTGTAGTTTGTAATAGTCCACAGCCCCTGCCACAAGCGTCTGGTGTCTCATTGCTCCATCTGTCACTCCACTGTGTCTCTGTATGTCCGTTTAGCGTCCTTTACGCCCTCCACAGTTTGTACGATGCCGCCTTGTAATTTTCCATATTTGGGGATACAAGACTGTCGTTGTAAGTGGCCGTGCAAGGATTCAGCGCGGCGCAGGTGAATTTATCGACCCATGGTTTCTGGTTTGGAAATATCCAAACTTTCACCATGGGAACGACGCTGTCCGCTAACGTAGCTAAGAAGCTTGTAGCTACTTCCGTAAACTCGCTGACGTCCCTGGAACTTGATTGGAACATACCAGTCGATGTCAGTCAGAGTGCCCTTAAGCGTGGCCTCTGATTGCTCCGACCACCACTTTACTTCACTTGTCACTACCGTTTCACACACGAAGCACGGCTTGTAAACAGGAAGTACCAAGATGGCAGAGTGGTCCGATTTCCCGAAAGCAAGGAGCAAGACGGTCTTGTATTTGTTCTTGTAGGGTGTGTAGCAGTGGTCCAAATTCTATCTCCTTTTGGCACACGTGATATGTTGATGGAAATTAGGCAGAACCTTTTTAAGGTTCACCCTGTTAAAGTCCCCTTGTCACCACCAAAGCTGCGTTGCAATGTTAGTTCTGAAGTCCACATAACATATGATATAGGCCTGATAGGTCTGTGTCGGTGTCCGCTTGCGGTGGGATATAAACGGCTGTGATGATGACCGTGCTGAATTGCCGGAGAGGTAGAATGGATGACATGCGATGGTCAGCTGTTCCAGGTTCGGCGAGCAGGAGCGGGAAAGAGTCTTTAGTAGTTGGGGTTACACCAGTGGCTGTTTATCATGAGGCAGATGCCTCCACCCTTGGATTTCCCCAACTCCTCCGACCTGTCAGCGTAGAATACGGAGAAGGACTCGGCTGGACATATGGCGTGGTCCGGCACCAGCGGGTTCAGCCATGTCTTCGTCAGGCAACAGGATGCAACAGATTCTCATATCCCGTTGCAATGTAATCCTCCCTCAGAGGGTCATCCATCTTGTTCTCCAGGGACTGGACATTGGAAAGAAGGATGAACAGTGGCTCCATTTTTGTTGTCCGGCGAGATCTTGCTACAAAAGCTCTTGAAAAGTCAATTTACGATTATTTAGGCTCATGAGTACAACTATTAGGAGGATTGTCATTTTGTCTGTCTGCCTATCATCTGTTTTTTGTGTAAAACAGTGCTTGTCTATTTTGTACAACTGGGTGTATTGTGTTTGTGTTTGTGTTTGTGTTTCTATTCATCGTAAACTTTCCTTTGTATTGTTTTGATTTCATGAATGTATACAGTACTGTGTGTGTTAATCTAGCCACTGGGGTGCACAAGGCAGTGTATCATCAGTGCCAGTCCCAAGCCCAGATTAATAAAGAGGGTTGTGTCAGGAAGGGCATCCGGCATAAAAACCAAGCCAAATTGAACATGCGGACAACGAATCTCATTTCTATACCGGATCGGTGGAGGCCCGGGTTAACAACGACCGCCGCTGTTAGTCAACAGGGTGCAAGTGGAAATTGTGCTTCGGTCGGGCGAAGAAGAAGAGGAGGAAGGTGTGTCTGGAGACAGCAGGAGAGGAAGAAGAGTGGAAGAGGAGAGTTGAGAATAGGAACTTTGAATGTTGCACTGTGAAGGGTAAAGAGAGAAAACTGGCTGACATGATGGAGAGAAGGAAGGTAGATGTACTATGTGTAACAGAGACCAGGTGTAAGTGGAGTAAGGCCAGGAGTATCGGAGCCGAGTACAAACTGTTCTACCATGGAGTGGATGGCAGGAGGAATGGGGTAGGGATAGTCTTGAAGTAAGAATATGTCGAGTGTTTTGGTGGTGACGAGATTGTCGAACAGAGTGATGAGCATGAAGCTGGAAATTGATGGGTGATAATGAATGTGGTCAATGCATATGATCCCTAAGTTAGGTGTGAGATGGAAGAGAAAGAAGAATTCTTTAGTGAGTTGGATCTAGTGGTGGAGAGCGTTCCCAAAGGAGAGAGAGTGGTCGTTGGAGCAGATCTCAATGGACATGTTGGCAAAGGGATCAGAGACATAGGTAACGAAGAAACGTCTTTATTCGTCACGCAACACACCACACATGCCTGCACACACACACACGCACATGCTTTGATGGTGGCCGGTGAAATGGATCCTCTGCATTTGACCCATCCTGGCTTGTCCTTCCTCCGGGGGCACAGCCAGGAGCAGTGGGCAGCATACGTGGATGCGCCCGGGGACCAGGTGATAAGTGTCCATCACTGGTCAGACGATGGTGGGTGCATGTACTGACGTGAGGTGGAGGAAACCCCATGTGAGCACGGGGAGAACATGCAAACTCCACACAGAAAGGCTCCTATTTGGGAGATAACCCGCCGGAGCACGGTGCCAACAGCGCCCCAGGAGCTTCTTGCTGTGAGACAGAAGTGCAATGCACTGCGCCACCGTGCCACGAGAAGATGATGGGCAGGTGTGGTGTCAAGGAGAGGAATGTGGAAGGACAGATGGTGGTGGATTTCGCCAAAAGGATGGAATTGGCTATTGTGAATACGTATTTCAAGAAGAGGGAGGAACATAGGGTGACATACAAGAGTGGAGGAAGGTGCACACAGGTGGACTACATCTTATGCAGGAGGTGCAATCTGAAAGTTATTAGTGACAGCAAAGTGGTGGTAGGGGAGCGTCTTGCTAGGCAGCATCGGATGGTCCGTAGAATGACTCTGGAGGTCATGAAGAGGAAGAGAGTGAAAGAAGAGCCAAAGATAAAATGGTGGAATGGGAAGAGGAAGAAAGACGAGGACTCTTGGTGGTGGAATGAGGAAGTACAGGAGAGCATAGAGCAGAAGAGGTTGGCGAATAAGAAATGGAAAGTCAGAGAGATGAAGAAAGTCGACAGGAGTACAAGCTGATGCGGTGCAAGACCGAGAGGTTGGACAGTAAGGAAGGAGAAAAGGACTTGTACTGATTGGCGAGACAAAGGGACCAAGCTGGGGAGGATGTACAGCAGGTTTAGGGTGATGAAGGATAATGACGGGAATGTGCTGACTAGTGAGGAGAGTATGTTGAGAAGTTGGAAGGAGTACTTTGAGGATTTTATGAATGAAGAAAATGAGAGGGAGAGAAGAGTGGATAATGTGGGGATAATGGATGAAGAAGTGCAGCATATTAGCTAGGATGAGGTGAGAACAGCATTAAAGAAGATAAAGAGTGGAAAGGCAGTTGGCCCAGATGACAAACCTGGCGAAGCATGGAAATGTTTAGGTGGCAGTGGCATTCCTAATGAGACTGTTTAACACCATCCTGGAAAGGGAGAGGATGCCGGAGGAGTTGGGAAGAAGTTTACTGGTACCCATCTTCAAGAACTAGGGAGACATACAGAGCTGTAGTAAGTACAGGGGAATATAGTTAATCAGCCCCAAAATTAGGCTAGGGGAAAGGGTAGTGGAGGCTTGGTTAAGTGGAAAGATGGGGATCAACGGCAGCAATATGGTTTCATGCCAGGAAAGAGTACTACAGATGCAATGTTTGCTTAAAGAATGCTGATGGAAAAGTACAGGGAAGGCCAGAGGGAGTTGCCCTGCGGCTTTGTTGATTTAGAGAAAGGGTATGATAGGGTGGCGTGAGAGGAAGTGTGGTACTGCAATAAAATATATTCAACTAAATTATTTTGTCTTTGTAATTATCCCCCCTCTACTTCCTCCATGCAAATAAAAAATAGAAAAAATAACTTTAAATCAATCTGTCCCTGTG
Source organism: Zeus faber (assembly GCF_960531495.2). Lineage (NCBI taxonomy): Eukaryota > Metazoa > Chordata > Actinopteri > Zeiformes > Zeidae > Zeus > Zeus faber. The sequence goes on from NC_137195.1 coordinate 32,556,219, forward strand.
ATAGTGTTGTGAAGTTCGTGCGGCAAAAAGCTGAGAAAGCAAGGAGTGGAGGTGGAGGAGGCGGATGGGTTCAAGTACTTGGGGTCGACCATCCAAAGCAGCAGAGAGTGTGGGAGAGAGGTGAAGAAGAAGGTATTGGAGGCAGATAATCCGCTGCGTCGACCCCTAACGGGAGCAGCCGAAAGAAGAAGAAGAAGAATGTTTACAGGCCATTGTGATACTGTGTGGTGTAACTGATTAATGCGATATACAGAACTTCCATTTAGCGTTTTGATGTCATAACCCTCCCGTTCTGACCTTCCTACTTGTGTTATTTACACTAATGTACTTGACCCATTCTCTATCGGAAATGTTGGAGCCAAGGCAGCCAACAAAGCCTCCATAGCTCATATGGCTCTTGTCTAATAATGATTGTTTCCTCCCCAGATGAGGACACAGAATTCCTCACTAATCTTGTTTTTTCCTCTTCTCACAGGGATTCAGCACTGAAATATTGTTGTGGCAAACCAAAGTTTGTAGTGGCAGAGACATTTGGTACTGTGTGATCTGCAGAGAGAGCTGAATCTTCCCCGCTAGTTTTTCATTGCTTTGCTTGTTTGACATATGATAAGCACCATTTGTCAAAATGGTTGGATAGTTAGAGCATTAAGTAAACATTACGATTGTGCCTATAACAATGCAGGAAGAGACGTTTCCACTGCCAGTTTTCTGCATTCTGTTTCAAGTGCTCCTTTCAGACACCTCATGATGGGTTCTATTGCGCTGACACCCTGTCACGGTTAACATATTGTTTGGTGATAATTGACTTGTTTTTCATAATGAAATCTCAGTGAAGGTAAGCTCGACTTAGTCTGCTGAAGTGCTGACCCGGAGACCAATGCGGTTAGGTCTGTTTTCTGTCGAGAAAACCACACAGAAATCCCATCACGACAGTAAACCAGTAGTGATCATATTGTTGACTTAGTATTTATCACTTTTGATTCTACTTAATTAATGGATTGTGTTGACAGGATCATGTTCAGGCAACATTTGAGAAATGCATTCCAGGAAAATTTGAAAACCCTGCATGATTCTAATGGTATTCTATGAACATTATCTGTTTTATAATTCTGTTGCTACACTAGGGTGCACGCATTTACTTTAGGTGCCGAGACTATGGTCGGCCCTTCAGTATAACTGTTTGCGAATCAAATAATTATTCCACGTACCCCACTTTTACAATCACAGACCTAGATCAAACAATCTTGTCATAATGTGTGTCTCTCACCCATGTGTTTAAGTCTATGTGCCCAGGTCAAGGCAACCTTACCTGTCCCACATTAAGGAGCACTACACCATCAGAGATGTGACCGATAATCATGGCAGACGGCTACAATTGGTCCTCCCTGGGATCCAAACAGCAGCGGCAAGCCATGCACTCACAACACCAACCACCTCCGCCACACCAGCTCCAGACTGAGACTGCCCCACCACCTCCCCCCTCACTATGACGCCCTACCACTCTGAGGACACCACCGCATCCCATGCATGGCCGACTCCCCTCACCTCTGCCACTCCAGTCCACGTGGACTGCTCCCGCACCATCATCGACCAGGACGATTGGATGCGACCCCTCAGCAGCCCCACTATTCCAGACTCCTCGTCGGATGCAGCCACTCCAAACAACTCTCCACAGGAGGGCCCAAAAACCACAGTGGACACGTTCTTTGCTCAACCTGCCACAAGGGCAGCTATGTCTTTGTTTGTTTTCTGGCCCCTTCTGGCCAGGGTCCCACAAGCTACAGCCATCCACCTACGTAAAATACGCGTCAGGGAACAACAGCGGATCAGGCGATAAGGCCCGTCTCAGAGCTAGGGCTCGACTCAAGCAACTGGAATTATACAAAGATCAAGTGGCCATACTCAATATCGCCAATAACAATCTGCGCCAGCAGGTGACCACCCTCAATCAATGACTGCTGCAGATTCAGCTGCTGCGAAGGGGGACTTAGTGATATTCGTCGCCAAAAGGCTACCACAGATAATTGGTTTCTTGTGTACCTGTTTTATTAAGGTTGTTACTGTGTGAAGGGTTTTATTTGGTATTGTTTTTCTGTTTCTGTTTTTCGATTTTGCATATTTGTATCCATCACAAATATTATCGAGTATATGCAGTTTTTTCTGATAACCATAATAAGTATGACTGCTCCAATGTTTATGCATAGCAAACCCCACACCCATATTTCTCAAATAATTCACTGATCCTCACACATAACCTACACCACCTACAGTATATCCTTGTAGTATTCTTGTACTCACTACAGTTGTTGTGCTATGTATTTGTTTCGTATATATGTCATTGTTATCTATAAGTCATATGTTATAACCAGCATAACCAGTGTTACCACTTAAAGTCTTTCATTCTCAGTCTTTTATCCTTGTTATTTTGTTAGAGTGTGACTTTAGAAGTCACAAAGGGGGGGAATGTTGTGGTTAATTTGTTACCCTAATTCATAACACCACATGAAAAGAACCTGTTACATGTTATACTCAAACCACCAATACTCAAGATAATTGTATCAAAAAAAAAAAAAAAAGACATGTACATCATTGGAGCCAGGAGAGGGAGCCAAAGTCTAGTGCATCCTGAGGCTAGCAGAGTGAGCCAAATCTAATGTATCCTGAGGCCAGCAGAGGGAGCCAAAGTCTAGTACATCATGCATCAAAACGCATGATGACAAGACCACAAGCTGTGATTGGCTCAAACGGAATTTTGATTTATTCATGACACTGAAAGGGGCAGAACATGTAAATGAGCAAGCTTCTCTGTGACTATAACACAGGAGAACAAAGGAGATATAATCAGTTGGTTTTCGCAAAGCCAACTCAGAGTTTGCTTTTGTATTTGTTTTTCCAATACACAATAAACTTAATCGCATCAGAATTTGTTTTGTTCCAGTGGGAGTTTTTTTTCCAAGTTTTGACGCCAGAACAAGTTAGAAACGTGTGCAGAGTGGTGGCCCCAGATCTGGACCTTTGTTTAACCACAACATATTACTACCAACTGAGGGAAGTATTGTACTGAATGGAGTCCTCTACAGGGTCACCAGAGATCCACTGACAAAACTTAAGCAGCTCCAATGTCCTGCTTGAGTTCCTGAAATCACAGGCATTGTCTGTTGTTCATGACCTAGCTGGTCTCCAGGGTGAACCTCTCTCTCTCTCTTTCTCTCTCTCTCTCTCTCTCTCTCTCTCTCTGGCATCAAAGGTTCTTCTGGTATGACATGAAGAAGGATGTACGCAATCATGTCTGTAACTGCCACAGATTTGTCCTCAGCAAAGACCCTGGAGCCCACAGCAAAAACCCCTCTGGAGAGAATTAACATCACTGCCCCTCTGGCGCTTGTATGCATTGTTCTGGTCAGCTGAGGATAATAACAACAAGTTTGTGGATGTGCAAGTGATCACTGATCATTTGAGCGCACGCCTTTCCCTGCCAGCCCCAGAGGGTGAAGAAGGTGGCGAAGAAACTCGGGGACAACTTATTCTGTGTCAACGGCTTCTCTCAGTGTCTGCATTCTGACCAGGGTGCGAACTTTGAGAGCGAGCTCATCGCTAAACTTCTGCAGCTGGCTGGCGTCAATAAGTCTTGGATCTCCCCTTACCATCTCATGGGAAACGACGGCACAGAGAGGTTCAACCGCACTCTGGGCAACATGCTACTGAATTGTTTTCTGGCCATTTTCTGAAAGGAAGCTGTTTCTTTTTATTTATCTTCTTCATTTCCAGGTGCATGGGGGGCAGTTGGCGATGGGTTGGGCTGTTAAGAGGACTGAGGTCGTAATCATACGTATTTACAGGGTGATATTGTGGGGTAGTAAATATTTTTGGAAAACACCAAATAACCATCAAATTTTATGAGGAGCATACAATCAATAAAGGAAGAGGTGGCGGGTCGTCAGAATCTTGGACATCAAATTGGTCGAGAGCTGCCATCGGGCGAGCCATGGCTCCATGGCTACGTACAGGTGAGAAATTGGAAGCAAAAGATGCCAAACAGAAAGGTGGGAGATATATTGAAAAAATGGCTCGTTTGTGTTCATTTGGGTTCAAGTGTTCATTTGCAAACACTGATGTTCAATTTCATATTTAGGTTTTCAAGTCAGATTTTACAATTACTTACTGTTTTAGTTTTTTTCCAATTGCTATTTAATTCATTGACTTAGAAAAACTAAAACATTTTTCCCTTTCCTAATGTGCTTTGACATTTTATTTTGGCAGGGACATCATTCCTTTAACTACTATAATATATATTTTTTTATGAATTTATTTTCAGTTGAGGATATTCCTCAACAGAAATACAAACAACCGCTCCTCCTGCGTGAGCACGGTTAAGAGGAGGGCGGTAAAGGTTGTTTGTTTGGGTATATACAGTACTATTTCTCCACTTCATGTACGGTAAACATAATTTATGCATACTCCGGTACAGGAGGTGGCGGTGTGCAACTTGAAAGTCAATGATTGCAATCCGCCGAAAAACGAAAAATAAGAAGAAGAAGCAGACCGCGATTGGCTTGGCAGAATTCACTTCCTCATACGTCATACTGTGTTGTGCTGGAGCAGCTGCAGCAATCCATCCATCCATCCATTCATTCATTCAGAGGATGCTTCTTTACCACTCCCCCTCTCCAGATGTGACACGGGTCCCTTTTCGTTAAAACCTAGTTAACACAATTACCAAAACCTTGCCTCGCCGTCGCTGGGTTGGCAAGGAGACGCGGAGGAACAGGTGAGCGGAAGCGATCTATGCTAAAGCTAATGGTACATCTTTACACACCGGCTGCGGCCGGGGCCCACTTAGAGCATAGACTAGCGCTAGCAATTTCGTGGGGAATAGTAGTGCTCTCCGGATTCCAATAACCGCACGCTTAATCGATTTGACTGACAGGCTGAGGCAGAGGCAGAGGCTGGATGTTAAGAGATGTTTTACGTTGACGAAGCTCGATGTCACGTGCTGCTGTTTGACCTCTGGTGCTAAACAGTGGTCGAGATTTGACCTGATGTCAGTTCCATTAGAGCCGCCTGGGGGAAAAGTGCAAAAGAACGGCCATTAAGTCGTAATTCTATGTCGGAATTTTTGGGGCAGATTGTTCTGGCCCGAGTTTACCCACACGACAGCCCTCACATCACGGCAACATGGCGGCTCTTTGCATTTGACTGATTTATTTATTTGTTGGTTTGTTTGAAAACACCTCAAATTTCAATCTCAACTACTGTCGTTTTTAATGTTGTGGCAACGTGTTTTGTAGCTTGTAGAATGCATAAGCTTGACAAATGCATACAACTGCTTGTGTGTGTATATATGTGTGTATATGTACATATATATATATATATATATATATATATATATATGTGTGTGTGTGTGTGTGTGTATGTATGTATGTATGTATGTATGTATGTATATATCTATCCATCCATCCATACATACACACTTGCCGGCCACTTTATTAGGTACACCTGTTCAATTGCTTGTTAACACAAATAGATAATCAGCTAATCATATGGCAGCAACTCATTGCATTTAGGCATGTAGACATGGTGAGGATGACTTGCTGAAGTTCAAACCGAGCATCAGAATGGGGAAGAAAGGGGATTTAAGTTACTTTGAACGTGGCATGGTTGTTGGAGTATTTCAGAGATTTTCACGCACAACCATCTGTTTACAGAGAATGGTCAGAAAAAGAGAAAATATCCAGTGAGCAGCAGTTGTGTGTGAACGCTATTTATAAAACATATATATTTATACATATAATATGAATATTACTACTTGAAATCAAATAATTTCCGTCTGTGAACACTAAATAATAATAAGTGCAGCCTCTAACATTTCACTAAAATACAAGTTTGATCAAATCAAAAACAGAGTTTGTGGTGTGGTCAGTCTTTGTCGGGATGTCCAGTCGCTATATTTTACACAATGAATATTGTCCTTGATGCAATGGCATACAGAACCTGTTGTATGCCAAGTATGCTGACAGCACGCATTAAAATAAATAAAAGTCACTAGGGCTTAGGGATGCAACAATACATGGTATGTTATTGAATTGTTCTGTACACCCCCTACAGTTCAATATGCACTGAGTGGGGCTATGCGACCCTTTTCAATAGAAACATGTCTACATGGAATGTTTTCGTAAAGAGTGCAATCAATCAAGGTGTCCAGTTAGAAAATAACCCCCTGGGATGGCACTGTCCCTTTTTATTACAGACATCTTTTCAGACACTCTCTCACTTCCACTCCCGCTCGCCTCACTTCCCTCTGGCCTCTCCTTCCACACTCAGACTCTCCGCCGGGAACACACCCCCTAGACACGTGGGCCAATTACCCACTATCCTGGACACCTCCCTTCCAATCAGATTAATTTATGCATATTATAACAACCCACCAATGAACTTCAACCCCGTCTCCCCACAGTCATACACACAGTGTTACACTAGTTATATGTGGCAGACTACTATAAAAAACATTTTTACACATTTTTAACTTAAAAAAAATATATATATTTGAATGGAAAGAAATAAATGTTAAATATGAAGGTACTGTTACTGTGGCCCAAAAACTGTGATACATACCGAACCATGGGCCCAGTGTTCCGTTGCATCCCTAGCAGGGCTCTATAGATATGTTCTTCTTTCAACATGTCCAGATGACGCGGATTTGAATACAATATATGTATTTAAATTCAAAAGCTTTTTTAAAAAACCCTCTCAGGCAATTGGTTCTTTGCATTTAATCCTTCCTAGTGTGTTACTTATCTAGGGGTGGTGGGCTGTCATGGAACAGCGGCTGGGGCCAACTCCGGATCTGGACTACCTGCCAATGCTGTGGTCAGGGACATTGGTGGGAGTGTCTAACTCTAACATGCTTGTCTTTAGGGTGAACATGGGGAGAACATGCTAACTACATATAGAAAGTCGCCAGTCAAATTCGAACCCAGAACCTTCTTGCTGTGATGCAACGTTGTTAATCACTGAGCCACCACACACCGATTATAAGGGGTACTTCAACATCAAGCATGAGCAGCACCATGGCAAACAGTATATATAAAGCAGATTCTCACTAGCACTAGGTTAGGTTACTAGTGGGTTTCAATAATGGAGGGTGAAAGTGAAGGACCACTATATGATTCGATCAATAGGCCTTCACTCAAAGGGCTGTATTCAACCAGTCGCAAAGAGGCAGATTTAGTGAGAAGAGTAAACACAGTAAAAGGATGAAGTGGCTAACAAAAATGGGACCTTTTGTCCTTATAGCCTCTCTCTCTCCTTTCTATCCTCCTCGCCTGTCTCCATCCCAGCATGCGGTGATTGAAGCGAAACCCTGTAGCCCCAGGTGATGCAGCGGTAGGAGTTGCAGTAGCCAGTTTGGATGAAGGATGAAGAGCCCGGTGCACCGATGCAGGGATGTGGAGCACGGGCGTGGCCAGGAGGGCGGGTCCGTGGTTGTGTCTGGGACCAGCTACCTGCAGGAGGAGCAGCGTATCCCCATCTCCAAAGACATCATCACCTCCTCCTCCGCATTGGCTGTGTGGTTCATCAGGGATGCCTGCGGCATCGCATGCTCTGTCGTCACCTGGATGCTGGTGCTGTATGCCGAGTTTGTAGTGCTCTTCGTTATGCTCCTGCCCTCCAAGAACCTGATGTACAGTATCGTGAATGGGGCCCTGTTCAACAGCCTGGCCTTCCTGGCACTTGCATCCCACTTCAGGGCCATGTGTACCGATCCTGTAAGTGGAGCTAACAAAATTTTTTGGGAGTCCGTTATTGGGCCAGAGCAGGCATAAATGCTTGATTGGAATGACATGCATAGATCTGGGGCTATTTATTTTTATTTTTTATTCTTAATTTTGTATAAAACAAAAATTCAATCTGGGCTATTTTAGAGATTATTTATGAACTAACCCCATTTGTCCTTCATCACTTTTCATATACTTTTCACATGTTAACAAATAACTGACAGTTTGTATGAATTGGACTTTTACGACCTGCCTCTTTTTAAAATCTTATTGGCTAAGCGACCAAAATGTGACATTGACGAGTGCTGCTGTTTAGCTCGAGTGGTACGGGAGAGGAAAGCAGCCGCGCGTCATAGAGAGGAATATAGAGGATTTCAAGTGGTGCGCTTCAAAGGATATTGTTTAGGGAAGGTGTGAGGCGGTTTCGAAGCACCGGCCGGCCGATATTTCATTTGGGCAGCTCAGGCATTGCACCAAAATCTGCGCTGCGATTAAGTCCGGTAGATACTGATCGTATAGGAACCGTTGCCATTGTGGTATCGGATGTCGATACCACACCCAACAGAATTTTCTCATCTTGGAAATCCTATCGTCTTCATACACGCAAATAAGTGTTATCTTATCATATTGATTGTATTGATGTGAAATATTGTTAGTTAAAGGATAGATTCATTATTTTTTTAGCCCAGACCTTATGAAAATCTTGGTTCTCATGATTCATGACTGTTCATAGCACAACATGGAAAAAAACAAAACATTGTCACATTATCACAATATAGTCAGTCTTGTCAGAAAAATGGTCACAAACCATGTATTTTATGAAGTTTTTCAGGGTTTTTACTCATGCATTAATGTATGAAACTAGAAACAGGAAGTTGTACCCTTCATTTTCTTACCCCTGAAGAGTGAAGGCAACCTACTTTAGCCAATGATACACTTTAGATCTACTGGAGCAATTGCAAAAGTAGTTGTAAATACATTATGGATTTCTGTAAATTGTTCAAAAAAACAGGTTCGGGCAAACAAGTTAAACATCCCAGGATTTGGAAAATGTTGTTTGAATGTGTTTGCAATTTGTATTTGAATTTTTAAACATGTTCCATGAGTTGAAAATGACTGTCGATGTGTCCTTCTTAGGGGGCTGTACCAAAAGGGAATGCTACTAAGGAATACATAGAGAGCCTTCAGCTGAAACCGGGGCAAGTGGTCTACAAGTGTCCCAAATGCTGCAGCATCAAGCCAGACCGGGCTCACCACTGCAGGTAGTTAAAAATGGACACGCAATTTATAGCACACCAGATGACTAGCGATTTCCAGATAGAATTGGTCATACTCAACAGCAAATGTAATCTAGTCTGAAAGACAGTAGCTCTCTGTTGTATTGTATTTTTGTTTTTTCTGAAAAAATGTTATAACACTGTATTCTGGACACAGAGACCTTCAATGGCTTAAGAGTTATTTCATTCCCATTCCCGTTTGTCCCTGTTCCCGCTGAAGTCTTTTGACCGTGTAGCATTGACACAATGTGTTATTTGACTGGACAAGGCCTGCCAAAACAGAACTTCCAGCCTTGTAACCCCCCCCCCCCTTTCTTGACAGCTCATTTAGTTGGTTACAGTCTATGTTGTTTCTAAAGCGCTAAATAATATGTAAATTGCGAATTGAAGAATTAATGGCTCCTGGTAATGTGCCTGTCATGACTCAACCAAACATTTCAGTCTTGTGAAAGCCTGTCATTGGTACTGGGGTACCAATAAATGGGGTAATACTTAATTATTTATATTCTAGTGTCCTTGTCTCTCTCTTTCTCTAACCTCCTGCGACTTTGTATCTTGTCTTTCACTTCCTCCGTTGACAGCGTTTGCAAACGCTGCATACGGAAGATGGACCACCACTGCCCCTGGGTCAACAACTGTGTCGGGGAGAACAACCAGAAGTATTTTGTGCTTTTCACAGTATGTACCATTACCTCCAAAGTAGATCCACTCAGGGCGATTATAGCTGTTTGAATAGGACTGAACGATTTGGGAAAATGATCAAACTGCAATTTTTTTTTTTTTACCAATATTGCCATTGCGATTTAGTATGCGATTTTTTTTATTTTATTTTTTTTAAATATTTTTTTTTTGTTAAGTTCTTTATCTTCTGTATTATTCACTAAACACAACAAATAATTCTCTTTATTTAACTATGAATTGTAAAATGGAAAAACCTTCAATCACAGAATATTGACTGATTGATTTAACTTCAAGCCTTGTAATTGTTCGAGTCTGAAAATCATCAAATATGCAGTGTTTCAGCAGAAAGATATTTTTTATAAAAATGTTGTGTGCATACGTCTGCATTTATGGAGCACCGCTCAGGCTTTATAGCTCATTACATTAAAAAATATATTAAAAAAAGGTTAAAAATTACAGACAGAGGCAGTGTTCTGGAACACTCTACCAGACTCTACAGTTGTTCGGGGCTCTCCCAGCAGCGCACACCACACCACACCACGCCCCGCACCGTGGCCAGGCCAGATCACCGGGTATCATTGGGCAGCAGCACGGAGGTTTGGTTCAAGCAATTGCTATAGGCTGGGTGGGGTGTAAGAGAGTCATGGAGAAAGTGCCTCCATTACGCACAGCTTCGTTCCATGCGCACTCTGTTTGTTCCATAAGGAGATGTAAAATTAAATAAACACACTGTTCTGGCGCGCCGATCATGGGCACCCCATCGCTGGCACCCACATCGCTGACACGCACATCTTTGATACCGTCGGAGAGGGAGACAGGTCGCTCCCTCTCTTCCTCCCTAGTGGCCGCCTATCTCACCTTTTAGGAAATGCCGTGTAACATAAAAAAAACATGTTTTTGTTTTCAAATCATAGCCTTTGCTATTTAAAAATTGTGTTGCGATGTTGCTTTAATTTGATTAATCGGATAGCCATAAATTTTACAAATACACACACACGTACAAACAAAGCTCATACTCTATATTGTAGTATGACTAAGGATTTTTGTGTAATGTAAACAACAATAATACGTAATTGATTGCCATGCTTTTATAATTTATCAATGTAATCAAATGTTGATTTCCTGTTTTCGCCAGATGTACATTGCGCTCATCTCACTTCACTCACTTGTGATGGTGGTGCTCCATTTTCTCTACTGCTTTGAAGACGATTGGACAAGTGAGTTTTTTTGCTATAATATCCTTTTCTCTATGTGAACAAATTAATTCTTTTTTTTTTTTTTTTCCTTGAAGACAAAATACCAAGATGATCTGCGATAGAATCGCCTCCTTCCTTTTCACTTTGGCTTCTTCGCCTAGTTATTTTTTTTTTCTACTTAATTTTTATTTGTTATTTAATCTTTTCTCTTTATTCTCATCCATCCTGAAATGTTCTATCTCCCCTGGAATCTGGCTGTGGTGCAGTCAGCGGTCCGTCTGAAGGTTGGTCTCTCTGAAGGTCAGTCATAGCCCCCTAGCTTGGTTAGCGTTTTTTTCATGGTGCGTTTACACCAGGGCCATTGTTTTGACCCTTCCCTTTTGAGGCCATGCAAACAGCTGTGCAATACATTCTGGGAAGGGGCCGTTGAGTTTTCTAGACGCAGTGTGTTACTGCACATGAACGGAAAAACAGAAAAGAAATCCAATTTGTTAAAGGAGTGGGGTGTGTAGATTTCAGTGGCATCTAGCAGTGAGATTGCCGGTTGCAACCAGCTGAATACCTCTCCACATGGCGGCCTCCGTGAAAGACATAACCAGGAAACTCGTGAAAACAGGAAAGTCCCTCTATAGAGCCAGTGTTTGGTTTGTTTGTTCTGGGCTACTGTTGAAGGAACATGGTGGTGAAAATTGCGACCTTCGTAAGGCGTACAGACGCCCATGTAGAAGAAGAACGGCTCATTCTATGGTCTCGAAAACACAATGTTTATTTTCATGGGATAATACACTATTATACTATAGAAAATTAGATTCCAATTCCGTTCTGTGAATTCTACGCAATGCATTTTTAAGTTAACAAACTCCAAAGGCTAAACTAGTTACAATTGTGTCATCAAAGCCAATTGAAATACAGTTAAAATGGAATGAAAGAATATTGTTATTTTGTTTCATTAGCCGCGTTTATAGAGAGATCCCGCAATACTGCTGTAAACAACAACAACATTTTTTGTTATGAATTGTATCCGTGATCCAGAAAGGTCACTGTCCAAACAGTATAGAATTGAGTCCACTAGATGGTGCTGTAGCTCGCTTGACTGCTTTGCACATTTCTTTTTGTTTCCTATTTGTCCTCTGGTTGCTTGTTAAGAATGATACATTTTTGTCATTAAAAAAAAAAATGAAATTAAGCAAAAATAAATAAACTCGAAACAGCTCTCTAAAACAAACTTGCTTATTTAAGTCTTACTTAAGTTACTACCTAGAAAATAGAAACTGTCAAGAGTGTCGGCGTAAAAGTGCAATTCAGTTGTCACTGTGTGTTCGCCCTCCGTCTCAGGTTGTTTTGTTTTTTTTTATCCCACGTTGCCAGCTCATTGTCATTTTGTTTTTAAATATTTTGTTTGCTTTAGTTGTTTGTAATATGTTGTCCATACATTATATTTTGAGCACGTGTCGCAGAAGTCACAGATTTCACAATTCTTTTTAATTTTTATTTTATTTTTTTAAGGGATGCACCGATTTATCGGCCTTACATCAATATCAGCTGATATTTACCTTGTTGACTGCTATCAGCCTATCTGAAAATAAAGCCCCTTTCCCACTTGGGCTAAAAGCCGTACATCTAATGGCATTGTTCCATATGGCGTCATGGAGGAAAGGGAGCTGGTGTCGATGTTCGTTTTTTTTTTTTTTTTTTTTTTTTTTTTTTTTTTGCCCATGCTGTCAGCATGCTGGGCATAGAACAAAGAGTATTTGTATGCCATTGCATCTAGGACAGAGTTAGTCTGCAAGTGGAGTTCAAGTTCTCAACCTGCAATGCAACTCCCTTATTAATTTTTAAATCATCAAGAACTGCTGCAATAACTCTGTCCTGTGTATGACCTGTAGAATGACAAGAGCACAGTTTTTGGTTATAGAGAAGCACCACCAAGCACCCTCTTTGGTGAACTATTTATCATGTTTGGGTCTATAAACAACTGATCACCACTCCAAGAGGGGAGAATCACCACGGGTGAGACAAATAAACAAAGAACCAAACAACATTTACACATAAACATTAGACGACATGTATGAAAACTGGAACTACAACTGGTCATGTGGCCTCCTCCTGTCAGAGTTATGGCAGCAAATGAGGGAGGACAGGAATGCAACCGGGGGGGGGGGGGGGGGGGGGGGGTGTGTGTGTGTGTGTGTGTGTGTGTGTGTGTGTGTGTGTGTGTGTGTGTGTGTGTGTGTGTGTGTGTGTGTGTGTGTGTGTGTGTGTGTGTGTGTGTGGGGGGGGGGGGTTCACCGGTGAGTGTACATGGCTTATCCCCATTAGTACTGGTGTAGAAGTCGGTATTATGTCGTGGCGCCTCCAAGAAGTGGAAAGGGCCCTGAAGCCCCCTGAACTCCGCAGCCTTGTAGACACCCTACGGCTGTAGGAAAGCCAAGAGCACTCTGACCTGCAGCCACAGAATATGCCTGGGCCCCCAGAGGGCCATGGAGCAACCCCCACGCCCAGCCCCGAGGAGCATTACCCAGTCTCAGGGAGTACGAGGAGACCCCGCACCCCAGGGGAGCACAAATACAACCAACCCCCAGGTGCAGGTACAAGACTCAGCCGCAGGCACAGAACCTGGGCCGCGGGCGCCAGGCACGAACCACAGGCCGGGATCCCGGCCCACGGTGACAGACCGTGCGGCCGGATTTCCCACCCCGCACGGGAGCCGGTGGGAATCCCAAGCCCCGCGTAAGGGGGAGGCCCACCCCACCGCAGCTGACCAGACACCCCACCCGGCGGGGGCGCCAAGTGCCTATACACGTAGCAGAGGGTGCTCAACATGGGCCACCTGGATGTTAGCCCCCCCCACCTACCGATGCCAGCAGGCTGCCAGATATACAGGCCCTCCAGCACCCGGGGTGCCTACCTCAGAGAAGCCGTGCAGCGGGAGCAAAAGGCCAATAGCCGCCCCCCCCCCAAGTCACAGCACACCTTAAGCCACCAGGCACAAGTCGCCAGGACTCCAGCCCAGCTGGCAGGGGGGCTCACCCGACCGCCCAACGACCATCCCGGAAAACCCCAGTGCTCAATGTCTGCTGTTGGCAATTGCAGTTCAAATTTCAGGGTTGGGGGTGCAAGTCCTTCAGGCAAGTGGAACCCGAATCACTCAGACCCCTCATGCTCCGCAGACCCTGGTCCGGCGGAGTATTGTTCAGAGTAGGATTGGTGTGCGAGTGTATGTGTTCAAAGCTAATATGAGTGGGATTACAATTTCTGGACGGACGAGAAGCACTTTGGGGCAGGAGCATGACAGGCAAGATGCCAGCTGCCCGCCACATCCCCACCCACATAGCTTGCAGCCCACTCATCCCTCAAGCCCTAGGCCTATTGTGTGGTGTATGAGTTTTAGCACTAGGAGAGAGAGGGGAATCGCGACCAAATCGATGCAGGGGCACAGATGGCCAGGGAGAGACCCAGGGATCCCCTGCCCCCGGACCCAACCATGCCCTAGCACGCCCCACCTCCCTTACCTGGTGGCAGCCAACCTACAGCGATCAGCCACGGACGCAGGGTGGTCCGCCATGTTGGGCAGATCTGCGCCCCCATCAGGCCCGTGGTCAGCCCCTGCCGCCGAGCATGCCGACCACAGAACAGAGGGTGGCAGATGGCACCCCCACCCACAGCCCGACAGCCCAGTGTGACGACAGGAGACCGCTCCCCACCAAAGGAGGCCACATCGTGAGCCTCGCGCCGAGCACGGCCAGCCCGATTCAGGACCCTGGTTGACAGGACCAGACGGAACTCCTAACCAGCCCTGGCACGACGGGCCCCCGCCCCCCACCCCCCCACAGGACACAGAAGGACACACAAGCCTAGCCACCCTGCCTATGGGGCGCCCGACCTCAGCGGTGCGCCGACCACGGGGCCGAGATTCGAACTAGCGACCCGCACCCCCCTGCCCCCAACCCGAGCCCCAAAACCCACAACCACGCCCCAAACCAATACATGGACGCCAGCTGGAGGTACTTCCCAGGAGCACATTGTTTTTTGGATTTTGCCAATAGTTTTTCCATTAAGATGTAATCTATTAATAACTGCAACCATTGGGATGTGGTGAGATTATCTCTCTTTTTCCAATTGAGTAATGTTGTTTTCTTGGCAATTGTTAAGGCGATCAAAATGGGTTGGTGGTGTTTAAGTGGTGGGTCGATTAAGGAGGGAGAAGACATATGGGCGGGGAGAATGGAATTCTGCAACCCAGAAGGGTTGATAGCTTCTTGGTGATGTTGGTCCAGAATGCTAGGATAGGTGGGCAGAGCCAGAAGGCATGAAAGTTGTCATCTATAGTATTAAGGGAACAGTGAGAGCAAATGTCTTCATACACAAAACCCATTTTTAACATTTTGTGTTCCATGATATGAGCTCTGTGCAGAATCTAATATTGGATGAGTTGCATTTCGGAGTTGCAGGTCATAGAAAAGCTTCCATAGGTTGATATCGGTGGGAACAGTAAGGTCTCTTTACCCTTCCACTGTAGGTAAAGGTAAAGTGTTTTTAATAAAAGTTTATATATTCAGGAAAAGGGATTTTTCAAGTGACCGATATGAGTGAGATGTTCAATCATTGGAGGTGCTTGTAGGATGTTGTTCGTCAATTTCGATTTTAACTTTAAGAGACTGCTGTAATTGAAGGAAGCCGTGGCCATGGATATCATACCTTTGGGTTAAGGTTGGGAAGGATATAAGCAAATTGTTTTCAAATCCAGATGAGTAATTCCTTGTGTTTTCCAAGACCTAAAGATTATTGGTCTGTTTTTAACCAGAAAATCTGGGTTGTGCCAGATTGGCGTGAATTTGTTTGGAGATAGTGTGACCACTGAGTTTGAGGAATTTCCACCAGGCTGACAGAGTTGTTGTGATAAATGGGTTGTTAAAGCAATTATGTTTCATTT
Source organism: Zeus faber (assembly GCF_960531495.2). NCBI lineage: Eukaryota > Metazoa > Chordata > Actinopteri > Zeiformes > Zeidae > Zeus > Zeus faber. Next base: position 32,572,081 of record NC_137195.1, read on the forward strand.
TTGATTTGGTAAGGAAGGGTAGATCGGATAAGGATAACTCCTGACATTCTGTTTGTTCAATGTCTCGCCATCCATGGGCCAATTGTTGCTCTGGTTGTAACCATTTAATTTTAAATTGAAGATGGTTTGCTAGATAGTAGTATCTAAAGTTTGGGGCTGCTAGGCCTCCACAGTCTTTGTTTTTCTGTAGTGTTGCTTGTTTAATTCTCGGTTTCTTGTATTTCCAATATAATTTATTGACCGTGAGTCTACAGTATTGAACCAATGTACTCTTGGATGCACAGGGGTCATTGAAAATACATATATTTTTGGAAGTATATTCATTTTCACCTCTGCTATCCTACCAATTACTGAGATGGGTAGGTTGTTCCATCGGCATCAACAATGGAGTGAAGTTAAGGGTAAACAAATCTGACAGACTGGTTGAGATATCAATACCAAGGTATCAAATATTGCCTATTGTGATGGTTACGGGAAGTTTCTGAGTTGCAGCATTGCAGTCCCCCCCACAGAGAGAGGCTGTGGTTTTAGTCCAATTTATTGAATAGTTTGAGATAGCTGAGAATTTAGATATAAGATTGAACACCTGCGGTAGGGATGATATTGGGCTCCGTACGTACAACAAGATTTTGTCTCCCTACAAACTGATTTTGTGAACAGTTTCCTGTTTGTATGCCTACAATATTACTGTTTTGATGGATGGTCATCGTAAGGGGTTCAATAAAGATGGCGAATACTAAAGGGGAGAGCGGACATCCTTGTCTTGTTCCGCGTTGTACAGTGGAACGCTGTAAAGTGTAACCATTGATGATGACCGAAGCAGATGGGCAGTTGTAAAGGATTCTGATCCATTCTATGAGTGACTCTCCAAAGCCAAATTGGTTGAGACATGTCCAATTAACTCTGTCGAATGCTTTTAGGCATCTAAAGAGGCAATAATAGTATTAAAGTTGTTCTTTTGAGATATGCTGATTAGACTGAATAAGCCTGTTTGGTCTGGGTGAATTATAAATGGAATTACTTTTTCCCATTCTGTTGGTTAGTGTTTTACTTATCTTAAGGTCACAATTAATAAGGCTTATGGGTCTATAACTGAAGGTGAGGGTTTTGTCCTTATTGGGCTTGAGGAAAACCAAAATGAGAGCAGTATTCATGTGCGGAGGGATGGTGGAGGTTGACTTGATCTCTGTAACCATTCTGATGAATAATGGGGAGTGGCTCAAAAGTGTTTACAAAATTCCACTTGGTAGCCATCTGATCCAGGTGATGGATTGTTGGGCATTTTCTTGCAGAGAGTATGTTAGTAGACCCTGTGGATCTTTGATGGCTGTAATAAGTGTTTCTTCTTAATCGCGTTTCAATTCGATTGGCAAGAAATTTACCTGATCTGTCATTGCATTCAATATAATTTGCTCTGGTTCATTGCATGAGGAATTGTGTCTTTTGATGGATGATATTATTAAGTTGAGATGTAATTGTCTTGATCTCATTTCGGATTTGCTCAGTGGATGAGTGGGCTCGTTGGGAGTGCAACTCTATAGTCATTGTTCTAGTTTATTTTGGCATTCTTGTCCTTCTTTTTCTTGTGAGTGGAGATTGAAATACTCTTAGAACTGCCTGAGCTGTTTCCCATAGTAAGGATGGTGATATTTCTGGGGAGTCATTCAGTTCAATGAAGGAAGTCCCTTCTCTGGAAAATAAATGGTTAAATTCTTTATCTGTCAAAAGTAAGGTGTTAAACGGCCACCTGCCGGGACGGTTCCGGTTTGTTTCATTTATCAGGTTGAAACTAATCGGCCCGTGAACGGAAATAACAATAGGGTGGGTTTCAGGATTAGTGATTTTGGACAATGTGGAGTTACTTGTCAAGAAAAGGTAAATTCTAGAGAAACTTTGGTGGGGTGGTGAATAATATGTGTTCTCTAGAATGTGGGTTATTTGATCGCCAACAATCCCCAAGAGCAAGATCGCTCATATTGTTTTATAGTGTCCGACGAACCCCAGGATTTGTGAATATTTCTGGCTTGAGAACAGTCTAAACTTGGATCCATAACTGTGTTGAAGTCTCCTCCCAATGTGATAATTGATTCAGAGAATTCTCAGAGTTTTGAAAATATATTTTGAAAGAAATTTGGGTCATACTCATTGGGGCCATATATATTAGCTATGGTTAATTTGATGTTCCCTAAAATTCCATTAATCATTATGTAACGCCCTTCTGGGTCTGATATTGTGGTTTTATTTTGATATGGGATAATTTTATTGATCATTATAGAAACACCTCTTTTTTTGAGTTGTATAATGCAGAAAACATCTGATTAACCCATTTAGCTTTGAGTTTGAGGTGCTCAGATGCAGTTAGGTGGGTTTCCTGCAGTAGACTGAAGCTGGGGTTCATCCTTGTGAGGTAATTTTGGATTTTTGCTCTGTTTAGCAGGTGAGCCCAAGCCTCTCACATTCCAACTAACAAACTTAATGGGTGTCATTGAAGTTAGTTAGGGGGTGATGGCACCAAGGCAATAGCTTTAATTACCGTTCCCATGCTTTCCCAAAGATAAGTCTGAGATTTCCTCCTTTACATTCCTTTTTACTGTCCTAGTATTGCAGGAAGTTTGGAGTGATACAAATGACAAGTAGACAAAGATGAACATAAAACATTGCAGGATTAGATATACATATAATGAGAAACAGAATAGAGTGAGAGTGATGGGGGAAGAGGGATTGGGGAGGTGAGATGATGAGACGTAGGGAGGGGGCATTTGGAGGGTGAGATGATGAGAGTGAGCAATATTTTAAATCCTGACATAGGTAGCATGCTTATTTCTATCTTGCAGTGTATTATTGCCAGAATTACAAGAATACATACATAATGATAACCAGGGTGTGGTGGAGGAGTCTCTGTATAACAGACCGTCTATATATAGTTTATCAACAACCATTGATATGCGTTCACCCTCTGCTGGTTCTCCTACAGGATAGGGTACAGCACCTTCAGTCTGTCGTTGATCTCCCGGGAGAGTTGATCGTTCATACCCAGCGTGGTTCCTTTCAGCTCCCGTACTTTGCTTTTAACCAGCTCCTTGTGCTTGAAGGGATCAAACTTGGCAATGATGGAGCGGGGACAATTCCCCAAGCGTTGTCCCAGTCGGTGAACCCGGTGGAAGGTGATCTGCTTCACAGTATCCGTCGGGAGTTTCAGGGCGATGCGGAGAAGGTCTTTCACCATGTTTTCTGGGGACTCGGTGTTGTTCTCTGGGATCCCAGAAAAGATGAGGTTGTCCCGCATACTTCTGGATTGTATATCCAGGATAGTCTCTTTTATTATTTTATTTTATTTTTTTACACCTTCCATCTCCACTGTGAGACACTTTGCGGAGGTTTTTAGATTCGCGTTGTCTTTTTGCATCTCGCCGACCGTGCGGTGCAGGAAATCAAGGCTGGCTTTGATCTCGGTAATGTCTCAGAGAAATGGACCAAGCAAGTCCAGCTTCTTGTCAATCTCATCCAAGACTCTAACCTCTACAGCACCCGGGATGAGATCGTCTGTGTCCGTTGCTGAGTCGGTCTTCTTCCTTTTCGCGGGATAATTGAGATCCTGGTGGTCTTCCATCACGTACTCGTTATAAAAAAAATTTATATAATCCTCGAGGTCCTCCACTTTGGTTTTGCGCAGTGTTCCCTTTTTAAATTTATATACATAAATATTATTTGCGATTCACTTTATCTGTCTGAGATGGAGCTGCCGGTATGTTAGTCAGTGTATCCGGGCGCTGCCATGTTGGCTCTCTACTCACTAACGTCTTCTCGCGAGATCACAGCATGCTGGTGTCGATGTTCAGTAAAAGTCATTCTGTACATTTCCCCACTCTCAAAATAGTATAATTTCCAGCAAATTGCCGGAATGGCTGTGAATAGTAGTATGTGGGAATAGAAGCAGTAACATTGCTGTAAAAAAGGGATGCAGCCGAAACCAGATAATGCACTAATAGTGTTTTTTTTACAAATATTTATTTCGTACAAATATTTGAAAATTGATTTATTTTCAGGAAGAAAGAAAAATCATTCAGAAAAATGGCGAGTCCAAAATGTGGCACTCGGCTGCAAAGATGAGAAACTGAAACGTCCTGTCTCAGATACAGGTCTTTATATTCTTAAATGTTATTATTTTTCTTCTTTAAAATGCCACTCAGATGCTAGATGTGTCTTTTAGAGGTTAGGTGACATCGGTCACAAGCACTTTGCTTGCCCACCGGCTGCACCGCAGCGCAGAGCTGGAGGGAGTGAGCAACAGGGAGAGGTCTGAAGTTCCTTTCCTGATTTAATATCATTGGGTTCAGGTTGTTGTGTCTGGAGAGGAGGAGGAGCCCGTGGCGCAGAGAGACTTGGAGAGAAGCTCTGGTCAAAATATCGATTCTGTTGCCGAGTCTTGCGTGATATTAGACACCTCTCGCACATTATGTACCATATCCGGAACAGTCATCTATGTGGAAATGGACTCCATACGGAACTTTTCCGTTAAAGAGGCTATGTGGCAATGACTACCTACTGCCTTTGCCGGATATTATTTATCCAGCAATGTTACAGATTCCATGTGGAAAAGGGGCTTAAGTTCACATTCACCGAAGGCAGTGGCTGATGTCTATCCAGTGTTTCCCACATGTGGCAGTCACTTGGGTGGTAGTTGAAACTGCTGGTTACTTGTGTATATTGCGCTCCTCTTAAAAAATACATCCACATGACTCCGGTGTAAAAAAGATGAACAAAAGTGTTTATTCCAAGTTCCACAGGTAACATGTCATAAACACACACCTTCTTAAACAAGAGTAAATCCAAAGTTAAGTTATAATTCCCTAAATCAGGCAACTACAACTATGGTAAGAAAAACTACAACTAGACAAAAAATTGCTTTGTTGCTCGGCCTCTAAAACACCGCCAAACGAGAGAAGAGTGGGGCATGTTTTTAGCACAAGCGGCTAAAACTAAACCCTGTTAGATTGTGCGTCAGGAAGTACGAGGCGACAGAATGGACGTTAAGGGTCAAATCACAGCTTGGACTGTAGACACTGCAGAGGGACAAATGGTATAAGTGCAATGACTTTGTATTTGGAATAAGGAAACCAAAGGAAGGACTTAAACGCTTCCTAAGCTTGTCTATTGTAAACACCATTACCAGTACAGTTTTTAACTCGTGTCATCTATGTAAATATGGTTTCTATTTATAATGTGAATGTAAACAACAACACTTGAATGTATAACCAACACACAAAATGTCTAAGGTGCTTTAGCTCCTACAACTCTCATGGACTTTACTTGGGCGGGCCGCCCAGGTATATTAACGGCCATCGAAGTATAACTGGCGACCCATTTTAGCGTTTTTAAATTTTATTTTTATATACTTCTGAGAACGATACCATCCACGATGGATTTTAGAAGATGTGGACACGGCTCTCTGCAGTTCTTCAAGCAGGAAGTGATGCTGCATTCATTGGAACTCTGGAAACTGTAAGTGCTGCTGTGTTCATGGGAACTCGGAAAACATTGGCATCTGCTATTGGCCAAATTGTTATTTTAATCAGTATTTCCTCAGAATTTCAAAATCGGTGCATCTCTACAATTTTTGGTTATCCTAATGGAGTTTTGATTGTACTCTGAAACACTGAATTGCAAGTGCTTTTGTATAAAGGGGTGTGTTGAAAGGGTATTTTCCTGCAAATCCAAATCTGTCTATGTTTTTGTTGGATTATATCTCCAACTTTTGCTGTCTATGGAGAGGAAAAAAAAAATCCTGACCATTAAACATTTCATAACCAAGTAATGCGAATGGGCTTTGACTGAGATAAAAGTTATTTCCCTGTTACACACCCACCCACATAGGTAGTATAATCAAAATTGTAAAAAGGCGCAGAATAATAATAATAATATAGAAGAAAAATAATAATACAGATAATTCCAACAGATTGCTGCAGAAGCCCTGATTTTGGTAGTTTACGTTTTTTAGGGGCAGCATAACTGAAAGCCAATTCCTTGTCCTGTTGCTGGGGATAAAAAGAATGCCTCTGCCTGATGACCAACGCGGTCCCATAGGCTCATATATGGTTAGACTGTCATGATGTGTAGACACAATGTATCGCCTTGTCGACTAGAAAGTAAAATATTATAGTAAATTCTGAAAGTCACAGGTAAAAAAGGTGGATTTCTCAGCCTTGAAATACAGCATTATTTTTTTTTTTTGTTCCAAAAATGCATATGTTCTTTAAATTGCTATGGTAGCAAGGTTCTATAGTCATGGGCTCAATTGAACAGCTTTACTCCTCAACATAACTCTGTCTGGAGTTTAGCCTGAACCCAAAATACCCTCACCCCAACAATGCAATCAACAGCCCAATTAAATGTTGTTGAAAAGGCCATGTTGCAAAATGGGCATAAATGGCCTCATTTGCACAATGTATGCACGATCAGATTTCATTGTGCAGTTTACTTGCAAACGTTTCAACAAACAGAGGCGTGAATTATTATTGAGCCGGGGCCTCAAACCAAGCTCCGCCCTCACTACCACCACCAGCTGCCGCTAGAGCACTGCATAGCACCAAGAGTGATAGACAGTACTACCCTGATCCCCACCCAGTCCATGGGATCCAGTTGGTGAGAGTTGAAAAACGTTAATACTACCTGGGAAACGTGAAGGAGGCGTTGGCCAACAAACAGGCATATGAAGTCATTGAGGTTCCACATGGCAGCCGCCGCCACGGAGCTCCTGAGGAGGCTGGAGGAGGTTCATGCTGAGATGAAGAACCCGAACAACCAAAAGAACCTTTAAAAGAAGACTCAAACTTCAAAAGACATAGGGAGTCTCTCTGTGGGAGTCCAGGAAACACACTGACTTTCACCATTTGTAGCCATGTGTAACTCCATCCAAGTGAGGACGTCAAACTGCAGAAGATGCCACTGGAGACCGTCTGCTCGAGGCTGTAACCCATCCAACCTACACTACCCAACACTCTCCACCACTGCTCTCCCAGAACTTGAAATGATATGCGGGCTCTGGAACTGCCAATCAGCAGTCAAGAAGGCGGACTCTATTGCAGCCTACGCCTCCTTGCAGACTCTCCACTTCCTGGTCCTTACAGAGACCTGGATCACCCCTGAGAACACTGCCATCCCAGCTGCCCTCTCAACCCTCTACTCGTTCTCACACCCCCCAAGATAATCAGGTCGAGGGGGAGGAACTGGACTTCTCATCTCACCAAAGTGGGTCTATCAAGTCGTTCCTCTGGATCACCTGCCCAGATCTGCATTCAAATTCCACGCTGTCTGTTACCCTTCCACTCAAGCTTATCTTTACACCGCGTTCCAAATTATGATGCAAATTATATTTTTCTCTGATTTTCCTAAATAGTAGATTCAAATGACAGTCAGTATAATTTAAGTCATCAGCCGTTAGGGTATAATCTGAATGTTATTGAACAAACCTCCCAATGATAAGTTTGTAGAAAGAAGTTGTAAAGAACTGAAAATGGTCATTTGTTGAATTTGCAGCATTATGAGGTCATATTTACTGAAATCAAAAGCTATTCTAATCAAAAACATCTTAACAGGCCAAGTTACATGTTAACATAGGACCCCTTCTTTGATATCACGTTCACAATTCTTGCATCCATTGAACTTGAGTTTTTGGAGAGTTTCTTCTTGAATTTCTTTGCATTAAAACAGCGGCTCTGGGAGGCTATTCTGACATCCTGCAAACTGCCTCCCACCCTCATAGATCTTTTTCTTGAGGATCCTCCAAAGGTTCTCAATAGGGTTGAGGTCAGGGGAGGAGGATTGGGGGGGCCACACAATGAGTTTTTCTCCTTTTATGCCTATAGTAGCCAATGACACAGGTATTCTTTGCAGCATGAGATGATGCATTCTCATGCATGAAGATGATTTTGCTATGGAAGGCACGGTTCTTCTTTTTGTACCATGGAAGAAAGTCATTAGTCAGAAACGCTATATACTTTGCTGAGGTCATTTTCACACTTTCAGGGACCCTAAAGGGGCCCACCAGCTCTCTCCCCATGATTCCAGCCCAAAACATGACTCCGCCACCTCCTTGCTGACGTCGCAAGCCTTGTTGGCACATGGTGGCCATCCACCAACCATCCACTACTCCATCCATCTGGAGCATCCAGATGGATGCACGGCACTCATCAGTAAACAAGACTGTTTGAAAATTAGTCCATGTATTTCTGGGCCCACTGCAACCGTTTCTGCTTGTGAGCATTGGTTAGGGGTGGCCGAATAGTAGGTTTATGCACAACTGCAGGCCTCTGGAGGATCCTACACCTTGAGGTTCGCGGGACTCCAGAGGCACCAGCAGTTTCAAATACCGGTTTGCTGCTTTGTAATGGCATTTTAGCAGCTGCTCTCTTAATCCAATAAATTTGTCTGGCAGAAACCTTCCTCATTATGCCTTTATCTGCACGAACCCGTCTGTGCTCTGAATCAGCCACAAATCTCTTCACAGTACGATGATCACGCTTAGGTTTTCGTGAAATATCTAATGTTTTCATACCTTGTCCAAGGCATTACACTATTTGACGCTTTTCGGCAGGAGAGAGATCCTTTTTCTTTCACATATTGCTTGAAACCTGTGGCCTGCTTAATAATGTGGAATGTCCTTCTTAAGTAGTTTTCCTTTAATTGGGCTCACCTGGCAAACTAATTATCACAGGTGAGACACACTACCATCCATGAATTTAATTGAAAAACTAAAAATTAAATATTTATGACACTTAAATCCAATTTGCATAATAATTTGGAACGCAGTGTAGTGATCTACCGTCCACCAGGTCCACTCTGTGACTTCTTTGATGAGATGGATGCCCTCCTCAGCTGCTCCCCTGATGATGACACACCTCCCGTTGTCCTGGGCGACTTCAACATCCAGCCAGAGAAGTTGTGCTCATTGGAATTCATCAACTTTTTCACCACTTTTGGCCTTGCACTCTCCCCTTCTCCACCCACCCACAGGGCTGGGAACCATCTCGAATTTGTCTTCACAAGGTCCTGTAGTACCTCAGCACTCTGTTACCCCGCTCACTGTCAGACCACCGCTTTGTTATTTTCTCTCTTCCCTTGGTCCACCACCCCCCTCATCCCCACTGCTCACACAGTCACCACCCGCCGCAACCTGAAATCCCTCTCTCCCTCTACTCTCTCCTTATTGGTTCTCTCCTCACTACCATCAACTAAGCAATTCACTCATGTCCACCGAGAAAGCCTCCTCCACTCTGCTATCCTCCCTCTACTCTGCTCTAGACTATCTCTGTCCCCTCACCTCCAGACCAGGGCGATCATCCCCCCTAGCAAGCCCTTGTATGTTTACTAGTACCTATACTGTAGTACTTACTATGCACTTGTCCTTGCTATGTAGCAGCCACAATGCTTAAATGAGAGCCTGAAACAAGTTTTTTTTTTTTAAATCTTCCCTACTAATATCGACTGATATGTCGTGGTTTTTCTTTCTCCAGTTAAATGTACTTATTGTAAGTCGCCTTGGACAAAAGCATCTGCTAAATGCCCTAAATAAATACATAAATATTTTCCTCATCATTGCAAAGACTGCTTTACACAAAAGCTAGTGGACAATCAGTAGCAATAAAGAACATTGTGTAACATTAAAAAAGTGGCAGTTGGCAGCATTCGACGACGCGCCCTGGTTAGGCAATGATGTGTGCATGTTTTTGGTGGGTGTCCTTACTGATGTTAGATCGAGGAAACCTCATCTGAGCACGGGGAGAACATGCAAACTCCACACAGAAAGGCTCCTGATTGGGAGATAGCCCATTGGAGTACGGTGCCAACAGCGCCTCAGGCAGCAATCGAACCCAGGACCATCTTGCTGTGAGGCAGCAGTGCAATGCTGCCTTGATATGCCTTGATAGACTTAAACTAAAGACATTCCCTGTATATTTTTATTTTATTTTAGTTAGTTTTGTAAGTACACTATCCTTTCAGTTTAACTAAAATGTTTTTTAGCGCCTAGTTTTTGGTTTAGTTTTAGTTAAGTGTCTGGCGCTCCGTGTCGACTGCGCACATTTCCGTTTTTTATCGCAATGTCCGCCAAAAAATCATCGGCAGTGATCTCGATCCCGCGATGCAGTCGTGGATATAAAAAATTCCCTGAAAGAACAACTTTGGGACTTTTTATCCACGGATCCAAAGTGGCCGCCGGAGATTTTACGCGCCAATGCTCTCAACAACAACAGCAACAACAACAATGGAGCCGCTGTTCCAGGGGTGGGCCCACGGAGGAAGCACTGTGACAAATGAGGTGGCATTCGAGTCAGAATAAGGACGCAACCTTACCGTCCACTTCTGCCAGGCATCCTTCTTTCCAATGTTCAGTCCCTGGAGAACATGATTGATGATCTTCGAGCGAGGATTACATTCCAACAGGATACAAGAAGCTTTTGCGTCCTCTACCTGATGGAGACATGGTTGAACCCGCTGGTGCTGGACCACGCCATATGTCCAGCTGAGTCCTTCTCCGTGTTCCGCGCCAACAGGTTGGAGGAGTCGGGGAAATCCAAGAGTGGAGACGTCTGCCTCATGATAAACAGCCACTGGTGTAACCCCAACAACATCAAGACTCTCCCGCTCCTGCTCGCTGAACCTGGAACAGCTGACCATCTCATGCCGTCCATTCTACCACAGCCGTTTGTATTCCACCGAAAGCGGACACAGCACTATCAGACCTATTTGATGTATTGCGTGGACTTGAGAATGAACATCCCGATGCGGCTGTGGTGGTGTCTGGGGACTTGAACAACGCAAACCTTAAAAAAGTTCTGCCTAATTTCTATCAACACATCACGTGTGCCACCAGGGGAGATATAACTTTTAACCACTGTTACACACCTTACATAAACGGATACAAGAATGTCTCACTTCCTGCTTTCGGGAAATCAGATCTCCCTGCAATTCCGCTGGTTCCCGTTTACAAGACCTGCATCGTGCCTGAACCGGTGGTGATGAAGGATGTAAAGCGGTGGTCAGACAAATCAGAGGCCGCGCTTCAGGATGCCCTTACTGATGTAGACTGGGACATGTTCCAGTGATGTCAGCAAGTTTACAGAATTAGCTTGGAGTTTCATAGCTACATTAGCGGTGAAAGTTGGGATATTCCCGAACCAGAAACCGTGGGTCTATAAATCCATCTGTGGCACTCTGAATGCTCGCACGGCCGCTTACAACTAAGGTCTTGTATCTGGAAACATGGACAATTACAAAGCGGTGTTGTACAATCTGCGCAGGGCGGTGAAGGATGCCAAACGGACGTACAGAGACACAGTGGAGCTACAGATGGAGCAACGGGACACCAGACGCTTGTGGCAGGGGCTGCCGACTATTACTAACTACAAGAGCAGCCCCTCTCCAGCCACGAGTGTTGACGCCTCCCTAGCCAGTGAACTGAACTCCTTTTATGCATGGTTTGAGTCTGGCAACAGCACTGCTAGCTCGCCAGCTAATTGGAGTTACTCCGCTGGGGTTTAGCATGCACTCTGTGTCTGAGCATGACGTCAGGAGGACTCTGATGCGTGTAAACACTGGAGAGCTGCGGGCCCAGATCGCATATCTGGACGAGTACTGAAGACCTGTGCTAACCAGCTAGCCCCAGTGCTCACAACGATATTCAACGCCTCCCTGGCTGAATCAGTGGTCCCGTCCTGCTTCAAGAGGTCCATCGTTCCTGTCCCGAAGATCGCTTCTCCTGCCTGCCTGAATGACTGCCATCCGGTGGCCCTCGCCTCTGTGGTCATGAAGTGTTTCGAGATGCTGATTAAGGATTACATCTGTGCCTCCTTCCCCCGCACCTTGGACCCGCTACAGTTCGCGTACCGGCAAAATAGATCCACGGATGACACGGTCTCCCAGGTACTGCACTACTCACAAAAAGCTAGGGATATTCGGCTTTCGGGTGAAATTCAGGATGAACCTAAGATGCACTATAACCTTTACAGGTGAACTTAATTTGACCTTCTCTAAACTTTTGAATGCACATGTCAATGTTTCAGTACTTTTTGCACAACTTGCTGTTCTCTCACAAGGAGCTGAACGGCAAAATTCACAACAGGTGTTTGATCCATGAATCGACCAATACATTTCCTGGTTCAATTAGAATTGATATTTAAACAGTCCTCTTCGTCATGCTGTTCACATTTTGACATCATGAGACCAAGACAACACCTAACAATTGATCAACAGTACCTCGCCATTGCAAGGCTTCAAACAGGATGTTCTAAGAGGGAAGTGGCAACTGAGCTTAGAGTGTCACAGAGTGTCATCAGCAGGTTGCAACAGAAATACAGAGAGACTGGAAGAGTTAGAAAGGCATAAAAGTGGACGTCCTTTGTCCACATCCCACACTGATGAGCGCTTCATTGTGAACACTGCCCTGCAGAACCAGATGATGAATGCCACTCAACTCCAGGCACATTTAAGGGAGGTGAGAGGCACCCAAGTGTCAAATCAGACCATTCGAAACCGTTGACATCAGAGTGGACGTACCCTTGCCAGAGTAGACGACCGGCAAGGGTACATGACCACACCACAAGGCACAGGCATCATCGTCTTGCATGGACCAGGGAGCATTGAAGCTGGACGAGGGACCAGTGGGCCTCAGTGCTGTTCTCTGATGAAAGTTGATTCACGTTGAGCAGAAATGATGGCCGCCAACGATTTTGGACACGTCAAGGAGGGCGCTATGCATCAGCCACTGTTGTCACCAGACGAGCCTTTGGTGGTGGTGGTGTTACAGTGTGGGCAGGTGTGTCTCGTCAATACAGAACTGCCCTACACTTTGTGAATGGTACAGTGACAAGCCCATACTACCTGAAAACATCATAAGTCCAGTCATTGTGCCCCTGCATGAACAACAAAGGCTTAATTTCATCTTCATGGACGACAATGCTCCAGCTCATCGAGGTCGCATCATTAGGGAACGGCTGCTGGAGACTGGGGTACCTCAAATGGAGTGGCCTTCACTTTCTCCAGACCTGAATCCCATAGAAAACCTATGGGATCAGCTGAGTCGTCGTGTAGAGGCTCGTAACTCTGTACCCCAGAACCTCAATGACCTGAGGGCCGCCCTTCAAGAGGAGTGGGGTGCCATGCCTCAGCAGACAATAAGTCGACTTGTGAACAGCATGAGACGTGGTTGTCCATCTGTAATTGATCCTCAAGGGCACATGACAAGTTATTGAGACATTGACATTTTTTGTTGTGGTATACCCACCACTGGTGTTGGCTTTTGTTTCTATAAATTGTTTGAGTTGAGCAAATTACCATTGCATGCTTCTACTTAAATGCCCTACTTTCATGATTTAATATCACTGTAGCGTGAACTTTTTACATTTCTCATAAATTTCACCCGAAAGCCAAATATCCCTAACTTTTTGAGTAGTGTATATGTCAAGAATGTCATGGAAGACACCATTGCTGAAGAAAAAGCATGTTGAAGCTCGTTTAAAGTTTGCTACACAACATTTGGACAAGCCAATGAATTTCTTGATGAAATAGTTGGATCAGATGAGACCAAAATTTAACTCTTTGGATGTCATAGCACACCATATTTGGAGGAGAAATGGCACTGCACATCACCCTAAAAACACCATACCAACAGTGAAGTCTGGAGGTGGAAACATGGTGTGGGGCTGTTTTTCAGCATATGGTACTGGCGGACTTCACATAATTGAAGGAAGGATGAATGGAGAAATGTACCGAGACATTCTTGATAAGAATCTGCTACCATCTACCAGGATGCTGAAGATGAAACAAGGGTGTACGTTTCAACAAGACAATGATCCCGAACACACGGCCAAGGAAACTCTCCATTGGTTTCAGAGAAAGAAAATAAAGCTTCTAGAATGGCCCAGTCAATCACCTGACTTAAATCCAATTGAAAATCTATGGAAAGAACTAAAGATCAGAGTTCATTGAAGGGGCCCCCGGAACCTTCAAGATTTGAAGACTGTTTGTGTGGAAGAATGGGCAAAAATCACACCTTAGCAATGCATGAGTCAAGATTCAAGATTCAAGATTTTTATTTGTCACATACATATACATACTTTCATACGTATATGCAGTGAAATGTAATGCAACGCACCCGGTGATAGCACACAATATGTCTTAGGGAAAAAAATAATAATAAAAAATAAAAGTAGAAAATTCCTTTCTAATAGACCGACTGACTCCTAAAACGTAATACAGTAAGTTGAATACTTATAGAATAAGATAAAAATATATAGAATAAAATACAATAAAAATAAATTGAAATAAAATGGAATAGATAGAAGGCATATGCCTATGTATATACAGATATGTGCATTTAAAGTGGCATGTGAATTAAAGTGGCATGTGAATGTGAATAGTGTGAGGTAGTGTTTGGGATAATACAGCACAGTATACAACAGTACGGCGCAGCAATACGGCATCACGAACAACCCTGAACAGTGACACAGTATGCGGTACAGTATGCTACATACAGTACAGTAGGTAGTGGAGCCTAGTGCATGGCTCAGTTAGGACCCCTGGTGAGGTCAGCATTCACAGTTCTAATGGCTTGCGGGAAGAAACTCCGTCTCAGTCTCTCTGTTCTCGCTGTGTGACTGCGGAGGCGCTTGCCTGACCGCAACAGCTGAAACAGTCCGTTGTTGGGGTGATGAGGATCCTTCATGATCCTGCGGGCTCTGCTACTACACCTCCTGGTGTATAGCTCCTGCAAGGGGGTGAGGGTAGTTCCAGTGGTACGTTAAGCTGAACGCACCACCCTCTGCAGGGCCCGCCTGTCCTGGGCAGTACAGTTCCCAAACCAGGCAGTGATGTTGCCTGTCAGGATGCTCTCCACTGCTCCAGAGTAGAAGGACTTGAGGATCCTCACCGAGACCCGGAATTTCCTCAGCTGCCTGAGTTGGTAGAGACGCTGCCTCGCCTTTCTCACCAGAGTGTCTGTGTGTACAGTCCATGTTAAGTCCTCTGTGATGTGGACTCCCAGATATCTGAAGCTGCTCACCCTATCGACAGAAGTCCCATTAATCCAAGGGCGCGTGCGTCCTCGATTGTGATGCAAGCCTAAAGTCCACAATCAGCTCCTTGGTTTTGCTGACGTTCAGGTGTAGGCTGTTGTCCTGGCACCAGAGTGACAGGTCAGCCACCTCCTCGTGGTAGGCCTTCTCATCGCAGTCGGTGATCAGGCCCACGACCACGGTGTCGTCAGCAAACTTGATGATGGTGTTGGAGCTGGACCTGGCCACACAGTCATGTGTGTACAGGGAGTACAGTAGGGGGCTGAGGACGCAACCCTGGGGGGATCCTGTATTCAGGGTGAGGGAGCTGGACATGTTCTTCCCGACCTTGACCACCTGGGGGCGGCCTGTGAGGAAGTCCAGGATCCAGGTGCACAGCGGACCATTCAATCCGAGCTCCATCAGCTTGACCGCCAGTCTGGTGGGGACTGTGGTGTTGAAAGCTGAACTATAATCGATGAACAGCATTCTCACATAGGCCCCCTTCTGGCCATCCAGGTGCGTGAGCGTGGTGTGCAGTAACTGGGAGACCGCGTCATCCGTGGATCTGTTTTGCCGGTACGCGAACTGCAACGGGTCCAAGGTGCGGGGGAGGGAGGCGCAGATGTAATCCTTAATCAGCCTCTCGAAACACTTCATGACCACCGAGGTGAGGGCCACCGGACGGTAGTCATTCAGGCAGGTTGGAGAGGCGATCTTCGGGACAGGAACGACGGTGGACCTCTTGAAACAGGACGGGACCACTGATTCAGCCAGGGAGATGTTGAATATTGTAGTGAACACCGGAGCTAGCTGGTTAGCACAGGTCTTCAGTACTCGCCCAGATATGCCATCTGGGCCCGCAGCTTTCCTAGTGTTCACCCGCATCAGAGCCCTCCTGACCTCGTGCACGGACACTGAGAGTGCGCGCTCATCCCCAGCGGTGTAACTCCAATTAGCCGGCGAGCTAGCGGTGTTGCTGCCAGACTCGAACCACGCATAAAAGGAGTTCAGTTCGTTGGCCAGGGAGGCGTCCACACTCGTGGCTGGGAGGAGCTGCTCTTGTAGTTTGTTATTGTTCGCAGCCCCTCCCACAAGCGTCTGGTGTCCCCCCGCTCCATCTGTAGCTCCACTGTCTCTCTGTACGTCCGTTTAGCGTCCTTCACCGCCCTCCGCAGATTGTACGACGCCGCTTTGTAATTGTCCATATCACCAGATACAAGACCGTCGTTGTAAGCGGCCGTACGGGCATTCAGAGCGCAGTGGATGGATTTATCAACCCATGGTTTTTGGTTTGGAAATACCCGAACTTTCAACGTGGGGAACGATTTCATCCGCGAGCGTAGCCACAAAACTTACTACAACCTCCGTAAACTCGCTGACGTCACTTGAACTTGTTTGGAACATGTCCCAGTCTACGTCAGTCAGAGTGTCCTGAAGCGCAGCCTCCGATTGGTCCGTCCAGCGCTTCACTTCCCTCGTCATCACCAGATCCCGCGCGATCAGAGGCCTGTAAACAGGAAGCAGCGAGATCGCAGCGTGATTTGATTTCCCGAAAGCAGGGAGCGAGACGGGCTTGTATCCGTTCTTGTAAGGAGTGTAACAATGGTCCAGAGTTCTGTCTCCCCTGGTGGCACACGTGATGTGTTGGTGGAAATTCGGCAGAACTTTTTTCAGGTTGGCCCTGTTAAAGTCCCCTGTCACCACCACAGCCGCGTCTGGATGTCTGTTCTGAAATGCGCACAACACATCGTACAGAACCGACAGAGCTGCGTCGGGTGTCCGCTTGCGGTGGGATATAAACGGCTGTAATGATGACCGTGCTGAATTTCCCGGGGGAGATAGAAATGGACGGCATAGTATGGTCAGCTGTTCCAGGTTCGGCGAGCAGGAGTAGGAGAGGAATTTGGTGTTGTTGGCGTTTCACCAGCGGTTGTTTACCATTAGGCAGACGCCTCCACCTTTGGATTTCCCCGACTCTCCCCGTTCTATTCGCCGCGGAACACGGAGAAGGCCTCGGCTGGACGTTTGGCTCTCATCCGGCACCAGTGGGTTCAGCCATGTTTCCGTCAGACAGAGGACGCAACAGTTCCTCGTGTCTCGCTGGAATTTAATCCTCGCTCGAAGTTCATCCATCTTGTTCTCCAGGGACTGGACGTTAGCAAGAAGGATGCTTGGCAGAGGTGGACGGTAAGGTTGCGTCCTCATTCTGACCCGAATGCCGCCTCGTTTACCTCGGTGCTTCCTCCGTGGGGCCCGCTCTTGGAATAGCGGCTCCATTCTTGTTGT